>NW_022473894.1:12740-312740 GCF_009769535.1 Thamnophis elegans | reverse complement strand
AAAAAGAGGCAGGGAAGGAGGAAAGGTATGTGAGAAGGAGGGGGGGACCGAGGGAGAGAAAGGACGGGGAAGGAAAGGAGGAAAGGAGAAAAGAAAGGAGGTAAGGCAGGGGAGACAGGAAGTAAGGGGGGAAGGGAAGAAAAGAGGGAGGGAAAGATATCTAACCTTTGATGTTTATAATGATTTGATAGTATGGGAATATCTCGAAATGTAGTTGTATTGTTTGCTACAAGTTATGGATGTTGTATTTTC
This sequence comes from Thamnophis elegans, assembly GCF_009769535.1. Lineage (NCBI taxonomy): Eukaryota > Metazoa > Chordata > Lepidosauria > Squamata > Natricidae > Thamnophis > Thamnophis elegans. Next base: position 312,488 of record NW_022473894.1, on the reverse strand, counting down.
TTTTTACCAATAAAATCTTAAAAAAAAAAAAAAAAAAAGAATAGATGAATAATGTACAACACCAACAGGTGGTTCTTCCAAGTAAACACACGGCAGGAGAGTTACAGGCAAACACAAGCAATTGGCTTCATTTCAGCAGACAAGCCCAGACAGATTGCTAGTTTACTTCTCAGAGCAGCAGGTTGCTTTCTTCTTAAGTTTCTGTTTCAATTCTTTGCACAGACTCAGATCTTCTTTAAGCTCTCATTGGCTGACCTAGTTGCTATGCCTATTCATTGGCTGACCTTGTTCCCATGTCTCTGCCAGCCATCAATATTTTAACAGAGCAGTAGATTTTCTGGACAAGAATACTTGTAACTGGAAAGAATGCTTAAGAGGATTTTCAGCCATTGGGACTATATTCCTGCATCAACTGCATTGCAGATTTAGTAGAAGTTTCATAGTTACGTTTCTTCAGCTCACGTGGAGGCATAGGATCTCCTTACATGGGCAGGGGGGTGGACTAGAAGACCTCCAGGGTCCCTTCCAAGCCTATTTTTCTATGTTCTCTGAGAGGACAGCATAATCCCGACAGGGAAGGAAGGGGGAGTTAAGGCTGCTTTGTTCTAGTAAATTTTCTGGATGACATCTTGCTGCTGTTGCCAGCTCAGCTCTGTCAGTTGCAGGGAATTGTGGGTAGAGGAAAGTTACCCATGCAGGGAGTCCTCATTTAGCAACCACAATTGGAACTGGCAACTTGGTGGTTAAACGAAGCAGTTGTTAAATGAAACCCCATAACTGTGCTGATGGTCTGACTTCAGTTTTTCTTCACTTTACAAGCCTGCGAAAGTCATCCATGAGAGGCCTGGTTATTTTTTCACCACTGTCAGAACTGCAAACGGTCACTAATCGAGGACTTCCTGTATAGGGAGCAGATCTCTGTAGGGGTCCTGATGTTTGACCAGGGTTGACACAACCTCTGCTCTCTTTCTCTCTCTCTTTTGCAGAAAATGAGACTAAGAACAGAGCATGGATCGTGGGCGTGATTGTACTTGTTATCATCATTCTGCTTGTCGTCATTGTCGGTGTCCTTTGTATGCGGAGGAGGAAAGGTATGAGATGGTTCTCTATTGCACACCCCCTTGCAAAGCCCCCCCCCCCCCCGACCAGGTTCCACGCTCCTGTTCTCTTTCCTGTGAAGAGTCAGGTTCTATATTTAGGCAAGAAAAACAAAATGCACAGGTACTGTATAGGTGGAACCTTCCTCAATAGCAGTAACTCTGAGGGGGATCTTGGAGTCCAGGTGGACAACCATTTAAATAGGAGCCAGCCGTGTGCAGCAGCTGCCAAAAAAGCCAACACAGTTCTAGGCTGCATAAACAGAGGGAGAGAATCAAGATCACGTGAAGGGTTACTACCACTTCATCAGGCCTTGGGAAGGCCACACTTGGAATACGGCATTCAGTTTTGGTCGCCACAATGTAGAAAAGAGTGCAGAGAAGAGCATCAAAGATGATTAGGGGATTGGAGGCTAAAACATACGAAGAACTATTGCAGGAACTGGGTATGTCTAGTTTAATGAAAAGAAAGACCAGGGGAGACATGATAGCAGTCTTCTAACATCTCAGGGGTTGCCACAAAGAAGAAGGAGTCAAGCTATTCTCCAAAGCACCTGGGAGTAGAACAAGAAGCAATGGGTGGGAACTAATCAAGGAGAGAAGCAACTTAGAACTGAGGAGAAATTTCCTGACAGTTAGAACACTTAATCAGTGGAACAGAAGTTGCCTCCAGAAGTTATGAATGCCCCAACACTGGAAGTCTTTAAGAAGAGGTTGGAGAGCCTTCTGCCTCTATCCCAAAAGAGAAAAAAGCTGAACCAGAAAGTCATCTGTGGGCCCCAGATGGGAAGGCCTTCATCCCCATTGCAGGACACCGTCTACTTCTCCATGACTGTTCCAGGGGTAGGAGGGCCCAACAATTTTAATCTGGGCTCTTCCTTGCATCCTTCAGGCCTCCAAGCCAGGGGTGAAATCCAGCAGGTTCTGACAGTTCTGGAGAACCAATAGCGGAAATGTTCAGTAGTTCAAAGAACTGGCAAATGCCACCTCTGGCTAGCCCCAGGGTGGGGTAGGATGGAGAATTTGCAGTATCCTTCCCCGAGGAGTGGGGAGGGAATGGGGATTTTGCATATCCTTCCTCTGAAGTGGGGTGGAAATGGGGATTTTGCAGTAACCTTCCCCTGCTATGCCCACCAAGCCATTCCCACTAACCTGGGCCAGTCCTGGAGTCTGGGGAAGGCTCTGATGAGGGCTCTCCGTCAGAGGCAGAGATGGGGCCAGGGCTGTCTGACAGTTATCAGCTGACTTCAGAGTGGGATATCAGGGGGGGCAGAAGAACAGCTGGAGCCTGTTCCTAATGTGTGCATGGGCAGAGCTGCCAGTAGAAGGGAACAGTTAAAGGACAGGGGGTCAACTTGGGAGTAAAGCCACAGGTGGACAGTGAATGGCCCCTCCTATAGGAAATAAAAGAGGAGTGGAGTTGGCAGAGACCATTAGTTTAATTCATTAGGGTGAAGATCTCTTCCTGACTTCTTGCCAAGTAATTGCTGCTACAGCGTGGAGTTTGGAAGATATCGGCCTGGCAGCTCTCCAAGCCTGATAAAGGTCTGTAGCTGTGAAATCTCTTGAAAGACTGTTGGCCGGGACTTTGCTGGAGAGGAATTCTCTTTAACCTAAATCGGTGTTTCTCAACCTTGGCAACTTGAAGATGTCTGGACTTCAACTCCCAGAATTCCCCAGCCAGCATTCGCTGGCTGGGGAATTCTGGGACTTGAAGTCCAGACATCTTCAAGTTGCCAAGGTTGAGAAACACTGACCTAAATAAAAGAGATTTTATCAGGACGAGGAGTCCGCTTCATGATCTTGGGGGGGGGGGGGGCTGAGTCAGAACACCCCCTTCCCCGCTCACCAACACCTTCCGTAGGCGTCGCCAAGATTAGCCGTAACTTATTTGCAGCAAGATAGCAGTTGTGGTTCACAACTCACCGCCTTCCTGTGTTTCACTTGGGTTATTTTTCTTTTCACAGCCGCCAAGGGAAGTGGACGTTTTACAACTAACTCAGGTAACAAGCCCCCTTCCTCCCAAGAAACACCTGCCACATAAGAAGGTGTGCTGCACACACAAACACAGAAAGACCACAAAAAGCACAAAGAAAATGGAACCAGCATAGCAAAGGGCAAGAGAATTGAGTCCAACCCCTCCAAGGAGATGTTCAGGAGATCAGTTGCAAGTGTGATACACATATTGCTAATTTTATGGGGCTCCCAGGTTTGGGGATCTGGTGCACGTTCAGGACGGTAACAGCGTCCTGGCAGCATTGACCATGTGAGGGCTGATAGCAATAGCAGTTAGACTTATATCCCGCTTCATAGGGCTTTCAGCCCTCTCTAAGCGGTTTACAGAGTCAGCATATTGCCCCCAACAACAATCCGGGTCCTCATTTTACCCACCTCGGAAGGATGGAAGGCTGAGTCAACCCTGAGCCGGTGAGATTTGAACAGCCGAACTGCAGAACTGCAGTCAGCTGAAGTAGCCTGCAGTGCTGCATTTAACCACTGCGCCACCTCGGCTCTTAGAGAGTGCAGAGAAGAGCAACCAGGATGATGAGGGGACTGGAGGCTAAAATATAAGAAGAAGGGTTGCAGGAACTGGGCCTGGCTAGTCTAGCGAGGAGGAGAAGGCCTAGGGATGACACAACAGCTATCTTTGGGTACTTGAGGAGTTCTCACAGAAAGAAAGGCTCAACCTATTCTCCAAAGCCCCTGAAGGCAGGACCAGAAGCAATAGATGGAAACTAATCAAGGAGAGAAGCAACCTAGAACAAAGGAGAAATATCCTTACAGTGAGGACAATTAACCTGTAGAATGGCTTGTCTCCAGAACTTGCGGCTGCTCCTTCCCAGGAGGCTTTTAAAAAGAGATTGGAAGGTTACTTGTCTGGAATGCTATAGAGTTTCCTGCTGAATAGGAGGTTGGACTAGAAGGCCTCCAAGGTCTCCTCCAGCTCAGTTATCCTATAAATACTCTTCCAACAAACCACTAGATCACAAGAGGAGAGAACAGCCCATCCATTCTCCTTTGAGAAGGATGCAAAACCAGAACAGTTGTTAGAAGAAATGTGTCAAGAGGCCCTCACATTAAAAAAAACGGAGCAATTACAAAATTTAGAAGGACGGTGGGAAGGGGGCAAAGGTGTGGCCTGTGATCTTCTGATATGACTTATTTATTCTTTCTTTCTTAAGTTAACATGCTGCCCATCTCACCATGGGGGCTGCTCAGGGCAGCTCACAACAGTAACGCAGGGGGAAAAAACTCAGTACAAATTGTGAATGTAATACCAGTAAACCAATGAAGCAATTAAAATAAACGATGGAAGCGCAGCAATATGAATTAAGAGCTGGGCGGAGGGGGAGAAGGAAGCGCAGAGGGGAGCGAGGGGCGGCTAATTAATCATCATGAAAATAAATCCCAATATTCATTTTAACAAATGAGGAGTGAAGTTCAATTGGCTACAATTTTCTTCCCGCTGCAGGAGAAGTGGTCAAGGCAGCAGCCCTCGCAGCTCAGCTCCTGAAAATTGTTGGGTTGGTATTGGGAAGGGAGGAAGGGACAAGCACGGAGCTAGTCTAGAGCAGTGTTTCTCAACCTTGGCAACTTGAAGATGTCTGGACTTCAACTCCCAGAATTCTCCAGCCAGCATTCGCAGACATCTTCAAGTTGCCAAGGTTGAGAAACACTGGTCTAGAGTCATGGTACAACCATGCAAGGGCCAAAGCCAGCCTTGCCTGAATCCCTTGGAGCCTTGGCTAATGGATTCTGGGGAAAAGCTGCCACACTGGGGAGATTCCTGTATTATAGGCAGAACATAATGAAGTAGTTAGCTTGCCCCCCCTCAGCACAGGTGGGTCTCATTGTTCAGGCATGATGTTTGGGTCTTTTAAACCATTCTTCCTTCTGGTGAATGAGTCCCATGCAAATATGCAGAGCTTTTCACTGTGTTGAACCAAGATAATTGTCACTAATGACAAAGTTTTAATCACAGGCTATTGGGGTGTGTGTGTTTCTCTCTCAATTGTTTGACAGGTGATGCTACAAGTTCCTGAACGGGACAAGAGGGACTTTCTCTGCACCCCTCCTTCTTCCTCCATCCCTGCTTTCCCCAGGACTGGGAACAGGGGACAAGCGTTGGGTTGCCCCAGATAAATAACAACAACAATTACTAGCCAAACTCATAATTGCTTTGTTTCTCCTGCTTTCAAGCAGCGCTTGGACCATTCAGTAGAAGCTTATTCCCACTGTACCAGGAGTGTCAAACCTGTGACGTCACATTGTCATCACATGACGTATCGTGACTATTTTCCCCTTTGCTAAACCGGGGTTGGGCATGGCCAGCGCATGACACATCCAGCTCGCAGGTTACAAGTTTGAGACCCCTGCACTAAACACAAAGTCCTTCCTTCTTTTCTCTTTTTTCCTTCCTTCCTTCCTTTTCTCTTTTGCTTTCCTTCTTCCTCTTTCCCTCTCTTTTTCTGAACAAAAGGGAGAGTAGATGAACTACTTACTATGTAAGGCAGGGGTGTCAAACTCGATTTCACTGAGGGCCGCATCAGGGTTGTGTTTGATCTCGGGGGGGGGGGATGGGGGTGGCCAGGGTGGGCGTGACGTCACTCCTGTGGCTCCAGAGCTCCATTTTCGCCTGCGATGGCCACCCGCAATCCTGTGCCAGCCAAAATGGAACTTGGGAATGCCCCTGCGAGCTCTTTTTTTGACTGCGACAACTCGGTTTTTGCTGGCAGAAACACTGCAGGACAGTCCTTCGCTGTTTCCAGGGTGGCTCCCCTGTAAGCACTTGAGTTTGACACCCCTGATGCATTATAGCAAAATAAAAAACTGACAAAACGAAGGCATGTGAAATGGAAGAGGGGAGTCAAAACGCTGATATGGGCTTATGCCTGTGTGTGTCTTAGTGCGCTGTTTGATTGCCTAATGACGCTGCATGCCACACAATCTAATGCCGTCTTGTTTGATGCAACAGCCACGACAAATGTTCCAAATCTGGCTTGTTGTGACTTTGTTTTGTGGGTTAATGTGGGCTCTCCATCACTGGAGGTTTTTAAGAAGAGACTGGACAGTCGCTTGTCTGAAAATGGTATATAGGATCTCCTGCTTGAGCAAGGGGTTGGACTAGAAGGCCTCCAAGGTCCCTTCCAGCTCTATTCTGATTCTGACCATTCTCTTCTGATGAAAACTCACACAGTCCTTGGATGCTTTTCTAGAAAGTTTGTACGTATTTTGCTTTTGCGAGTTGTGCTTTGGAAAACAGGAATTCAGAGGGCAGATAGGCACACCCAACATCCTCTCCAGAAGCCCAACTCACAACCACAACCTGCTGTCTTCAGAAAAGACATGGAACTTGGAGCAGAGAGAGGCATGGCAGAACAGAGGAGAAAATGATCTCCTAAGAAAATACATTTATTGTCAAAAAGACAGGAGAAATAAATTGAATTTTGGGGGGTGTTGTAAAGCATTTCTGCTCGAGCAGAAAGCTACGTTTATAGTTGGAACTTGTTTACATGTGCAAATGTCATTCTTCTTGTTCCCGAATAAGAAATACCAATAGATTTTAAATAATGTTCAGATCTCTTGTTTTTTTGCATGTTTCATGCTTTGGAACGGGTCTCAGGAAAATGTTTCATTTTATGCTGGATCCAAAGGATCAGGCAAGATTTGTAACTGTGGGGGTTGTTTCGTTTGGCTGTGTTGTTTTGTACAAACTGGGGTTTGTTCTTTGCTACTAAATGTAGTATTTTTACTTTGGTTATAAATTGGGGGGGGGGAAGGCATGTTTTCTTTGTGCTAACATGAAATAAAAACATCTACTTGATTAAACTTGCATGACTGACTGACTGACTTGTGGCCCACTTAATGAAGTTTGCACACAATCATTAATGCTTATTAAATGCACTTTCCTCCGCTTCTGATTCTCATGCTCAGTGGCGCCGTGTTTCAACCGAGCCCTTTAAATTGCCTGCTTCAGTGAATATCAACACAATAATTAACGTCGGCTCTGTTCAGCCTTGTTTGGGAGGGGAAGAGGCTCTTTAGCAACAGAGAAATAAAAGGCCAGGCCAGAAGAAAGGAAATTCTATTTTGACTGCTTAATTTTATTTCTTTATCTTGCCCTGAAAAAGATTGGCAGTTCTCAGCCCAGTCACGGTTCCACCATCTGGATAACGGTCACAATTTTTCTTTGCAGATGGGCTGGGTGCTAAAGCAAGGTCATAGCACACACTTGAAAGTAAAGCAGGAAGACTGTAATTGAGGTGTGGGGCTCTGTCTGTCTCACAAGAACAAAGAATGCTTATCAACAGGAAATATGCATGTGCAAAGCTTGCAGCAATTATGGGTAGCTAGAAAGTGGATAACAGTAACAAGAATTAGACAACTTGCAGACCTCAGCTAAAAGTTAGGAATAGAGATGGCCTATGGCAGCCAATGAAAGGCCTGTTAGAGAACTCCTGGGGCCTTCCTTAGCCAAGGCTTAGGAATGGCACAGCTGGAGACCAATAGAACAAATGGTAGAATTATTGCTAAAATGTTTTTTAGAGGATATTTCTTATTATTTCACCTTGTCCCGCCTTCTCCTTTAGTGAAAATGTATAAAGCTTTCTTAATCCATTGTTCTTGGCCTTTTGACCAGGAACCTTTTCCTTGGAGTCCTCCAATAAAAAGCAATCAGAAAACCTGCCCCTCCTGTTTGGGTCCATCATTGGCTTCCACACCAGGCTCAGACCCGAATTGGGGAGAAGACAAGTGTGTTTTTAAACAGCAACTACATGGATACATTTTCTTCCTGGATATCTGAATTTGGAATTCATGCCCAAAAGGAGACCGTCTCCAGTTAAAGAGGAGCTAAGGAGGAGAATCTCCTGCTAGTGAATTTCCTCATAGAAATCAATATCTCATTGTTGGGGGAAAAAGAATCAGGAAATCATGCAATGTTGATATTCTCCAAGTTGGATTCTTTCTGGGTCTTCAGCTGCTGGAGCCCTCAACATTTGGAAGATGGGCAAAAGAGCGTCATGCCATTGGGGATTCTTATCCCTCCCCATAGCCCTCTCCTCTCCTCTTTCTTCTTCCCCTTTCTTTCTTCCCTTTACTCTTCCCTACTCCTCTACATCTTCCCCTGCATATCCTTTCCTCCTCTTCTTATCCCTCTTCATCTCCCTCTCCTCTCCTCTTTCTTCTTTCCCTTTCCTTCCTCCCTTTCCAATCCCATACTCCTCTCTACCTCTTCCCCTTCATATCCTCTCCTCCTCTTGATATCTCTCCCCATCTCACTCTCCTCTGTTCTTCTTTCCCTTTCCTTTCCCCTACTCTTCTCTACCTCTTCCCCTTCATATCCTCTCTCCTCCTCTTCGTATCCCTTCCCATCTCCCTCTCCTTTCCTTTCTTCTTTCCCTTTCCTTCTTCCCTTTCCTCTCCCCTACTCCTCTCTACCTCTTCAGCTTCATATCCTCCCAAAAGGAGACCATCTCCAGTTAAAGAGGAGCTAAGGAGGAGAATCTCCTGCTGGTGAATTTCCTCATAGAAATCAATACCTCAGTGTTGGGAAAAAAAGAAACATTGTTTCTTTTCATTGTTGCTTGACCATTTTAAATCATATCTTACTCTCCAAACTCAGGCACTAAGTTTGGTGTGGAGCCGAAAAGAACTTGATTGCCTGAATTGGGGAGAGTTTGAGAGAAGCAAAGGGGAGCCCAACTGCCAATGACTCTGGGTGGCTTACAAAAGAGGACAATAAAACGGGGAAGAAGATGGGCAAAACACTGTATGAAAATCCAAAGCTCCCATTGACTCAAAGTCAAGCCAACCCAGGGGTGGAGGGCTATGTCGCAGGGCACAGTGGCTCAGGCAGCAGCCGCAACAGGAGTCCCCTCCAAAGAGGGAAAGGGTGTAGGAGGAAAATCTCACTCTCTCTCTATCTCTCACACACACACAAACACACACACACTCGGTTTCCAAGGGCTCAAAAAAGGTTGAAAAATGCAACTAGGAAGGGGGCTGTATTGGAGGGGATTTCCTCCCTCTGCTGCAGTTTTTGGAAAGGAGGAGCAGGTGGATGTGGAGAGGGAGGGGCTGGTAAGGCAGCTAAAGTGGGGAGGGGCTGGCTGACTACCGTGCTTACTGTCTCTGGGGTGCATAGGGCACTGCACACCAAGACAACTAGAGACAAGAACAGCTTTCCCCCACCTGCCATCACTCTGCTCAACAACGAATTCCCACACCTCCTCCTAAGACTGCATTACTATTCTTCTTCTTACTCTTCTCGGAAACTGTCTCTCCCCACTTATGACTATGTTGCTTTTATCTTGACAATTTAGATGGTTCTGTTTGTTTCTTAGTATGATTTGATTGCTTATTAGTAACTTACGACTATCACCAAGTGTTGTATGTTGATGGATGCCTTTTATTTTACTTCAGGTACATTGTGACAGGGGATGCACTAAAGACAAATTCCTCGTGTGTCCAATCACACTTGGCCAATAAAAAATTCCCTTCTGTTCTGTTCTATTAACGAAGGACATTTCTTGGGTGAGAAGTGAAAGCAAAGAAAATCCATTGCCTCCTGAAAAAGCACCGTCGGGATGAGATCTGTTGCTTGAGCAGAGGGTTGGGCTAGAAGACCTCTAAGGTCCCTTGCAGCTGGCTTGTTCTTATTGTGTCAGCTGAGAAGGCAACTTCCTCCATCTCTCTAAGCCTCAGTGGGTCCAGCATCAGATTAGCTCAGGTCTTCAGTGCAAAACAAGGAGAACATTAAAAAAGTGGAAAACTCTGTGGCCCCTTCAGCTTTCGCTCGCCTGGCTGCCCCACCAAACCTCCCAACACACCTTGCCCAGGGGAGGACCCCAAATGGGGGGAAAGGGGGATGTTTCCCCTCCCCCCTCTCCTCATCAGTGGATCCTCCGAGGCCCAAGGCTGCTCCTCTGCCTGGAGCGCTTTCCATCCTCTGGGGACTTAGGTGGGCTTCCTCCTGCTGCCTGGATGCCTCGGAGCCTTGTAAGCAGGCCATTTCTTCTGAAGCCCTTTCCACTCTCCGGGCCTCGAGATTCCTTTCCACCTTCCTGGATCCTTTGGGGAGTCCGCTTTCTTCCGAAGGACCCTCTGCCCTCCAGGCATTTTATCCCTTTCTCTCTGCAATGGATCCTTTGATGTCTATAAAGGGTTCGACTCTCACTGAAGCTCTTTCCACACTCCAGGCATTTATGAGGTTTTTCTCCTGTGTGGATCCTTTGATGTTTATAAAGGTTGCTCCTCTGACTGAAGCTCTTTCCACACTCCAGGCATTTCTGAGGTTTTTCTCCTGAATGGATCCTTTGATGTCTATAAAGTTTGCTCCTCTGACTGAAGCTCTTTCCACACTCCAGACATTTATGAGGTTCTTCTCCTGTGTGGATCCTTTGATGTGCATAAAGGTTGCTCCTCCGACTGAAGCTCTTTCCACACTCCAGACATTTATGAGGTTTTTCTCCTGAATGGATCCTTTGATGTGCATAAAGGTTGCTCCTCCGACTGAAGCTCTTTCCACACTCCAGACATTTATGAGGTTTTTCTCCTGTGTGGATCCTTTGATGTTTATAAAGGTCGCTCCTCTGAATGAAGCTCTTTCCACATTCCAGACATTTATGAGGTTTTTCCCCTGTGTGGATCCTTTGATGTCTATAAAGGGTTTTCCTCTCAGTGAAGCTCTTTCCACACTCCAGACATTTATGAGGTTTTTCTCCTGAATGGATCCTTTGATGTGCATAAAGGTTGCTCCTCTGACTGAAGCTCTTTCCACACTCCAGACATTTATGAGGTTTTTCTCCTGAATGGATCCTTTGATGTGCATAAAGGTTGCTCCTCTGACTGAAGCTCTTTCCACACTCCAGACATTTATGAGGTTTTTCTCCTGAATGGATCCTTTGATGTGCATAAAGGCTGCTCCTCCGACTGAAGCTCTTTCCACACTCCAGACATTTATGAGGTTTTTCTCCTGAATGGATCCTTTGATGTGCATAAAGGTTGCTCATCTGACTGAAGCTCTTTCCACACTCCAGACATTTATGAGGTTTTTCTCCTGAATGGATCCTTTGATGTGCATAAAGGCTGCTCCTCCGACTGAAGCTCTTTCCACACTCCAGACATTTATGAGGTTTTTCTCCTGAATGGATCCTTTGATGTGCATAAAGGCTGCTCCTCCGACTGAAGCTCTTTCCACACTCCAGACATTTATGAGGTTTTTCTCCTGTGTGGATCCTTTGATGTTTATAAAGGTCGCTCCTCTGAATGAAGCTCTTTCCACATTCCAGACATTTATGAGGTTTTTCCCCTGTGTGGATCCTTTGATGTCTATAAAGGGTTTTCCTCTCAGTGAAGCTCTTTCCACACTCCAGACATTTATGAGGTTTTTCTCCTGAATGGATCCTTTGATGTTTATAAAGGTCGCTCCTCTGACTGAAGCTCTTTCCACACTCCAGACATTTATGAGGTTTTTCTCCTGAATGGATCCTTTGATGTGCATAAAGTTTGCTCATCTGACTGAAGCTCTTTCCACACTCCAGACATTTATGAGGTTTTTCTCCTGAATGGATCCTTTGATGTGCATAAAGTTTGCTCATCTGACTGAAGCTCTTTCCACACTCCAGACATTTATGAGGTTTTTCTCCTGAATGGATCCTTTGATGTGCATAAAGGTTGCTCCTCTCAGTGAAGCTCTTTCCACACTCCAGACATTTATGAGGTTTTTCTCCTGAATGGATCCTTTGATGTGCATAAAGGTTGCTCCTCTGACTGAAGCTCTTTCCACACTCCAGACATTTATGAGGTTTTTCTCCTGAATGGATCCTTTGATGTGCATAAAGTTTGCTCATCTGACTGAAGCTCTTTCCACACTCCAGACATTTATGAGGTTTTTCTCCTGAATGGATCCTTTGATGTGCATAAAGTTTGCTCATCTGACTGAAGCTCTTTCCACACTCCAGACATTTATGAGGTTTTTCTCCTGTGTGGATCCTTTGATGTGCATAAAGGTCGCCCCTCCGACTGAAGCTCTTTCCACACTCCAGACATTTATGAGGTTTTTCTCCTGTGTGGATCCTTTGATGTTTATAAAGGTCGCTCCTCTGAATGAAGCTCTTTCCACATTCCAGAGATTTATGAGGTTTTCCCCCTGTGTGGATCCTTTGATGTCTATAAAGGGTTTTCCTCTCAGTGAAGCTCTTTCCACACTCCAGACATTTATGAGGTTTTTCTCCTGAATGGATCCTTTGATGTGCATAAAGGTTGCTCCTCTGACTGAAGCTCTTTCCACACTCCAGACATTTATGAGGTTTTTCTCCTGAATGGATCCTTTGATGTGCATAAAGTTTGCTCATCTGACTGAAGCTCTTTCCACACTCCAGACATTTATGAGGTTTTTCTCCTGAATGGATCCTTTGATGTGCATAAAGTTTGCTCATCTGACTGAAGCTCTTTCCACACTCCAGACATTTATGAGGTTTTTCTCCTGAATGGATCCTTTGATGTGCATAAAGGTTGCTCCTCTCAGTGAAGCTCTTTCCACACTCCAGACATTTATGAGGTTTTTCTCCTGAATGGATCCTTTGATGTGCATAAAGGTTGCTCCTCTCAGTGAAGCTCTTTCCACACTCCAGACATTTATGAGGTTTTTCTCCTGAATGGATCCTTTGATGTGCATAAAGTTTGCTCATCTGACTGAAGCTCTTTCCACACTCCAGACATTTATGAGGTTTTTCTCCTGAATGGATCCTTTGATGTGCATAAAGGTTGCTCCTCTCAGTGAAGCTCTTTCCACACTCCAGACATTTATGAGGTTTTTCTCCTGAATGGATCCTTTGATGTGCATAAAGGCTGCTCCTCCGACTGAAGCTCTTTCCACACTCCAGACATTTATGAGGTTTTTCTCCTGAATGGATCCTTTGATGTGCATAAAGGCTGCTCCTCCGACTGAAGCTCTTTCCACACTCCAGACATTTATGAGGTTTTTCTGCTGAATGGACTCTTAGATTTTCTTCAAGTTCTCTAATTGTTTTGTAGGATTTTTCACACTTCTCCTCCTCTCTGGCGGCGCTTCCTTCCTTCCCTCGCCCGCCGGGATCCCCCATCCTCCTGCAGGGGAGAAAGAGAGGCGGGTCACGGCGGCGTCCCCCTCACCGCAGGAGAGGCCCAGGCCGAGGCCTCCCCTCACGAGGACCCGAAGGAGACCCTCCCAGGCTGCCACTCTGTCCCAGCAGCCTCTACTTACTTCTGGTTCCTCCGCCTCCGAAGGGAACCGCTCCTTCCGTCAGCTCTCTGATTCCGAAAGTGAAGGCGCTCCATATACCAGCCCCTCCTTCCTGCGAAGCCCCGCCTCTTCCTCTCCAGGCACCGCCTGCTTGACGTTCCCCCAAAGGAGAGAAAGGGACCCGCTAGAACGGCGATTCTCAACCTTCCTGATGCCGTTCGACACGGTTCCTCCTGCGGCGGTGACCCCCAAGCGCCAAATTGGGCTCCAGCCTTCCCTTCGCTGCCACGTTCCTTTCTTTTATTTCATTTTCCGCGCCTGGTTTTCCGCCTCAGCAACGGTCCCTCTTGGCCTCCGTAGCTCCGCCCACCAACCTCCGTCGCTGGGAGGGAGCTGCTTTCCCAGAGTCCTCTGCGCTGCGCGCGTCTCTCCCGACTCCGGCCCCTCCTTTCGCCCCGCCCCCAATCCTGAGGAGGCTACAACAAAAAAACACAAGCATCAAATAACTATCATATCTGTCTGTCATCTCTCTATCTCCTCTATCTTATCTATTATCATTCACCCATTAATCTATCAACTCCCTACCTACCATTTACCTACCTACCATCTATCTACCTATCATTTATTATCTATCATCAATCAATCTATTAATCTTATCATTTACCTACCTACTATCTACCTACTTACCATCTACCAACCTACCTATCATCATCTATTATCTATCATCTATCAATCAATCTTCTATTAATCTATCCTCTACCTAACCCTCATCTACCTACCTTCTACCTACCTATCATCTACATATCATATACCTACCTTCTATCAATCTATCTACCCATTCATTCATTTAAATAGAACTCAGTTGAATAGATGTATGCTACCGTCAATGTGTGAAATTCTATAGGAAGCCTATAGAATGCCAAAAAATGGGACCTCAAAGTATGAAATGCTTAATACTTCAGACATTTCTCGTCATTCTACGCAATGACAAAAGGCAAACCAGCAAATATAAAATATTTCTTCTATAATGCCATTGTGGCCTTCTTTCTTGCAACAAACAGGTTAATACTGGTCTTTTTCTCTGTTTTTTTCCCTAGTAAGGAAGTCCTGTGCTTGTGCGTTTCTTCTTTCATTTTCCAATTTTTTTTTCATTAACCTTACCTAACCCTTTCTCATGATCCTCTCTCCATTCTTTGCCTAAATAGTCCTTCTAATGGTTGGGTATTACATACAGAAAGTATGCAACACATTAAAATAGCAAATTTCATGTTTTGCCTAAAAAACATTTCATGTTCTAGACAGTTCCTAGACCATTCTATACAATGCCAGCTTTTCACATGTGGCTGGTAACATATGCATTAAACATCTCTTGCATAACCTAGGTTCTCTTCCTAGTCAGTAGACAAGAGATAAGGAAGCTGATATAAGCCAACATTAACCTAAGTCTGAGAGTTTGGGAAAAGGGTTTTCATTTTATTGAACGAAAGCCAAGTTATCTATTTCCTAGCGATATCAGATTATTTGAGAGGTTTTTCATTTTAAAGGCATTTCATTTTTTTAAAAATGGATTAAGAAACAAAAAATACACTTTAAAACGAGAGCTATAGCTTTATCGGTTTGAAGTAGAACTTGAGAGTTGTACCTGATGAATTGATTTTTTTTAAATCAGCTTTTTCAGATTGCCTTTGGAGTTTTTATATTATGTCCCACTACCCTTTTTCCATCTCCCAGTATGATCTCCAATCTAAATTAGGACGGAGGCAAAGTTTGGCGGCTTTTTGCCCTGTTTGCACAAATTCCTTAAAGCCAGCAGTTCATCGCAAACCCTTCAGTTGAGGCGAGGTGTCAAAGCCAGGGCAACAACAAGCCAACTTCAGACTCACATCTCAGTCAAGGCATGTTATGACGTGTAGATGAACCAAAAGCATTTGCTAACATTCAGTTAGGGGAAAGCAAAAGGTAGGCAGGCTGTGGAGGAGAAGCCCCTTCCTATCCGTAGG
Organism: Thamnophis elegans; assembly: GCF_009769535.1. Lineage (NCBI taxonomy): Eukaryota > Metazoa > Chordata > Lepidosauria > Squamata > Natricidae > Thamnophis > Thamnophis elegans. Next base: position 297,165 of record NW_022473894.1, on the reverse strand, counting down.
AGAATGCAAGGAAAGCATCCCAGGAACAGTTATTTCTAAAAATGGAGCTTCAGAGGTAACAGGCCCACTTTGTCAAACCAGCCTCAAAGGAGCTGGGCTCTGTCCCTCTTTTCCAAACCAGGAACAAGCCGAGACCTGGGGGGAAACAAAATCACCTCCACGTTCTCATCTCCTGAGCTCAGAGGAAGACAAAAACATATCCCTCCCCATTCTCTACCCTGAAGGGGCTAAGAGCCCTTTTCCAAGGCCCTACCAAACCCAGTGCTCCAGGGAGATCCATGGCTGGATCAGTAGGACACAAACTGTGTGTGGGGTAGAGGAGATCTGATCCGATACTCACAAATGTGGATCTTGGGAAGTCTGCTGTTGCTGAGTTGGGTTGTAGGAGTGGGTCTTTAGAAGATTCCATGGGAGACGGGCTGTTGGGTTGGGTGGGGAAAGATGGGCACCAGTCCAGAGCCTCGATGGCGTGTTGGGAGTCCCAGTCCACAGAGCTCTGTAGGACTGGGATGGGGGGGAGACGCTGTTTTGTGATGGGGGAGGATCTGCTTCCTGCCTTCCTTCCAAAGGTTTGCTGGGCGCCTTTCCATTTCTTTCTGGTGGCTCTGATGAGGTCCCTCTGAGGGAGGAGTTGTTTTTCTCAGATCCCAAGATCCCTCCTGTTCACTCTTTCTCAGTGATTGACAGTGATTGACAACTTAAAGCATTACAATACAAATAGTTTTGTATAAATTACGATCCTTTTTGACTGTACTAACATAACCATTTCTTACTCAAATACACTTTTATACATTCCTAATTATTCCTATATCTAAACATTGATGTTTCTAAGCTGTACATTTCATGTTCCTATTATTCATCCATTTATACCAGTTTCCCCAAACTGTATAATATTCTGAGTCTTCCTTGTTGACAGGTTTATTTTTGTTAATATATTTTTAATTGTTTTATACCACGCATTCTCTTTCTATATTGAACGGTGTGTTTTCTAGGTGTCCAACGTGTTAAAATATAAGCATCATTATGATCATGTACATCTAGACATTGTGAACTATACTAAAAATACGAGTTCCAGGTGTGGCTATAAAAAAAGAAACAGACATTGCAATCTCCAGAACTTAAAATTACTCACTTAGCTTTCGTTGTCCTCTGCTAACATTGCCGGAATGTAAAAACTACCATTGAGGAGATATTTGCCTTTATACATCACTGATCCATTTGCTCATTGCGCCCGTGTTTCGCCCATCCGCCCCGCCTGGAATCAGCTCTGTCCTTTTTCACCTCAGACGTGATAGTGATAATCGATGGAGCCTTCGCTCCTGTTGCTTCCTCCCCTATCAAGCACAGCTTGGGCCGCTAGACACATATACCCGATAAGATCGATCGCTATTGAAAAGTATACTATCATCCCTTATAGTATCAATTCTATAACCATCCAATATATTTACTAATGGTTTTTCCTTTCTCACGGAGTCTCTATTTCACATAAATCCACTCATTCCACCTCTGTTATCTGTCAGCTAACCGTTGGTAGAAAAGTTCCCATGTCACAAAATACTCCGAAATTTCTTTTTCTTTGATTTTTAAACTCAACGAAAGTGATTGACAGGTTTAGGTCGTGGCGCTCTTGGATTCTGGGACCAGACTTGAACACAGAGTTGGGAGAAAGAAAAGCTCTCACTACTTGCCTTGGTGGTTTTGCCTTCCCCACCTTCTCCTTCTCCACCATTCCTTGCCTCAGTTGGCGGGACAGAGAAGAGGGACGCATTCGTGCATGGATTCAGGCTCTCCTGGGGCCCCATACGTGGGCAGGGTGGGGTGGGCCATTGGGCCCTTGGTGTAACTGCTCATCTCTTGCTCCTATGGGGAGAAAGGAGTGAAACATAACCTTGAACTGGTCCTTGGAAGGAGGCAGTAAGCAGGATTCATGCCCCGGGCCAGATTCACACAGCATCATCTGGTTTGTTTTTAAACTTAGTTCTCTCCATGCATCCCGTATGGGTCTATTTTCTGTACCATCTCAAAAATGTGTTTGGGAGTGTTCTTCGTTTTTTTTTAAAATTCTTTTACTATTTCTGTATTTTTTTTAAAAATGCAAATAATACAAACAGTAGTACATATACAAATGAATACAAAAAAAGAAAGGCAAAAGAAAAAGCGGGGGGGGGGGGAGACACATATTACAATGCACTCCCATCCCCTGGAGACCATTCCCCCCCCTTATACAATATATTCCAATTATGCCCTTATCCTCTCCAAAACAACATATATTCTTGAGTAGGTTTATTTCCTTTGCCTTCCACCAATACTGCTTTTATAAACCGCTCCCCCCATTTCATTATAATTATTCACTTTAATCATCCCTTTTTAAAGTTTCATTTCTGTTGTTAATTTATCATTTGTTGCCATATTCCACATTTCATTATACCACTCATTTCTTTGAATATCCCAATTTAACCCCCCATATTTAGCCAGCGCTAATCTAGCTGTCATTATCAAATTTACAAACAATTCCTTTTTTGTTTCATTTATATCCCATTTTTCCACCAGCAGCAATAATACCACCCTCAGTGACATCTCTAGATTTACATTCAACAGTGCTCTAATTTCTCTAAACACCGTGTTCCACATTTTTTGTGCACTATCACAATCCCACCACGTATGTTTCTGTGTTCCAACCTCTTCCTTGCACCTCCAACAAATATTTCTATATCTACCATCTATTTGATTTAATTTACATGGTGTTAGGTACCACCTCCATATCACTTTATATCCATTTTTGTTAACTCTAACTGACATATTCTTTATTTTTTAATTTAAAAAGTTTTTTATTAGATAAACATTGGACATATGCGACATTTCTGGCATAAACATTTCCGTATAGTGTTTGAATCTTACAAGTACGTGTACTACTAACTGACATATTCTTATATACTCTTCTATTCCAAATATTTTCCAATCATTATCATTTGTTTCTCCAGAAATAAATGCTTCTGTAGTCTTTTTTAACATCCACAATTGCATTAAAATCATACATTGTCATATGTTTTCATGTTTCCATACGTTTTCATACATTAACGCATACATTTTCATAGTCCATATCTTATTATTATTTTTTGTAGCATTCTGTAGAATTCTTGTTTATTATTTGGCGCATATATTGCAATCAGGAGCATTTGTTTCTGATTGATTGATATCTCTATCATTAATATTCTCCCTTCTTCATCCGCATATATTTGTCTGGTCAATCCCCAACTTCTCATTACCTGCAGAAAAGTCCACGCCCCTTCACAATGCCTGTGTGCAGGTTGGAGGGATTTTGCGTTTTTTAAATCCAGCTGGTTAGGTGTGTAGGAACTCACGGGGGGGGGGGGCAAGCAGACTTGTTTGAAAAGGCAAAACCAAAACCGGCTCCGTTCACACGACACCCATTGTCCCCCGAAAAAAACCCGTTTCTCAGCATCCCTTAAACGTACCAAACCCCCCTTTCACATTCCGCCCCCCCCACCAACAAAATAGCCTTGCTTTTACCCTTATAGGCAGCCCCTTACCAAAATGGGGGAAGGGTAGGAGGGTCCGAGGTCATTCTCCCATCCATCTCCCCGACGCCACCTTTCCCTAAGCCCGTGCGCTCTGAATTCGCTCAGAGGCCACTGTTGAATTTAGGGTGTGCAAGACCAAAACGAGCCCCCCCCCCAACTCCAGAGAATCCCCTTCCCCACGTTCTCTTCCCGCTAAAACCGGGGACGGAACAAATTCGATGCCCTCCCCCCACCTATCCGGGTTTTCTGGTTTTTTTAAATAATAAAGATTAAAAATGAAAATGAAAAAAATAAAATAAAATAAAACAGGTTTAATTTCCTGCGCTTTTTAAAACATTCCCAGCCAATTAAAGGGCCGCAGAGCCCTATAGCTTATTCCAATTTTCCCAGGCTGGGGCGACAATCGCAATGGTTAAAACCGACACATTTTTACAAAAAAAGAAAAAATGAAAGAAAAGGAAGAAAAAGGAAAGGAAATTAAAAAAGGAAAGGAAAAGAAGAAAGGAAATTAAAGCTTTTGTTGCAGAAAATGACAGGCTTTAGACTTCTCGGGATACAGGAAAAGTTTATTCGGCAGCCAGGTTCAGAAAGCGAGCGAAATGGCTAGCATTGCAAGTTCTGAACCCCCTTCATTATCGAAGCACGCGTTCTTATACATTCTCAAAAGCATTGCAACACGGAAACACTTAACTCACTTCTTAGTGGTTATTTTGGGGGGAAAGCCTTATAAGTAGATGAGGGTCTTGCTTCTCCTTTGTTACAGGTATGGACTGCGTGTCGTTAACGAACTTTATCTGAACCTTGTGGTTTGGACTTTTGACATAGAGAGGTTGGCTAGAACATCTTGTGGTTAGAGAATGGTGACACTTCCCTTTTAAGCAAACTTCTAACTCTCCCTGTTATGCTATGTCTTCATTCTTCTATTTTTAATCCATATTTTATTCCCCCCTTCTAGACTCTATTAATATCCACAATTGAGTTTAGCCTGTTAGATTAACAATATAAGCATCCAGGATACAGAATAGCAAATAAAAGCAAGCATACAAGCAATACACATCTTAGGGCTTATCTTCCGGAATCACTTTCTCTACTTCTAAGAGTGCAATTTGAATATAGGAGCCAGTATCTGAAGCTCCATCTTCCTTGAGGGTATGTGGGATTAGGCTTTCCATTAACATTCACTCCTTTTCAGCCCGTATCTCTTTTACAGACCTCATAAGGAGCTGTTTAAGCAAGGGTTTTATGCAAGGGAGGAAGGCTAAACTTGCGATTCCACATAATAAAAGAAATAGCATTTGCTTAATCCAACCTGTTCCCAGTAGCCAAGGGAACCACACATCTGTTCCTTGTACTTTTTGACCAATAGAGGAAGCTCAATCTCGTAGTTCTTGGACACCCCCCCCCCCACTGCTCCTGATCTATTCATATAGAAACAGCAATCTTCTCCCAGGAATACACATAGCCCACCCTTTTCAGCAGTTAAAAGATCGATGGCCCGCCGGTTCTGTAACACGAGGGCTGCTAAGGAATCTATTTGGTCCTGTACTTCAACCAAGGTACCAGCAATTTGGTTCAGGCTTTCTTGGAATTCTTCCGACAGCTGCCTGAACTGTGTAATGGAATGGGTCATTCCACCTACACCAGTTCCAATTGCTCTCCCTATTCCTAAGATTGCTAATAGTGGAAATAGGAGTGGCACTCTTTTCTGGACAGGTCCCATGAGGGGTACAGGGGGGGCCTGTTCCCCACTTACCGCCCCCATTTTGGGGAGAAGATGTACAAGGGTGCATGTGCCAGTCCAATTAGTGGGCAAGCACAGATAGGCATTTCTCCCACATACGCCGATGTTCATGGAGAAGGCATGGGCTCGGAGGTTCCTACCATTAGTCCAGACTTGTAAGGTTCCTACTAGGAACATGCCAGTCAGGGGCTGTAATGGAACTTCTAGATTAGGGGCCATTAGCTTATTCCTGAGGACTGGACCTTCAAAGAGATATTGGGGACTGGCGTTTCCAGGGGGAAAGTAAACACAGACTCCCGTGGTGGACTGTATTGAGAGCCAAACGGGCAGTCGGGGTGGTTGGAATGGCCTTGGGCAGCTTCCAATGGTCAGATTTTTCTCCCAACGGCTAAAAACAATAGGAGGTGCGAGCGAGAAAGTGACTTTCTGTTGGAAGAGCTTGTGAGCAGAGGGAGATATGCTGCGAGTCAATTTTACGTCTACAAGGGTTTCCCTGGGGGCAAGGTACATTTCAGATGGGCATTTTTCCTCTGATAGGGACCCCACAGGAATGCCAGGCTCCTGATATCGTTTGATGCACAAGGAAGGTGACCCTATAATTTCCACACCAACTGCTATGAGGCCAACGATGGGGAGAGGGCTCATCCCCAGGCTTTTAAGCTCGTCATACAGATCGCCATGTAGCTGGGCTTCCGCTGTTCTAGCTCCCCATCTACCTCCCTTGTCAAAGACTATCGTAGCTCTGGTCTTTTGCCAGAGTTCTGACTCCATTGGCACCGCACAATAAGATGAGGGTCCGGCAGACAAACACAACCAGCATTTCTGACCCAGGGCAGGGTCAGACCGATTGATTAAGCTTTGTCCTAATTCCCCTAATTCCCGTGGCACGACAAAACCGCGCTAGGCAAAAGAGCGCTGACAAATACGCGTTGTCATTAGCGCGCCCACATTACCGCGTCGATATTAGCGCGACGACGGCAGTGCGAAAATGAATGCTTTGAATTAATGTTTGTTTTAAGCGCGCAAAAAAGTGAATGCTTTGAATTAACATTTGTTTAATGCTTTGAATTAACGTTTGTTTTAAGCGCGCGAAAAAGTGAATGTAAAAATGTAAATTGCAGCTTTTGAATGCTATTTAAACTTAACGTTTGTTTTAACCGCAGTATTTTTCAAATGTTTTAAATGTAAAATGCAGTTTTTGAATGTTTTGAAACAGTGAAATGTAAATAAAAGTTTATTTTGTTGCATCAAATCGATCAGTTTTGTTGACTAGTTTTATTATTATTTATTTATTATTTATTTATTTATTTATTATAATTAAGTTTATTATGTCACTAAATAAGTGAGGTTTAGGGGTTTTGTTTAGGGTTTAGGACTAGTTTTATTATTATTTATTATTATTTATTATTTATTAAGTTTATTATGTCACTAAATAAGTTAGGTTTAGGGGTTAAGGGTTAGGTTTAGCATTAGGTTTAGGATTAGGTTTAGGATTAGGTGTAGGATTAGGTTTAGGTTTAGGATTAGGTGTAGGGTTAGGTTTAGGGGTTTAGGTTTAGGATTAGGTTTAAGGTTAGGTTTAGGGGTTTAGGATTAGGTTTAGGGTTAGGGTTAGGGGTTTAGGATTAGGATTAGGTTTTGGTTTAGGTTTAGGATTAGGTTTAGGGTTAGGTTTAGGGGTTTAGGATTAGGTTTAGGGTTAGGGTTAGGGGTTTAGGATTAGGTTTAGGATTAGGGTTAGGGTTAGGGGTTTAGGATTAGGTTTAGGTTTAGGATTAGGTTTAGGGTTAGGTTTAGGGGTTTAGGATTAGGTTTAGTGTTAGGGTTAGGGTTAGGGGTTTAGGTTTAGGATTAGGATTAGGTTTAGGGGTTTAGGATTAGGTTTAGGTTTAGGATTAGGTGTAGGTTTAGGTTTAGGGGTTTAGGGTTAGGATTAGGTTTAGGATTAGGTTTAGGATTAGGTTTAGGATTAGGTTTAGGGTTAGGTTTAGGGGTTTAGCAATAGCAATAGCAGTAGACTTATATACCGCTTCATAGGCCTTTCAGGCCTCTCTAAGCGGTTTACAGAGAGTCAGCATATTGCCCCCAACAATCTGGGTCCTCATTTTACCCACCTCGGAAGGATGGAAGGCTGAGTCAACCCTGAGCCGGTGAGATTTGAACCGCTGACCTGCTGATCTAGCAGTAGCCTGCAGTGCTGCATTTAACCACTGCGCCACCTTGGCTTTAGGATTAGGGTTAGGGGTTTACGATTAGGTTTAGGATTAGGTTTAGGATTAGGTTAAGGGTTAGGGAATAAAGATATCAATTACAGACAGTAAAATGTAGTACTAGAAGTTTATTTTGTTGCATCAAATGGAATAAAGATATCGATTACAGAATCAATAAATCAGTTTATTATGTCAGTAAATAAGATAAACAGTCAGAACTATAAGCTTATTATGTCACTAAGACAAAAAGTCAACAGTAGAAGCATATTATGTCAGTAAATAAGATAAAATACATTAAGTTTTCAATTACTCAAAATTATTATGTCAACAAATCAATTAATTTAGAAGTCAATATTATGAGATATTGCATGTAGATAATCTGTATGTTCACGCCCTGCATATGTGGGCAGAATTGCAGCAAGACGTCTTGAAAGTTGTATATATTTAGATTTGCTGGCTGGTTGACTGTTCCGCTTTGAATTCGTGGGATGTTTTGCTCTGTCATGTCTTGCTCCTGCCGGAAATGGTGAAGCAAAGTGTAGATGGTTGGATGGTGGCATGATACAGATGTTTGGAAAGCGTGATGCCAACCCTCGATAGAATTATTGGTTCGTGGAAAGCCATGAGCAACACGTTCTCTCATGTTCCACATCGTGATGGGAAATAATGGATTTGCTCTTCGATTGAGTCTCCAACGGCCGATGTAATTATCTTCCCAGTAATCGTAAATATTTTGTAGAGTGTCAGGTTTAGTGTCATTAAGTTCATCAAAGGCAGAGCCAACATCTTCCGGTGGAACGAAACTTAGTCCAATCAGCATCTTTGAGTACATTTTAAATTTATCATCGTCACGATATAAATTGGTTAACCCTTCGTGTTGTATACGACGCCATAAGGACTGACCAAGGTGAAACAGACAGCCCAGTATGGTAGCATTTGGAAATACACTAGTGAGTGCATTCATAGTTGCTATTTCAAAATCTATTAGAATGCTGACAGGTGTGACAGAAGGTTGCAGTTCAATTACTTTGTGGAAAACCCTCTCATAGTCAGCCCGTGATTTTGTTTTCAATAGAACATATATTAGTGGTATTGAGCGATTGTCAATTAAGGAATGAATGGTAAATACCTGGAGAAAAATTTCAGGCGCTACTTTAAATGTTCCATCCATGAACCAGTGAGGATATTCCTCCAGCAATTTCAAATTTGTTGCAGTCCCGAACATAAATATTCTATTAGTGTCTTGCTCACTCGAATCCCAGAAAAGAAAATTTTCTGCATGTGTTGTCACCTTCATGGAGTCTGGAATAATAATTTCGTGAACACATTGTGGTCTTGGATGGGTGACATCAGGCCTCTTCCGTTTTCTCTGTATAGTACGCTGGCTTGCTGAAAAGGTTGGCAAAAGATGGGCTGCTTCTAGTGAGACTCCAGCTGTGCTACTGAGAATAATTTGGCGTGGTTTTTCGACACTGTTTTCCGCTCTTTCGCGTATAGTAGCTTTTACTTTCTCACTTTCGTTTTTGGCATTGTCTGGAGCGTGCATGTGTTCAGTAGATGTTTCTAATGTGCCATCTGTCTTCATCTTAAGTCTGCCTGCACACTCTTTTTTTAATACACCTCCATGAAGAAGACTTATCTAAATTTAATTTGTCCTGTCTGTATCTATAGCCTTCATAGAGTAAATGAGGTTTGCCTTTTTGTGACTTTATCATCTCCATGCCACTTTAAATTTAAATTAAAGTAATATTGAGAATTACTTTTAGTGGCACAGTGCAGTTAATTATACAGGTTTTGCACAGCTTGAGATTGTGTCAGCGTTTTAAAGTTTTAAGCAGTTGACGCTTGACAGCTTCAGAACAGCAACCTGACAGCTTTCAGAGCGTTTAGAACTGCAAACTCTACCTGTGAGGGTAGCTGCTCTTTAACGTTTTCAGCATTTGACAGTTGACAGCTTTGACAGTTGACAGCCGTTTGAATTGCAGCATGTGCGCGCGATGGTTTGACAGTTGACAGGTTTGACAGTTGCAAAGTTCCACGTGATGGTTTGCCATTTGACAGATTTGACAGTTGCAACTTGCATGCGATGGTTTGATATTTGACAGCTTTGACATTTGCAACGTGCACGCGAAGGTTTGACAGCGTGCGATGATTTGAATCCTTTGACACCTTTGCAACGCGCGCGCGATTATTTGACAGTTGACAGCTTTGACAGCTGCAACATGTTAGCGTGATTGCGCCTGCGTGATGACGCCGCGCTAGCGTCCCATTTTGCTAATAGATAGTATGGAAAGGCGCGGATTTGCCCTAAGCCCTTATGTCTCCGCGCTAAGGTCGATTTCGCTTCAGCAATTCCGATGACGCGGATTAGACCTTCGCGCTTATGTCTCCGCGCCGAAGGGCTTCGCGATATTGTGGTGGAACCGCCTCACAGTTGGTGTCACTTCTGAACAAGTCCAGAAACTGGTGCGGCCATCCAGCGAGAACCTACCAAAGTTCCTTGGAGACCTTTGAAAATGACTTTGGTCATCCTTGGGGTCCATGTATGGTTGGCCTCTGCATTGAAGGTGTTGCAAGTGTCACCAGAACCTCCAGATTAAGATGAGGAGGAGGCCTCCATCACGGTGGAACCTCCATACCGGAATCCATCGATCCCAACATCACCATCATTGATGGAAGACGATGTCAGACGTTCAGCCCTGGTCAACAATGTGATGGTTGCCGCAATTCATCCTGGGGCAAAAGAAACACAGATTGAATATTTTAAGAATAATGAAATAGAAACAAAACAATAAAAAACAGAGCAACCAAATTAAAGGCTCCTGGTTTTCTTTCCTATTAGTTTCCATAGTCCAACCACCCCCACACAAAACCCCCAAAAGCAAGAAATGCAAAACAACAAAAGGTATTAAGAATTAAATAACAACAACAACAACAATAACAACAACAGAATACCTTTAAAACAGAAAAATAAAGAAAACCTGACAACCAAATTAGTTCACTTACCAACCATCACATTGTGGTGCAAGGCAGAACGTCTGACATCCTTCGCTCATCAATGAAGGTGATGTTGGGGTAGATGGGTTCCGGTAGGTACGGTTCCACCGTGATTATGGTGGCCTCCACATCTTCCTTTCGTTGTTCTGACAACACTTGCAGACACCTTTTTCTGGGGATTGAAGAAGAGGAAAAGAATCAAATATAATCGACTGGTACATTGTTTTCTTAACAATGATAACAAAGGTAATTCTTAATGGGGGCTCCAGATTTTCAAGATTGGGGGTTGGACTAGAAGACCTCCAAGGTCCCTTCCAGCCCAGGGGGATTCTATACTCTCTCCAATTAGTTCCACCAACATTTTGGGGGGGCTTTCAGTGCCCCAGGGCTCCCCCAGTTGTGGTGATGATCCTCCCTTTAACAGGAGCAACTTACTTGCATAGGTGGAGAAATACGCAGAGGCCAACGAATACATAGACCCCAAGGACAAACAGAATCACCTTCCAGGGGTCCCCAAGGACGTTCTGGGATCTGTCGCTGGATGGCCGCAGAAGCTCGTTTGGATCCATGTCTGAAGGAGAAAAGGGATGGAGGAAGAAGAGTCAATTTCTGCATTTAATGGTTGGTGCTTCCCCAACAACTAAGATATTCATCCCGAGGTCAAACTCCCAAGCAGGAGAAAAAATACCAGAGACAAAGAACCAAGTCCTGCTCACCTCTCGGTCTCTCTCTCTCTCTTTCTCTTTCTGTTTCTGTTTTCTCTTTCTCTCTCTGTCTCTGCCTGTGTCTCTGTCTCTGTCTCAGTCTCTGTATCTGTCTCTCTCTGTCTCTCTTTGTCTCTGTCTCTCTCTCTCTCATCCACTCAAGCTTTTATAGCCTGCATGGCCCCACCCATCAACGGAAAGGAGTTCCAACAGAATCCAGGTATCCAGGTAACCTAGAGGTCAAACAACACATCTCCCTCTACTCAACCCTTGACCCCCCCTCCCTCCCTTGGATTCCCCCCCCTTCAGCTCAGAAGGGAAGGTTGACAGTTGAGTGACACCCAGCAGTGGGGAATCCATGGGGTCCTGCCTAAGCAGGGGGTTGGACTAGAAGACCTCCAAGGTCCCTTCCAAGTCTGCTATTCTGTTAAATTCTGTCTGCCTGAAACCCCCAGCAACCAGCCGTGGCAGGCAAAGCACAGAGGACCCCCCCCCCCCTGCTCAGGGATGGGAGGCTAAGAATAAGCCCCCTTTGGTGTCCTTGCCTGGGTCACGAAGCAGAGCCCTGAATGTGGACCCGAGGATGGTCAGGTTCTGTGGGGCTTTCCGAGAAGTGACCGTCCAAACCTTGGTTCAATCCCACCTGTGCCCATGGACTCGGCCATCAAATAACACCCTTCACCCAGGGCAGAAACTGAATTCCTCCCAAGCAGGCCTGACAGGCTCACCTGCTCTTTGCAAAGGGCACCTCCTGCAGAAGACCTGAGGTGCAGCCTAAAAGAAAGGCTCTCCCACTTCATCCCTTTTCCTTGTTTAGAGATGGAACAGACCTCAAAAGCCCCATCCCTCTTTGGGGCATCTTCAGCGCACATCCCAAAGGGGCTTTTCAAAAGACAGCTGGAATTTCTTGGGTTTTTTTCCTTGAAAAGTTTCACTTCTCCTCCAAGAGGCTTCTTCAGTTCCGACTGAATGGTGGGGAACGGAAGGATGTATTTCTTGGCAGCCCTTTGGTGGTTAGGCTTGTGAAGGTCAGCCATGAGCTCTCTGAGAGGCCTTGAGGCCACCTGGAGGTTTATCTGCCCCCTCAGGGTCACCTGAATCAGAGGGAAAATGGGGGGGGGAATTTCCTTGGAACTGGGGAAAGGACCGTGTTGCTGTCTTCGGAGAGAGCAAAGTCCACGCTCTGGACAGAGGAGACCCCTGGTTGGAAAGAGGGTCCAAGAGATCATCTACGTTAAAAGGAACAGCCCTCTCCCAACAGAGGGTGGGGGGGGCTATGACCCCCTCCTCTCTCCTGTCTACCACACAGTCCTGAGGACACGGGGGGGGGCAGTCTGTATGCAAGGAGTCATCCAGGTCTCTGCAGGCTTTCAGAATGGAGAAGATCACCAGGATAGCATCTGCACAATGCTGGGAAAACCCAGGAACCCCTGCAGACGATATAATAATAATTAAAAATAATTCCAGAATGTGCAGAGATGGAAAGGTTAACCCTAAGAATCAAAGGAAAAGAAGATTCAGATTATGTCATAACATGGGGACTATTCTATACATGGTTAAATGACAGATATTGGGGTTAGAGGAGTGGAATTAGGTGAAATGTGGTTTACATGAGAAAGAAAAACAGAGGAGTAAATTTTTGTTGATGGTTATATAATTGATACTGATAATTGCTGATAAATAAATGAAGGGAGACTAGTATAGATCTATTTCAAGCTATTCAGTTCTCATCAGCTAGCCATACCCTTATTGGGATTTGAATTTAGGCTATTTTACATGTTAGGCAGTTGTAATAACCTCTAAGCCATAAGTTCTCTTCCCTTATCAGCTGTGATTATATATGATAATGATGATGATGATGATGATGATGATGATGATGATGATGATGATGATTGTACATTTGTATGTTAGCACCTTGGACACCTAGAGACACACTGCTCAACGTAGAATGGAAATGTATGATATAAAATAATTAAAAAAATATTTTTGAAAAAAAGAATTTGGCTAGAGTTTGTACACAATCAAGCAGCTGTTTTTCAAAATAGTATAAAACTTATTGAAGGTGACAAAATTTTGGTAATCGAAGTAGCAAATGAACTTAATAATTTAAAATTTCAGTGTCAAGAGCGGTTAGAAAATATTTTTATTCCCATAACTATCCGTAATAGTCTAAGGCAGCTAGAAGAACAAGGTGCAATAAATTGTGCAGACACCATGAATCATGTTAAAAAGTTCTATAGTAACTGCGTAGATTATTTAGAAGAGTGGACGGTACATTATAATGATATTGGACATTTTAATTGGGTTGCATTAAAAAAAGAACTTGATTGGCATGGTGTGCAAAAATCATTCGATTATATTAATCAAAACTTCCCAAATAGTGATATTTCTGAAACTAATCTTTTTACTGAGGTATCATATTTAAAACAATATATGAATAAGGAAAAGGTTGAATCTTGGGCATCAGCAAAAATGACAATAGAGAACAAATGGCTAGAAATATTTCATCATTTTCAAACAAACCATATTTCATAAAATAATGTATTAAAAATTGTGGAATACGTGCTGTCCTTACTAGGAACTAATGCTGCGACTGAACGTGTTTTTTCTACGGTAAATCAAGTGTGGACATCAGAAAAATCACAATTAAGTGTTGAGACTTTGAAAGCCATTTTATGTGTCAAATATAATTTAACAAATTCGTGTGAAAAATTTCATGACCTTTTAAACAATGACAGCAATCTACTAAAAAAAATTCACTCAAGTGAGAAATATGCCAAAGAGTAAAATTATTCTGTACATAATTTTTGTCAATATATTTAATAAATATAAATGTAAATAAACGTATTATATTTGTACTGTACATAATTTTGTCAATATATTTAATAAATATAAATGTAAATAAACATATTATATTTGTAAATTGTAGTTATGTTGAAATAAAAAAAATACAATACTATTTTTGTGTTGTATGAAATTTTTTGTTGCTCCGTATAAAATTTTTAATCAAGCCCCCCCCCCCCCCCCCCAAACCCGGTCAAAGGTGTCCCTCTTTACCAATCTGAAAATCTGGTCACCTTAAGATACATAGATAGCATAGAGAGGTATATAGATGGATACAGAGAGACAGAGGGAGAAAATTCATTCTGTAGATAAGCAGGATTTGGGTTTTAGTCTCGGGTATTTCTCTTTCTTCCTTGGGAGTTTGGCCTTGGGATGGAGAGTCTTGGAGGGACCCACCAACCATCAAAACCAGAAATTGGCTCTTCTTCCTCCATCCCTTTTCTCTTTCAGAAATGGATCAAAATGAGCTGATGTGGCCCTCCAGTGAGAGACCCCAGAACTTCCTTGGAGACCCCTGGAAAATGACATTGTTTTTCTTGGGGGTCTATTTATTCATTGGCCTCTGTGCTTTTCTTCACCAGTGCAAGTAAGGTGGCCCTGATCAAGGGAGGGGTGTCATCACAACCTGGGAGCCCGAAGAGACTGAAAGCTCCCCAAAATGTTGGTGGAACTAATAGGAGAAAAGATAGAATACCTGAGGTCTGGAAGGGGCTTTGGAGGTCTTCTAGTCCAACCCCCAATCTTTTCTTGAAAACCTCCAGTAATGGAGCCCCCATTAAGAATAAGCCTTATTATCATTGTTACAAAAACAATGTAGCGGTCAGTTTTTTATATATAAATATATTTTTAAATATTCTTTTGTTTCCTTTGACCCTTCCCTCCCTCTGATTCTGGGCTGCATCTGAACAGAGTTTCCTAAAGGAAAGCAGATTTCACATTCAAATCCTCCAGTTCTTTTTTGTTCTTTAAACATTTTATCAATTACAAAATAAAATACAAAAATACAAAGTCAAATAGGAAGAAACTGGTAGGGGGAGAGAAGAGGGAAGAAAAATAACATGAGGGAAGGAGAATAGAAAAAAAGAATTGACTTCTGACTTCCTCTGTTGCAATAAAATAAAGCATTAAAATCAAACCTCAACTTTTTAAATTTTTCTATAATAATTTAAAGGGTTTCTTAAAAGAAAGCAGATTTCGCATTCAAATCCTGAAGTTCTCAGAGAAGACAAAAATCCCACCCCTATTTCTCTCTAGTGGCTGCCTGAATTCCTGGCCCACCCCCTTTGTCATGACAACCCTGTAGCCAATCACACGGGGGGAAGAGACGGTTGCCTGGGAGCTTCCCTCAGCCTGATGGAGAAGAGGCTGAAGAAGCCGAGCCAAAGGGGAGGGGATGTGGAAGAGACAAAACCTCCCAGAATTGCAGAGGGAGGAGGGCTTAAGCCCCCTACCCAGAAAAGGCTGCAATGAAGAGGGTCTCCTCAGTTGGGGGCTCTGAGAGCCTGGAGGGACCACAGGAGAACCCCATCTTCCTCGGGGTCACGGAGGGTCTCCTCTTTTCCTCCAGGGCAACCCCAGATCCCCCTTGGAAGACCCAGCCCTACATGGCTTCTCTCCCACAGGAGCCTCTCCTGGAAAGACACGGAGCCAGGCGAGGCTGGAGGAACCCCGGGGGCTACATCCCCCCCCCAACATTCAACCCTGGGACCCATAAACCCATTCTCTTCCCAGGAATGTCCCAAACCCCTCTCCTCCTTCCTGGCCATCCGGGCCTTTTCTGTGGGTCTGGGGTTTGCTTTCCCCTGGGTGCCCCATGCATGGAAAGAGGTGGCTGAGCAACATGGGATATGGTCTCCCCCCTTCCCAGGACTCAGGAGATGGAACCTGGAGGGGGATTTTGCAGATCTGCTCCCATTCCCCAACATGAGGCTCTCCAGCTTCCTTCTCCCAAGAGGGGCTCCCCACTCAGCTGGGCAGAGTCCTCTCTGCTATCCCTGCAAGAGCCCCCTTGGCTGGCCTCTGCATGGAAAAGGGTGGCAGGGGGACATGGGATATGGGCTTCTGCATTCCCAGTCCGTGAAGATGGAAATTGGATTTTGTAGGTCAGCTGTTTCATCTGCAGCACGAGGATCCTGAGCTTCCCTTCCCTCTCTCCCTCTCCTTCCTTCCTCTGTCCCTCTCCTTCCTTCCTTCCTTCCTTCCTTCCTTCCTTCCTTCCTTCCATGAGAGGCAGACTTGATTTCACCATCTTTGTTCAATTGTTTTTTTTTCCCTAACTTCTCTCTGTGTTTCTATCTCTCTGTGTGTTTTTTTAACTCTGCAAAGTTCTGGTAACTAGTTTTTCACTAAAGTTGATTTTGTTCAACAGGCTGGCTGCACTGTTGCATCAGAGTTTTTCCGGTGATGCCCTTGAGCATTAGCTTTCAAATTAAATAATTTTGGGTTCCAACTCAGCAGGCAGCTATTTCAGATCTGTGACATTCTCTGGTATTAACTGGCATCTGGAATTATTCTCTTTAACCACAATGCCAACAAATGTCACATTTCTGTTTTTTTCTTCAGCCACAAGTGCCGTGTATTTCCTCTGGGGCCAGTTTCAAGCCTGGAGACCCCAAACCTCTCAATTCTAGATGATGGATTTAATTGCATCTTTGCCCCTGTTATTATGAATCACATGAGGATTATTTCCCTTTCATTTCCCTCCTGGGAATTTCCCAACAATCTTTGAGTCCAAGAACTGGTTGAATTATCCAGGGATCCCTCCTGAGAGGGAGAATTATGATAAAAGATTCAGCTTTGAGCAGAGAAATATGGAGTTTAGGGACAGGCAGGGTCTGTGCTCTTGAATGTCCGTCTCTCTCCTTTCCAGATGAAGCTGAGTGTTTCTCTGTGTTTCAATCAGGAAAGCAACTGGATCATATTCCACCTTGTGAGAATCCTTTGAATTCTTATAATTCTTCTTTAGAAACAGGAAGGAGATTGATTGATTCACATCATGAATTATGGACCTCCTGCTTCTGCTTCTGATGCTGCTGGTGTCCTGTCCAGTCTCTGGGAAGCTGAGAATGAAATGCCCACAGAGTTTGGAGCACCAGGATGGAAAACGACCACAGAGCTTTTATAGGCCAGGAGACCATCTCATTGCTATAGTCCTAAGTGGAAAGGAAAAATTGCACATAAAGTTGCTTTTCAATGTGGCTCCTTCTCTTCAGTTGGTTTTCCGTGATTGGTAAGTCATTCAGGGTGATGGAGTTGCACTCCCTCCATTCTAACACTCTCCTTCTTTTCTGTTTTTTATTCTTCATTTATTCCTATATTGGGGAATATATCTAATTTCCTGAATGATTTTGATTTCCATAGCTTTTTTTTTGTCTTGTTTTGTGAAAGAGACTCAAAAGGGGGTCTGAAAAAAAGCTGAAAGGACTCAAGATTATTTTCCTCTCTCAGTTCAATCCTTGATTTATCACCTGAATAATGAATTTTATTTAAAGTAGTGGTTGAACCAGTTGCAGTTGCCGTACCTCAGCCAATTTGCATATTTGTATAATTGATCATTGGTTTGGATCAATGTTGGTTTAAGGCTCAGTAGTAATTCTGGAGTAATTACATATTTTTTAAAAATTATTTTTTGTTGCTGTTCATTATAATAACACCTTTTTTTACCATAGGGAAATTGATGATTTTGGAAATGGCTTACGGTTTATTTTCAACATTCAAACGGTCAACAAGAATTCCCAGCTCCTGCACAATCTCACACTGGGCTACAACCTCCATGACAACTATTTGAGCACTTTCCGCACTTCAGATGCCTTGCTGGACATTCTCTCCACTGGAGAAGCCAATGTCCCCAACTACGGCTGTGGAAGGAACGACAACCTTCTGGTTCTTCTTGATGGAGCTGACAGGGACATCTCCGTCCAGGTGTCAATGTTGGGAGGCACCTACAAAGTTCCACAGGTTTGTGTATGTTTTTCACCATCTGGTAAAGTGAGGGGTGGGTGGTGGTGGTGGGTGGTCCTCAATGGAACTACGTCTACATGGAGGGAAACAAGTAGTGGGGGACCCCAAGGTTCCATTTTAGGCCCAGTACTCTTAACATCTTCATCAATGGTTTGGATGAGGGATAGGTGGGGAACTCATCAAATTTACAGATGACACTAAACTGGCAGGAATAGCCAACACCCCAGAAGATAGGCTGAAGATCCAGATGGATCTAGATAGACTTGAACCCTGGGCCTATCTAACAAAATGAAATTCAATGTATAGAAAAGTAAAGTCTGTACACTGAGGCTAGAAAAACCAAATGTACAGGTACAGATTAGGTGAAACATGGCTCAATAGCAGGAACTGTCAGAGGGATCTTGGAATCTTAGAGGACAATCTCTCAAATGTGAGCCAACAATGTGTGGCAGCAGCCAGAAAAAGCCGTTGGAATCCTAGGCTGCATCAACAGAAGGAGAGAATCCAAATCATGTGAAGTATTGGTACCGCTTTCTAATGCCTTGGTAAAACCACCCTTGGAATAGGGCATTGATGGCTAAACTTTTCAGCGCTGAGTGATCTTGTCAGAGATGCGATCTGGAAGAGGAGTCGCCCACTGTGCATGCCAGTGCGCACATGTGCACCAGGCAGATCCTCTTCTGGTTTGTGGTGCACATGTAGGGGATGATCTGCTGGCTGGTATGCAGCCAGAAGACCAGCTCTTCTAATTCCTGGCACTGCTGTGCGTGCAAGGGCCAGCTGATCGCCATGTGCACATGTGCCCCAGAAACCCAGAAGAGCAATGGGCAAGGCCGTGCGTGCCAGGCGACATGGCTCTGCGTTCCACTTAGCCCGAGCTAAGAAGCTGAGGCAGAAGGCAGCATTTTCCCCTCCTGGGGCCTCTGTGCACCCTCTTTTTGGACTCCCTGGGCCCAAGAAGCACTCTGCCGGCCAAAAGCTTTGGTCTTTGTAGTTTCAATCCGTGAGGCTTGCGAAGGAAAGGGCTGCACTCAGCCGGTGGGTGGGGGCCAGCGGATGGGCAGAGTGATTTGGGTGGGGCAGCCTCATGGTCCCACGTGGGCTGGATTAATGGCTTTGGTGGGCTGTATCTGGCCCCGTGGGCCGGGTTTGAGGACCCCTGGTATAAGGTTTCCTGCTAGAGCAGGGGGTTGGACTAGAAGACCTCAAAGCTCCCTTCCAACCCTTTTATTTTTTTATAAGTTCTGTTATAGGTACATATGCTTAGCATGCTAAATACCTATTGGAACATGTTGATTTACACTGTAAAATCAGAAAATGTGGATATTGGCATTTAATCTATGGAAACTGACTCTGAAAATTGTGGTGGCTGTTAGAACAGACAAAACTTCAATTAAAGACCAATCTTGGATTGTACTACTGACAAATTGTATTAGGAATTGAGGTATCCCTGTTTCTTGTACAACGGGAGAAGAAGTTAAAAAAGATTCCTCCACAAAGAATCTGGGCTATCAAAGCATTAAAATATGCAGCAGGGCTGGGTTTCAGCCAGTACTGACCAGTATGGGCATTCCAGTTGGTGATATTTGGCATGCCTTCTCGTACCCGTTCTTCCGGAGGCCCTGTACCGGAATCCTCACCTCTTGTTCCTTCTTCAGCTGTTGCCAAACAAAATTTTGATCACGTGACCATGAGGATGCTGCAACGGTCGCTAAGTGTGAAAAATGGTCGCAACGGTCGCTAAGTGTGAAAAATGGTCATCAGTCACTTTTTTCAATGCCATTGTAACTTTGGTCACTAAATGTTTTCCCCCTCCTCGAGACTCCTCACTTCTTCCTTCATTCCTCTTGCTTATCTACCTTCACCTTATCTGTCTTCTGCTCTTTCCCTCTCTTCCTTCCTTCCTCCCTCCTTCCATCCTCTTCTTTCCTCACTCACTCCCTTCCTCCTTTTTTCTCTTCCTTCCTCCTTCCATTCTTTATACGATATAAAATTCAATGAGGGTGAAACACACAAAATCTGGCAAAGCTGCCTTGCACCAACCTGGCCTGCCCATAGAATAACAGCCACTTTGAGACACATAAACCTGGTCTGAACATATTGCATCACAAAGATTTGCAAAGATCACATTTGCAAAAAGGAACATTTCTTGTAGTAAATACATTTTATAAACAATTTAAAAGTAAAAATCCCCCCAAAATAATAAAAAAGGTATTCTATAAATAAAAGAAATCCTTAAAAACCATTGTTAAGTATTACACCAGCAATAATTTATACTGTCACCATTTCAAACTATCATCAGAAATACGAATCTGTTGCCAAACATCAACATTTTGATCGCGTAACCATGAGGATGCCACAACGGTCGCTAAGTGTGAAAATGGTCGCTAAGTGTGAAAAATGGTCATCAGTCACTTTTTTCAATGCCATTGTAATTTTGGTCACTAAACAGCCATGTTCCTGACTTAACAACCACCATGATTCGCTTAACGTGGCAATAAAAGGTCGCAAAATGAGGCAAAAATCATTTAACAAACGTCTCCCTTAGCAACAGAAATTGGGGGATCAATCCTGGTCGTAAGTCGAGGATTACCGGTAGCCAATTGCAAAAGGCAACTTTACTTGGAACAGGTGAGATTGTGCCCGGATCCCTTTCATGCCAACATATCCATCTTCTGCTCTTTCCCTCTCTTCCTTCCTTTCTCCTTCCATCATCTCCTTTCCTCACTCACTCCCTTCCTCCTTTTTTCTCTTCCTTCCTCCTTCCATTCTTTCAGCTTCATTTCTTTTGCCTATCTACCTTCTCTGTCTTTCTGCTCTTTCCATTTCTCCCTTCCTCTTCGCTTTTGTTCCTTTCTCCTTCCCTCCTTTCCTATTTCTTGCTTCTTCCTTCCTTCTGCCTATCTACCTTCACCTTCTCTGTCTTTCTGCTCTTTCCCTGTCTTCCCCTTTCCTCCCTCCTTCCCTTCTTTCCTTTCTAGTTCCATCCTTTCTTCTTTCCTCTCTCCCTCTTTTTTTCCCTTCCTTCCCCCTTCCTCTTGCCTATCAACTTCATCCTCTTTGTCTTTCTGCTCTTCCCCTCTCTTCCCCTTTTCTTCCTACCTCCTTCCTTCTCCCTCCCTTCTTCTTTTTCTTCCTTTCTTCTTCCATCTTCCTCCTTCTCCTTCCATTCTTTCTCCTTCCATCCATCTTTTCTCCTTCCATCTTCTCCCCCCCTCCCTTCTTCTTTTCCTCCCCCCTCCCTCCTTCCTTCCTCTCCTTCCCTTTCTCACACACAGGAAGGGGAGGGGGGGCTATCTAGTCGCTTTCACAGCATAATTTCTTTATCTAACTTTTAAAAAACAGTGTGCAAATCAAACGAGATTTTCGTAACCTGCGAAGCACCAAGTTATATTATGTTGTTACAAATTCGCAGCTACTCCATTCTTTCTGATAGGGAACTACATTTCCCAAGATGCCTCAGGTCCTCAAAGCGCTGAACGCAGTTTTGCAATTGACTCCAGCGAGGCCCGGTAGCCGCCGGCTGGGGTGGTTGTCAGGGCGATGCGGAGCGGACGCGCCGTTTGTTACTGCTTCCAGCAATCAAGACGGACAAGGGAAGCGACTGAAACGGACGCTGGCCGCAGGAGAGCGAGGCTGCTGCCAGCCGTTTCACCTCGCGCAGAGAATTTCCACTGGGTCCCGGGTGGCACAAGCCCGGGAAGCGAATGGAAGTTTTCTGCGCGACTGAAACAGAAGCCGCGGCAGGAGAGCGAGGCTGCTGCCAGCCGTTTCACCTCGCGCAGAGAATTTCCACTGGGTCCCGGGGCTTCTGCCGGGTGGCACAAGCCCGGGAAGCGAATGGAAGTTTTCTGCGCGACTGAAACAGAAGCCGCAGCAGGAGAGCGAGGCTGCTGCCAGCCGTTTCACCTCGCGCAGAGAATTTCCACTGGGTCCCGGGGCTTCTGCCGGGTGGCACAAGCCCGGGAAGCGAATGGAAGTTTTCTGCGCGACTGAAACAGAAGCCGCAGCAGGAGAGCGAGGCTGCTGCCAGCCGTTTCACCTCGCGCAGAGAATTTCCACTGGGTCCCGGGGCTTCTGCCGGGTGGCACAAGCCCGGGAAGCGAATGGAAGTTTTCTGCGCGACTGAAACAGAAGCCGCGGCAGGAGAGCGAGGCTGCTGCCGGCCGTTTCACCTCGCGCAGAGAATTTCCACTGGGTCCCGGGGCTTCTGCCGGGTGGCACAAGCCCGGGAAGCGAATGGAAGTTTTCTGCGCGACTGAAACAGAAGCTGCAGCAGGAGAGCGAGGCTGCTGCCAGCCGTTTCACCTCGCGCAGAGAATTTCCACTGGGTCCCGGGGCTTCTGCCGGGTGGCACAAGCCCGGGAAGCGAATGGAAGTTTTCTGCGCGACTGAAACAGAAGCCGCAGCAGGAGAGCGAGGCTGCTGCCAGCCGTTTCACCTCGCGCAGAGAATTTCCACTGGGTCCCGGGGCTTCTGCCGGGTGGCACAAGCCCGGGAAGCGAATGGAAGTTTTCTGCGCGACTGAAACAGAAGCCGCGGCAGGAGAGCGAGGCTGCTGCCGGCCGTTTCACCTCGCGCAGAGAATTTCCACTGGGTCCCGGGGCTTCTGCCGGGTGGCACAAGCCCGGGAAGCGAATGGAAGTTTTCTGCGCGACTGAAACAGAAGCCGCGGCAGGAGAGCGAGGCTGCTGCCGGCCGTTTCACCTCGCGCAGAGAATTTCCACTGGGTCCCGGGGCTTCTGCCGGGTGGCACAAGCCCGGGAAGCGAATGGAAGTTTTCTGCGCGACTGAAACAGAAGCCGCGGCAGGAGAGCGAGGCTGCTGCCGGCCGTTTCACCTCGCGCAGGGAATTTCCACTGGGTCCCGGGGCTTCTGCCGGGCGGCGGGACCCCCGCACGACGTTCTGTGCGGGCGGCAGCCGCTGCGCCCATGCTCTCGGAGGCGGCGATCCCATTCACGAAGAGGCAGCTCCTCGTGGGCGCAGCGCCTGCCGCCCGCACAGAATGAATTGGGATCGCCTGCGGCCGCGAGGACCCCTGCACGAATGGATTCCTCGCGGCCGCAGGCGATCCCAATTCACTCAGCCAGGGCGGGCAATTTCTGCACGAACGGACTACTCCTCGCGGCCGCAGGAGGACAGGGAGGAGGAGGGGGCAGCCGCCCGCACGCGGTTCAGGGGCGTCTGCCGGGCGGTGGGAGCCCCGGAACCGGCCGCGGGCGGCTGCAGCTGCCCCCACCCTCTCCTCCTGCCGCGGCGAGCGGAAAATTCGATTAGAATTAGATTACTCACCAGTCAGCGCAGCTGCAACCTCTTTCGTCTTTTGTAGAAAGGAAATGGAAACTCGCGCAAGCGTGCTGAAAATTTCCCATCCCAGCCAGCTCACTGATTGGCTGGAGTCCAGGCCAATCCAATCAGTGAGCGGGAGGCTGGGCTGGCTTAAATTTGTAGGTAGTAGGTAAAAGGTTAAAAGCACGCTTTTTTTGCCGCTCGCAGCTCCCGCCCATCAGCTGCTAGCTTGCTGGGCTGGCTCATCTGGTAGGATAGAGAACAGAACGATGAGCCAGCCCAGCAAGCTAGCAGCTGATGGGCGGGAGCTGCGAGCGCCAAAAAAAGCGTGCCTTTTAAAAAGGCGGGCGGGACGCGGGAAAATGCATTGGAAGGCGGGTGTGTCCCGCCAAAAGCGGGACGTCTGGTCACCTTAAGGTAGTGGGGAATCCATGCAGAGGGAGGAAATTGCATGGATTCCCTACTCCCTTCATTGGAAACGAGGCGGCTGTCAGAGGAGAGAGCAGCGAAGGCTGTGGGCTTCTCCAATGAATCCTTGCCTCCTGTTCCTTCTTTGGCTGTTGGACAAGCCCACGTGGCATGCGCTGTCCTCTTCTCTTTGACAGACGCCTGTTTAAAAAGCCATTCCCACTTAAAAATACCTGGCAGCGGCATTTTTCCTTGTGGAACTCCGCAGAACATCCCAAGGTGGATGCCACCACATCTGTCCTCTTCGGGAACAGGCCCTCTTTGGCAGGTCCTCTTCAGAAGGATGAGGCCCCCCTGGTCCCCCTCCCATTCCTCATCTTCCTGCCCCCGTGGATGGGCTACGTAGTCATTGCCAACAGCACAGAGCCTCGACAGCTCTCTGCCATTGGTCCTGCAGTTCAGGCCAGAGGCTTTGTTCATACTCTCTCCCCTCCTGGTTCCTCTTTTTATGTGCTTCTTGAAAGGTAGCCGCTAGTGGCACAAAAGACAGTTGCGGCCCCATGCCATGGAAAACATAGGCACATGCACACCCCCACACTATTACAGCCCCAGAGAGTCTTGGAGGGAAGCCTCTGTACAAGCCCAGGCAAGTGAGAACTAGTTTTCGCCGTTACGACGGCTCCGGGATAAGGCTCCAGAGGAAGCAGGGCAGCCAGGTCCCTCACCCTCAGAGGGAGGAAGAGCCAGTTGGGAGAGGGGCTTTGGTCCTGCTGCCTCTGGCAGATAGGGCTTTACTGTACCACAGTGAAGATTCCGTCCCTCATCCCGGAGCCTTCGTAACAGCAGAGGCTTCCCTCCGAGAGACTCTGGGGGTGTAATTGTACGGGATGTGCACACGCCTATGTTTTCCACGGCGTCTTTTGGGCCACTAGCAGCTACCTTTCCGGAAGCACACAAAAGAGGAACCAGGCGGGGAGAGAGTGGGAACAAAGCCGCTGACCTGAGCTGCAGGACCGATGGCAGGGAACTGGTGAGATTGTGCTGCCAGTGATTAGTCCGGAGCCAATCCATGGGGACAGGAAGATGAAGAACAGGAGGAGGACCAGGGGGGACTCGTCCTTCTGAAGAGGACCTGCCAAAGAGAGCTTCTCCCCGAAGAGGGCAGATGTGGTGGCATCAGTCTTGGGATGTTCTGCAGAGACTCCCAGGGAAAAATGTCACTGCCAGGTCTTTTAACCATATATTTTGGTCCCATGACTGCAGAATGCTGCAAGAAAACATAAATGCAGGCCAGTTGTTGAGTGTTTCAAATGTGATAGGAACACTCAACAAGGTGACCACAGTATGTGTGTGTGTGTGTGTGTATGAGTGAGGGATAGATAAACAGAGAGGGAGGGTGGAGGGAATCAGAGAGAGAGAGACAGACAGACACACACACACACACACACACACACAGAGTGGGAGGGAGGGAGAGACAGACAGAAAGAGATACACAGAGAGAATGAGTGAGTGAGTGAGTGAGTGAGTGACAGACAGACAGACACACACACATACACACAGTGACAGAGAGAGAAGGGATGGGAAAGAGACAGATACATACACAGACAGACAGACAGACACAGAGAAAGAATGACATAGAGAGACAGAGAGGCAGGGAGGGAGGGAGGAAGGAAGGAAGGGAGAGACAAAGAGCTACACAGAGAAAGAGACAGAGACAGAAAGAGAAAGAGAGAGAAAGAGAAAGAAGGAAACAGGAGGGGAGGAAGGAAGGAAGGAAGGAAGGAAGGAAGGAAGGAGGGAGGGAGGGAAGGAAAAGGAGCAGGACCACAATTGAGCCCAAAATTTTGGTTGCTAAGCAAGAGCGTTGTTCAATGAGTTTCACCACATTTTCCAACTTGGCCACGCCCACCCAGTCACACGACCTCCGAGCCACTCCCACAAAACAGGCCACACCTACAGAATAGGTTCTAAAAAATTTTGAAACTTACCACTGATATGCAGCAATCCTCAAAAATTATAGTAGGCCCTTTATTGGAATAGAATACTTCAGTTGGCATTTGCACATGTTAATCTAATTGAAATAAATTTTAGTGGTGAGATACAGTAATAAGATTTACATTGTTTATAGTTTTTTAATTTATTTATTATTCTCCATTTTTATGATACAATCTTGTTAATATTTCGTCTTTAATATTTTAAACAATGTCTAATTAACAAATGATTAATGGTTCACCATCGATCAGCAAAGGAGCAGGCGGAGGGTCATCGGGCAGACGTAAATGTGAAACACGAACAGGTTTAATGAGGTTAATGTGGAAAACCGGATGAGCCCGGTTAAGGTGCTTGGACAACTGCAAGCGAACAGAGACAGGATTGATGACCTTCACGATGGGGAACGGACCCACATATTTCGGCCCCAACTTTTTGGACTGATGCATGGTGCGAAGGAACTTCGTGGACAAATAAACCAAGTCACCCTCCCGGTATTCATATGGCTGCGTACGCCTTTTATCCACCTGTTTTTTATGGGCACGATGTGCAGCATCCAAAGTCGCCAGGGTCAAAGGCCAAATACGGCTGAGACGTTCGCTCCAGTCAGCGACGGACGGAACTTGTGGCTGGTCACGAGGCAATTCAGGAATAGGAACAAAATCTTGACCATACACCACCCGGAAAGGCGTGAAACCAGTGCTGGAATGGACAGAATTATTGTAGGCCACCTCAGCATGTGGCAACAAGTCCACCCAATCATCTTGTTGATAATTGATGAAACAACGTAAATATTGTTCAAGAACAGAATTAGTCCTCTCACAAGCGCCATTAGTCTGAGGATGGTAGGTGGAGCTAAGGCCCTGGGCGGAGCCAATACGTTTGAGAAATTCCTTCCAGAACACTGAGGTGAACTGGACACCCCTATCGGAGATTATGCGATCAGGCACCCCATGCAAACGGTAAATAGCAATAGCAATAGCAGTAGACTTATATACCGCTTCATAGGGCTTTCATGTGGGAAATGAAGAGTTTAGCCAGCGCCTTAGCGGAAGGAATTTTGTGGCAGGGCACGAAATGAACTTGTTTCGAAAACAAATCCGTAACAACCCAAATGACGGTGTGCCCCTGGCTCTCGGGGAGCTCAACAATAAAGTCCATAGAGATTTCCTTCCAAGGGGCAACAGGCAGGGCGACAGACTGGAGCAACCCCTGTGGTTTACCTGGAGGCCGTTTCGCGGCCGCACAAACGGGACAACTGGCAACATAAAGTTCAATGTCCTTCTTCAAAGATGTCCACCAAAATTGTCTCTTCACTAAATGCAAAGTTTTTACAAAACCAAAATGACCCGCCAATTTGGAGTCGTGAGCACGTTGGAGGACAATGGGACGAAGGGAGGCGGGGACATACAATTTGGCGCCGATCCACGGCAATTCGTCCCTCATTGTGCACTCATCTTGATGCTTCTGGAACCAGTCATCCTGGGGAAGGGCGAGTTTGAGGTCAGAAAGAAAATCTTGAGGCACGTCCACTTTGGCGCGTGCCTGCTGGCGAGTAACCACCGGAGCCGCCAGGCTGGAAGTGGGAACCACCGGTTGCACGATGCTCAGTTTAGAGCAGTTGTATTGAGGGAGTCTGGACAAGGCATCCGCCATGAAATTCTTCCCACCAGGGATGTTCTTGAGTGTGAAATTGAACCGGTTGAAATGTTGGGCCCACCGCATTTGTTTGGGGGAGAGACGGCGCAGCGTTCTCAAAGCCTCCAAATTCTTGTGGTCAGTCCACACCTTGAAAGGGTGCTTAGCGCCTTCCAGAAAATGGCGCCAAGTGGTCAGGGCCCACCGCACCGCAAACGCCTCCTTCTCCCAAACTGCCCAACGTCTCTCTGTGTCTGTGAGTTTGCGGGAGGTGTACGCGCAAGGTTGCAGTTTACCTTGGTCATTGGATTGCAACAAGATGGCCCCAACAGCGACGTCGCTGGCATCAGCTTGGACGACGAAAGGCCTGTCCTCTGGCAGCCACCTCAGGATCGCAATTAACAGATTTCTCAGGAACGCCCTCCCCTTCCGGAGGTTCTTTCGTGCGAATGCGTAACCAGCCTTTCCTCCAATTTATGCGAGGGTTCCATTTCCGAAGCCAAGGGAGGCCCAAAATGAGTGGCCTGTCCATCCCAGGAGCCACAATGAAAGAGATCAGTTCTGTGTGGGAACCCATTTTCATCTCCAAGGGCTCAGTAAAGAAATGAGCGCCCCCCCCCCCGCGATGGACCCATCTATTTGGCAAAAGACAATGGGGGTTTTTAAAGTACGTAACTTGAGGCCCAACTTTTCCACCATAGCAGGATTGATCATTGACCGGGAACACCCCGAGTCAAGTAAGGCGTGAAGGGACTCCGGCCCCCCATCGGGCAGAACTTTTAATTCTATGGGGATTAGCATGGGGCCTTTGTTTGAACTCACCCAGCGAGGCGAGGTGTCGTCATCCGAGTCATCAGAAGAGCTAGGGGGAATGTCCGCTTCTCCCTCCAAGGCCTGGCTGAAGCGAGGGGGTCTGGAATCCGCAGCGAAGGCAGCTTCCTTCTTCCTCTTGTCTGAGGACTTGCCAGATTTCTCCTCCCGCTTGGACGGGGGTTGGGTGGTTGAGGGTAATTTAGCTCGGCAGTCGGGCGCGCGATGGCCTAATTTCCCACAACGAAAACACGTTACTAGCCCAGATTTCCCCGAGGAGCCACCTCTCCCCTCACCTTTCACTCCGAATGGGGCTTTCCGGCTTGGGGGGGGGATTTTGCAGCTTTCTCCTTTCTTTTCTGTCTCTCCTCCCTTGCACAACGGAGCCTCATTAAATCCAGCTCGATGTCAGCAGCGTGTTCAAACCAAACGGTTAAGCGCTTGGGGAAATTTCGATTGACACATTGCTGATAGATATCTTCATCCAAGCTCAAAGCAAATTTGTCCAAAAGGGCTTCTTCACTCCACCCCCTCATGTACTGGCAAAGGCGTTGAAACTCTTGAATATACTGGGACACCGGTCTGTCGTCTTGCTCGAGGGTTATAAATTTTAATTTGCTTCGTTTCTCAGTAAGGGGGTCATCAAAGCGTCTTTTGAAAGCCTCCATAAACCTATTGAAATTCCTCAGGAGGGAGGAATTCGATTGATGTAAACCAGTACTCCAGTCAGATGCTTCTCCGTCTAATGCTAGTAAAACCATCCTTATTTTCATGGTATCTGATTCAAAATCTGGGCCGTAGATCTCCATGTAGTTATAAACTTGCATGATAAAAGACCCCAGTTTCGCAGGGTTTCCATCATATCTCACAGGCAAGGGGGGAATTTTAGCCATTCTGCGTCTTCTGGGAGGTGGCCACCCTAGTCTGGCAAAAGGCCCAGCAGGAGGGGGTGAATCAGCGCGTGGGTTTTCTCGCTCCCAGCTCCTCCTGACCTCTTCGCCTTCCCCACATATTTGCCCAAAGTACCTTTGTTCCAAGTAATCAGGTTGATCTCCCCCCTGGGGTCTTCTTTTGGCTCCCGCCTCCAGCGGTCTTTCCTGGTGTCTTCTTCGGGTAACCCCCGCATCCCAGCTTGCCCCCTCCTCTCTTTGTCCTACCGAGGTGGACCACCGGGGGGGAGGTGGATCAGCCGGGCTTGATATCTGCAGCTGAGTCAATTCTTCATGAAGCAAGAGTTCGGCGGGGAGTTCTCCCTCCTTTTCTCCGCTGGCTGGCGAAGACATTTGCACCCTCCACGGTAGATGGTGATCTCCTGGAAAGGTGATTTTGAGACTTCGCTACTTGTCAGCACCTCTCCATTTAATAATTAGGAAAGAAAGACCATGAGACTCCATACGTGGAAAATAAATGTACTTTTACTAATTAAAAATGGTTAAAGAGCGGTTGCATAGCGAAATCTGATTAATTAGGCGCGAAAGCAGTTGATATATAGAATAGCCCATTCCACACCCCCTGGCATCATAGGCCTAGTCCAATCATAAGTCCTTCAAGTGTCAGGTGTGAGATAACTTCAAAAGGCATCACGAAGATGGAATGTCGGTGCCGTTAGTCCAGGCGGGAAACACCCACGCATGCGTAGTCTGACCATCCAGAGAACTCCAGAACATTCCTCCAGCACATCGAGTAACCCCACCCAAATACCATGCCCTCCCTCCCCGTTTCATGGCAGCTGAAGCAACAGCAAAGCAGAAGCTGACAGCTTTCATGAGAATAAGATTGGATTTATTAAAATCTAATATTTTGGACTTAATCTGACCCCAAATGTAACACAGCATTCGTCATTGTGTAAGGTTTTTGAATGCAGCTCAGAATCTGATAAGTCCAGTGAAACTCTGAAGATGAGGCTACAGATTATCAGCTTTTATTTCTGCAGAAAGCAAAAGACCGGATGATCATTTTGTCTCAACAGAGAAGGCAGAGAGAGAAAAACAGCCATGCGCCAAAAACTTTTCCAAACATCTTACAGCTCACACAGCTTGCACAGAACGTCACTGCTATGGAAACATAAATTGATATCACACAAATTTCATGATTTTTCTCAGTGCTCTGAAAACAATAGACTTTAGAAGGGAAAAGAAATCCATATTCTGACATATAACTCAGATCTTTGTTAGGGAATGCTGAACACACATTTTAGGTTACTAGCAAGGCTACTTGGCAGAATTCACATTTTACTTTTCACACGAAGTTACTTTGGAGAGAGGAGGAGCCAACGTCACGACAATACATCGTGCGGACTCGACAGTCCGAGTCCGCCAATGAAACTTTTACCCCTGGATGGTCCGGTAGGACCTAAACCGTCCTGAAGAGATGGTGACTAGGAAGACAAAACCTTGCTGGTCGCAGGGACACCGCAAAGTCCCTGATCGACCCTAGGGAAGCACTACCAACCAGCGGCAAACAGGCAGCCCCCAGGCTGACAAAGTCAGAGACGGCTCCGGAAGGAAAAGAAGAAGTAAAAGTTTTCCATCTGCTGAGGGTTTTTTTAAACTTTCAGAAGATTGCCCTAAAAAACCGTTTTTTAAAAAGATAAATTAGTCCTCTAAGTAAGAATAAAGCAGCAAATTTAATCCTTATTGGACTGCCTTAGAATGCTTTTTGCTCTTGCTCTTAACGATGTTTTGTGGATTGAAGTGATTGCAATGTTTCCTGTTTCTCTGCTTGAAGTGAATGGACTGATTTCCCCCTTCCCCCTATTTTTTACTACCTAATTCTTTTGGCTTAAACTAAAACTTTTTTTATTTTAACAAATTCCTCCTTCTATTTGTTATAAAATTATATTAAAGATACTTAAAGAAAAAGTATAAAAAAAGTTGAATCTGCCAGTCGGAAGCCTGAGTCTGAAGGTTTTTTTTCTGAAACAATGTATTCTTTGTTCATTCCTATTTGACTTCACTGACTTTGTAACAGAAGGATTTGGAACTTGTTTATAAAACCTGATAAAGACTCAAGGGCAAGAAGTTACTTTGCTAGGCTAAGCTTGGCAATTCACCTAGAGGTTTTATCTATGTAGTTGGCACCTTAGCTTACAATGGAGCTTCTCTCAACAGCAATTTAACAAAAGCTGAATTAGCTTACACTCTGTGTATGCTCTAATCCAGGGATGGCAAACCTTTTAGAGACCGAATGCCCAAACCGCAACCCAAAACCCACTTACTTCTTTCGGAGTGCCAACAGGGCAATTTAACCTGAATAATGAGGTTTCAGTTCAGAAAAACAACTCATACGTAATTAACGTCTTTTCTCTGAAAAAAACAACAACAATAACAGCAGTTTCAATGATACAAATACCTTTTTATTGAAAGGCAAACGTTTGCATTTGGCATGCTTTTGATTAATGTGACTTTTGCTGAGGCATTCTCAGTGATAGGATGGGAGACTACCAGGAGAGGTCAGGAGGAAGGGGGATGGTAAAAGGCAGCAGGGCTGTTTGTGATCAAGTGCTAAGGCACTTGAAACCCTCACTCTCTCTCCTTATAATCTCCTTCCTTTCCTTCTTTTTCCTTCCCTCTTCATTCTTCCTTCCCCTCTTTCCTTCTTTTTCTTGGTCTTTCCTGTCCCTTCTTGGAGGCTCAAATGCAAAAGGGGGAACATTCCTTGCCTTGTGACCAAATGTCACTTTTGCTAGTAGTTTGTGGCCCCTGAAAAGACTGAGAACAAACCAGTCTCAGGTTATTCCATGCTTGCATTTCATGGCGACATGCTACAGGACAGCAAAACTGTCAAAATGATGGCTCTGGTAGTTGATCAGAGCTCCTGTTTTTTATATGCAACAGCTTTAGCATTTAAGAACAGAGCTAAGTTAGTTGCTTTACTATGAATACATAATGATCCTTAAAAAAGCTGTTCCCTAGGGACCCTGCCATGGTCTAAATCAGACTGGAAATATAGCAAAGAAAACTATTCCCCCCCCCCCCTTGCTTTGTCCTGTTTACCCCACTGGAAATAGCTGTTTGCAACCAGGGGTGGGTTGTTCCCAGTTCTAATCGGTACGGTAGAAGAGGTTCCTGAAATCTACCATACTTTTTATAATCCCTTCATCCTATGGGACAGTACCAGAATGCCTGCCCCGGCCCCCTCGCTAAATCCCCCTGCCCGTTACGTCGCCGCTCGCGGGGGGTAGCTTGCATGGCGTGGCCAGGCTCCTAAGACCTCCACGAACTTGCTTAGGAGTAGGAGGCCTGGCTGCCAGCAAAGCACAGGGGCAGCAGGAGGTAGGTTGTGCAGAGCGGCCAGCCTCCTAGGCAAATTCCAGGATGCCCCCCCCCCGGACTGGTTCCACGCCTCCCTTCCCGGTGAAGTTTTCCAAAGTGTGGTTTCAAAAGCAGCCTCCCAACCCTTGTGCCTGGCTCCCACTGAGCTGGGAAAGAGGAGAAGGAGAAGAGTCTTTGGGGAGGGAGGAGGAGGAGGGAGGAGGAGGCAAGCGCACGTATGCTGTGTTGGTGGAATAATAATTCACCTTACAAAGCATTCCTGTTTGCTTGCGTAAAACAAACACCTTAGCTCTGGAAAGGGCAAGTCAGCTCAACTTGATGTAAGACTGAGCTTATTGTTGGACTTCTACGTGTTGAAAGACAGTGCCTGCTCCTTCCTTGCGCATACTGAAAAACAAACTTGAGTAGTTATGTGGATTTAATGTGATCTTTTGCAAGGACTGGGAAATCTCTCATGCAGTCTCTGAACAAGAAAAATGTATTTGCATGTTAATGGGGGAAAGAGGTGGGCTAATTATAAACTTAAACTATTTTTGGCTTACTATACAAATAATTTAGTGCAAAGCCATGCACAACAGTATTAGATTTCTGTGGTTTTATCTTCCTTGGTTGGTTTTGGGGAGAGCTATGGAAAGCTAAAACAAATGCTGTGTAACAAGGAAGCGTGAAACATTCCTTTGGATTCATTGGAGAATTAAAATCAAACATTTCAAAGGAGTGAAGTTTCATATCATGCAACTTTCATCAAAACTGTTT
This sequence comes from Thamnophis elegans, assembly GCF_009769535.1. Classification (NCBI taxonomy): domain Eukaryota; kingdom Metazoa; phylum Chordata; class Lepidosauria; order Squamata; family Natricidae; genus Thamnophis; species Thamnophis elegans. Next base: position 264,002 of record NW_022473894.1, on the reverse strand, counting down.
CACGGGCCCTTAAATCTGGGGGTGGGTGGGGGAGAGACAATAGTGAACATCTAGGAAGTAGGGTAGTAGTGGCAAATATCTTAGAATGATATTGTGATGCAACTATTATAAATTGTTCAGCAATAATTTAACTAAAAGAATTGTGCATGCTATATATAAATTATTACTTCTTAGCAGGAAGTCCAATATTTCTTCTTTGCACTTTCCCATTTGGTTTTGTTTTTCAGTACTTCGACATACTATTCTTTTTTATTGGTGATATATTTATTGGGTTTCAGTCTCCCATCAGTTAAGAAGACAAGATCTGCAAAGGAGGTGGTTGTGCAAATATCATAAGTATTTTTGGAATGTAGGTGTGATGCTACCATTGTGACTTTCTTGTTAAGAACACTTATCAAGTTTTAATATTATGACTGTCTAACTTATTTAGAGAGCAAGTGCTTGCTTGTTGCAGTAAAGTACAAATGCCATAAGCAAAATACCTGTTTACTCAAAGATATATTCCTGCTTAAATTGCTTGATAGAAGTGGGCAGAAACAGCACTAAAGAAACCTTATATAGCAGTGACTACTCTTGAGGGTCCACGTTGGCTGTTTCTGTTTCCAAGTGATGCTTTTGAAATCTACTGGAACATATTAGGGATTTCTGCACTGAGAAGCAGAAGGATGGACTCTCACCCTTATGATGGGCTTTTGAGACACTGGAAAGCAGTGGGAACTTTTGCTATTTCTAAGTACTTCCAAGTCCAATAAGAACTTGATTATCTTTCCTTGAAGCTCTTTATGCAGGGACGGGTGCTGATAAATCCTTCAAAGAAATGGAAACAGTGAGTGTGTGAGTGTGTGTGTGTGTGTGTGTGTGTGTATTTCCCCCCCCCCCCGGTGTTTCTGCTGTGTGAGATTGGAATATAACTTATTGGCCCTGGATTTTGAGGGTGGAGGGAAGTTGCAGAAGCTGAAATGCGGTTGGGACAGACTGGGGAGTCCTATGTTTTCTCTCTTTTACATTTTCAGAGATTATATACAGTATAAAGAGTTAACAGTTGCCCCGATTGTACTTTATGTTTGTGTACACAAAACAAAGAACAGGTAGTTCAGCACATGACAGCCTGTCAATCTGAAAATACTCTGAAACAAACAGGTATTGTTTCTGGTGCACATAATTCCAAGCCCAAGATCTTAAGAGGGTGGCCAATCCAAGTACTTTCCCCTCTACATACACAGTATGTTGTATATTATACTCTACAAAGTGGTTTAAACAACAAAGGCAAGTGTGAGAGAGCACACTGTTCTGCAAATAATCTTACTAGCCTTTTGTAGGGTGCTTATGTATACTGGTGTTAGTAGTAGCACAAAAGACATTATACTTACAGACTGCATTTTCCTGTAGATTTTTTAAGCAACAGGCCAGAACCTGTTCATATTAATAAGTAGGAAATCTGTTGGACATCAAGCTTATTTTAAAAGGCTAATTATGTAAAACTCTTTCTAGTAGTCTGGATTATGGAAGAATTGCAGGAAAATGGAGACCATGCATCCATCCTGGTTCTCCTTGACCTCTCGGCGGCTTTCGATACCATCGACCATGGTATCCTTCTGCGACGACTGCGGGAGGTGGGGGTGGGAGGCACTGTTTTGCAGTGGTTCTCCTCCTACCTCTCGGACAGGTTGCAGTCGGTGTTGGTTGGGGGGCAGAGATCGACCCCTAGGCCCCTAACATATGGGGTGCCGCAGGGTTCGGTCTTATCCCCCCTACTATTTAACATCTACATGAAACCGCTGGGCGAGATCATTCGGAGGCGCGGGATAAGATACCACCAATACGCGGACGATACCCAGCTGTATCTGTCCGCCCCGTGCCAACTCAATAAAGCGGTGGACGTGATGAACCGGGGTCTCGAGGCCATTCGGGACTGGATGAGGGCTAACAAACTGGTACTCAACCCGGAAAAGACCGAGTGGCTGTTGTGTTTCCCTCCCAATAATTTGGCTAGTATTCCATCACTCAGGCTGGGGGGCCAAATTTTACACCCCTCAGACAGGGTTCGCAACTTGGGAGTCCTCCTGGACCCACAGCTGACCTTTGACCACCACTTGTCAGCTGTGACCAGGGGGGCATTTGCCCAGGTTCGCCTGGTGCGCCAGTTGCGACCCTACCTGAACCGGGAGGCTCTCACAACAGTCACTCGAGCCCTTGTGACCTCTAGGCTGGAATACTGCAACGTGCTCTACATGGGGCTGCCCTTGAAGAGCATCCGGCGACTTCAGCTAGTCCAGAATGCAGCCGCGCGAGTGATTGTGGGTGCCCCACGGTTCGCCCACATAACACCTATCCTCCGCGAGCTGCACTGGCTACCTGTTGATCTCCGGGTGCGCTTCAAGGTGCTACTTAGCACCTATAAAGCCCTCCATGGTAGTGGATCTGAGTACTTGAGAGACCGCCTCCTGCCAATTACCTCCTCACGACCTATTAGATCACACAGATTAGGCCTCCTCCGAGTTCCATCTGCCAGTCAGTGTCGACTGGCAACTACGCGGAGGAGAGCCTTTTCAGTAGTAGCTCCGACCCTTTGGAACGATCTCCCCATGGAGAATTTGCCTAGGAGGCTGGCCGCTCTGCACAACCTACCTCCTGCTGCCCCTGTGCTTTGCTGGCAGCCAGGCCTCCTACTCCTAAGCAAGTTCGTGGAGGTCTTAGGAGCCTGGCCACGCCATGCAAGCTACCCCCCGCGAGCGGCGACGTAACGGGCAGGGGGATTTAGCGAGGGGGCCGGGGCAGGCATTCTGGTACTGTCCCATAGGATGAAGGGATTATAAAAAGTATGGTAGATTTCAGGAACCTCTTCTACCGTACCGATTAGAACTGGGAACAACCCACCCCTGGTTGCAAACAGCTATTTCCAGTGGGGTAAACAGGACAAAGCAAGTGGGGGGGGGGAATAGTTTTCTTTGCTATATTTCCAGTCTGATTTAGACCATGGCAGGGTCCCTAGGGAACAGCTTTTTTAAGGATCATTATGTATTCATAGTAAAGCAACTAACTTAGCTCTGTTCTTAAATGCTAAAGCTGTTGCATATAAAAAACAGGAGCTCTGATCAACTACCAGAGCCATCATTTTGACAGTTTTGCTGTCCTGTAGCATGTCGCCATGAAATGCAAGCATGGAATAACCTGAGACTGGTTTGTTCTCAGTCTTTTCAGGGGCCACAAACTACTAGCAAAAGTGACATTTGGTCACAAGGCAAGGAATGTTCCCCCTTTTGCATTTGAGCCTCCAAGAAGGGACAGGAAAGACCAAGAAAAAGAAGGAAAGAGGGGAAGGAAGAATGAAGAGGGAAGGAAAAAGAAGGAAAGGAAGGAGATTATAAGGAGAGAGAGTGAGGGTTTCAAGTGCCTTAGCACTTGATCACAAACAGCCCTGCTGCCTTTTACCATCCCCCTTCCTCCTGACCTCTCCTGGTAGTCTCCCATCCTATCACTGAGAATGCCTCAGCAAAAGTCACATTAATCAAAAGCATGCCAAATGCAAACGTTTGCCTTTCAATAAAAAGGTATTTGTATCATTGAAACTGCTGTTATTGTTGTTGTTTTTTTCAGAGAAAAGACGTTAATTACGTATGAGTTGTTTTTCTGAACTGAAACCTCATTATTCAGGTTAAATTGCCCTGTTGGCACTCCGAAAGAAGTAAGTGGGTTTTGGGTTGCGGTTTGGGCATTCGGTCTCTAAAAGGTTTGCCATCCCTGGATTAGAGCATACACAGAGTGTAAGCTAATTCAGCTTTTGTTAAATTGCTGTTGAGAGAAGCTCCATTGTAAGCTAAGGTGCCAACTACATAGATAAAACCTCTAGGTGAATTGCCAAGCTTAGCCTAGCAAAGTAACTTCTTGCCCTTGAGTCTTTATCAGGTTTTATAAACAAGTTCCAAATCCTTCTGTTACAAAGTCAGTGAAGTCAAATAGGAATGAACAAAGAATACATTGTTTCAGAAAAAAAACCTTCAGACTCAGGCTTCCGACTGGCAGATTCAACTTTTTTTATACTTTTTCTTTAAGTATCTTTAATATAATTTTATAACAAATAGAAGGAGGAATTTGTTAAAATAAAAAAGTTTTAGTTTAAGCCAAAAGAATTAGGTAGTAAAAAATAGGGGGAAGGGGGAAATCAGTCCATTCACTTCAAGCAGAGAAACAGGAAACATTGCAATCACTTCAATCCACAAAACATCGTTAAGAGCAAGAGCAAAAAGCATTCTAAGGCAGTCCAATAAGGATTAAATTTGCTGCTTTATTCTTACTTAGAGGACTAATTTATCTTTTTAAAAAACGGTTTTTTAGGGCAATCTTCTGAAAGTTTAAAAAAACCCTCAGCAGATGGAAAACTTTTACTTCTTCTTTTCCTTCCGGAGCCGTCTCTGACTTTGTCAGCCTGGGGGCTGCCTGTTTGCCGCTGGTTGGTAGTGCTTCCCTAGGGTCGATCAGGGACTTTGCGGTGTCCCTGCGACCAGCAAGGTTTTGTCTTCCTAGTCACCATCTCTTCAGGACGGTTTAGGTCCTACCGGACCATCCAGGGGTAAAAGTTTCATTGGCGGACTCGGACTGTCGAGTCCGCACGATGTATTGTCGTGACGTTGGCTCCTCCTCTCTCCAAAGTAACTTCGTGTGAAAAGTAAAATGTGAATTCTGCCAAGTAGCCTTGCTAGTAACCTAAAATGTGTGTTCAGCATTCCCTAACAAAGATCTGAGTTATATGTCAGAATATGGATTTCTTTTCCCTTCTAAAGTCTATTGTTTTCAGAGCACTGAGAAAAATCATGAAATTTGTGTGATATCAATTTATGTTTCCATAGCAGTGACGTTCTGTGCAAGCTGTGTGAGCTGTAAGATGTTTGGAAAAGTTTTTGGCGCATGGCTGTTTTTCTCTCTCTGCCTTCTCTGTTGAGACAAAATGATCATCCGGTCTTTTGCTTTCTGCAGAAATAAAAGCTGATAATCTGTAGCCTCATCTTCAGAGTTTCACTGGACTTATCAGATTCTGAGCTGCATTCAAAAACCTTACACAATGACGAATGCTGTGTTACATTTGGGGTCAGATTAAGTCCAAAATATTAGATTTTAATAAATCCAATCTTATTCTCATGAAAGCTGTCAGCTTCTGCTTTGCTGTTGCTTCAGCTGCCATGAAACGGGGAGGGAGGGCATGGTATTTGGGTGGGGTTACTCGATGTGCTGGAGGAATGTTCTGGAGTTCTCTGGATGGTCAGACTACGCATGCGTGGGTGTTTCCCGCCTGGACTAACGGCACCGACATTCCATCTTCGTGATGCCTTTTGAAGTTATCTCACACCTGACACTTGAAGGACTTATGATTGGACTAGGCCTATGATGCCAGGGGGTGTGGAATGGGCTATTCTATATATCAACTGCTTTCGCGCCTAATTAATCAGATTTCGCTATGCAACCGCTCTTTAACCATTTTTAATTAGTAAAAGTACATTTATTTTCCACGTATGGAGTCTCATGGTCTTTCTTTCCTAATTATTAAATGGAGAGGTGCTGACAAGTAGCGAAGTCTCAAAATCACCTTTCCAGGAGATCACCATCTACCGTGGAGGGTGCAAATGTCTTCGCCAGCCAGCGGAGAAAAGGAGGGAGAACTCCCCGCCGAACTCTTGCTTCATGAAGAATTGACTCAGCTGCAGATATCAAGCCCGGCTGATCCACCTCCCCCCCGGTGGTCCACCTCGGTAGGACAAAGAGAGGAGGGGGCAAGCTGGGATGCGGGGGTTACCCGAAGAAGACACCAGGAAAGACCGCTGGAGGCGGGAGCCAAAAGAAGACCCCAGGGGGGAGATCAACCTGATTACTTGGAACAAAGGTACTTTGGGCAAATATGTGGGGAAGGCGAAGAGGTCAGGAGGAGCTGGGAGCGAGAAAACCCACGCGCTGATTCACCCCCTCCTGCTGGGCCTTTTGCCAGACTAGGGTGGCCACCTCCCAGAAGACGCAGAATGGCTAAAATTCCCCCCTTGCCTGTGAGATATGATGGAAACCCTGCGAAACTGGGGTCTTTTATCATGCAAGTTTATAACTACATGGAGATCTACGGCCCAGATTTTGAATCAGATACCATGAAAATAAGGATGGTTTTACTAGCATTAGACGGAGAAGCATCTGACTGGAGTACTGGTTTACATCAATCGAATTCCTCCCTCCTGAGGAATTTCAATAGGTTTATGGAGGCTTTCAAAAGACGCTTTGATGACCCCCTTACTGAGAAACGAAGCAAATTAAAATTTATAACCCTCGAGCAAGACGACAGACCGGTGTCCCAGTATATTCAAGAGTTTCAACGCCTTTGCCAGTACATGAGGGGGTGGAGTGAAGAAGCCCTTTTGGACAAATTTGCTTTGAGCTTGGATGAAGATATCTATCAGCAATGTGTCAATCGAAATTTCCCCAAGCGCTTAACCGTTTGGTTTGAACACGCTGCTGACATCGAGCTGGATTTAATGAGGCTCCGTTGTGCAAGGGAGGAGAGACAGAAAAGAAAGGAGAAAGCTGCAAAATCCCCCCCCCAAGCCGGAAAGCCCCATTCGGAGTGAAAGGTGAGGGGAGAGGTGGCTCCTCGGGGAAATCTGGGCTAGTAACGTGTTTTCGTTGTGGGAAATTAGGCCATCGCGCGCCCGACTGCCGAGCTAAATTACCCTCAACCACCCAACCCCCGTCCAAGCGGGAGGAGAAATCTGGCAAGTCCTCAGACAAGAGGAAGAAGGAAGCTGCCTTCGCTGCGGATTCCAGACCCCCTCGCTTCAGCCAGGCCTTGGAGGGAGAAGCGGACATTCCCCCTAGCTCTTCTGATGACTCGGATGACGACACCTCGCCTCGCTGGGTGAGTTCAAACAAAGGCCCCATGCTAATCCCCATAGAATTAAAAGTTCTGCCCGATGGGGGGCCGGAGTCCCTTCACGCCTTACTTGACTCGGGGTGTTCCCGGTCAATGATCAATCCTGCTATGGTGGAAAAGTTGGGCCTCAAGTTACGTACTTTAAAAACCCCCATTGTCTTTTGCCAAATAGATGGGTCCATCGCGGGGGGGGGGGGCGCTCATTTCTTTACTGAGCCCTTGGAGATGAAAATGGGTTCCCACACAGAACTGATCTCTTTCATTGTGGCTCCTGGGATGGACAGGCCACTCATTTTGGGCCTCCCTTGGCTTCGGAAATGGAACCCTCGCATAAATTGGAGGAAAGGCTGGTTACGCATTCGCACGAAAGAACCTCCGGAAGGGGAGGGCGTTCCTGAGAAATCTGTTAATTGCGATCCTGAGGTGGCTGCCAGAGGACAGGCCTTTCGTCGTCCAAGCTGATGCCAGCGACGTCGCTGTTGGGGCCATCTTGTTGCAATCCAATGACCAAGGTAAACTGCAACCTTGCGCGTACACCTCCCGCAAACTCACAGACACAGAGAGACGTTGGGCAGTTTGGGAGAAGGAGGCGTTTGCGGTGCGGTGGGCCCTGACCACTTGGCGCCATTTTCTGGAAGGCGCTAAGCACCCTTTCAAGGTGTGGACTGACCACAAGAATTTGGAGGCTTTGAGAACGCTGCGCCGTCTCTCCCCCAAACAAATGCGGTGGGCCCAACATTTCAACCGGTTCAATTTCACACTCAAGAACATCCCTGGTGGGAAGAATTTCATGGCGGATGCCTTGTCCAGACTCCCTCAATACAACTGCTCTAAACTGAGCATCGTGCAACCGGTGGTTCCCACTTCCAGCCTGGCGGCTCCGGTGGTTACTCGCCAGCAGGCACGCGCCAAAGTGGACGTGCCTCAAGATTTTCTTTCTGACCTCAAACTCGCCCTTCCCCAGGATGACTGGTTCCAGAAGCATCAAGATGAGTGCACAATGAGGGACGAATTGCCGTGGATCGGCGCCAAATTGTATGTCCCCGCCTCCCTTCGTCCCATTGTCCTCCAACGTGCTCACGACTCCAAATTGGCGGGTCATTTTGGTTTTGTAAAAACTTTGCATTTAGTGAAGAGACAATTTTGGTGGACATCTTTGAAGAAGGACATTGAACTTTATGTTGCCAGTTGTCCCGTTTGTGCGGCCGCGAAACGGCCTCCAGGTAAACCACAGGGGTTGCTCCAGTCTGTCGCCCTGCCTGTTGCCCCTTGGAAGGAAATCTCTATGGACTTTATTGTTGAGCTCCCCGAGAGCCAGGGGCACACCGTCATTTGGGTTGTTACGGATTTGTTTTCGAAACAAGTTCATTTCGTGCCCTGCCACAAAATTCCTTCCGCTAAGGCGCTGGCTAAACTCTTCATTTCCCACATGAAAGCCCTATGAAGCGGTATATAAGTCTACTGCTATTGCTATTGCTATTTACCGTTTGCATGGGGTGCCTGATCGCATAATCTCCGATAGGGGTGTCCAGTTCACCTCAGTGTTCTGGAAGGAATTTCTCAAACGTATTGGCTCCGCCCAGGGCCTTAGCTCCACCTACCATCCTCAGACTAATGGCGCTTGTGAGAGGACTAATTCTGTTCTTGAACAATATTTACGTTGTTTCATCAATTATCAACAAGATGATTGGGTGGACTTGTTGCCACATGCTGAGGTGGCCTACAATAATTCTGTCCATTCCAGCACTGGTTTCACGCCTTTCCGGGTGGTGTATGGTCAAGATTTTGTTCCTATTCCTGAATTGCCTCGTGACCAGCCACAAGTTCCGTCCGTCGCTGACTGGAGCGAACGTCTCAGCCGTATTTGGCCTTTGACCCTGGCGACTTTGGATGCTGCACATCGTGCCCATAAAAACAGGTGGATAAAAGGCGTACGCAGCCATATGAATACCGGGAGGGTGACTTGGTTTATTTGTCCACGAAGTTCCTTCGCACCATGCATCAGTCCAAAAAGTTGGGGCCGAAATATGTGGGTCCGTTCCCCATCGTGAAGGTCATCAATCCTGTCTCTGTTCGCTTGCAGTTGTCCAAGCACCTTAACCGGGCTCATCCGGTTTTCCACATTAACCTCATTAAACCTGTTCGTGTTTCACATTTACGTCTGCCCGATGACCCTCCGCCTGCTCCTTTGCTGATCGATGGTGAACCATTAATCATTTGTTAATTAGACATTGTTTAAAATATTAAAGACGAAATATTAACAAGATTGTATCATAAAAATGGAGAATAATAAATAAATTAAAAAACTATAAACAATGTAAATCTTATTACTGTATCTCACCACTAAAATTTATTTCAATTAGATTAACATGTGCAAATGCCAACTGAAGTATTCTATTCCAATAAAGGGCCTACTATAATTTTTGAGGATTGCTGCATATCAGTGGTAAGTTTCAAAATTTTTTAGAACCTATTCTGTAGGTGTGGCCTGTTTTGTGGGAGTGGCTCGGAGGTCGTGTGACTGGGTGGGCGTGGCCAAGTTGGAAAATGTGGTGAAACTCATTGAACAACGCTCTTGCTTAGCAACCAAAATTTTGGGCTCAATTGTGGTCCTGCTCCTTTTCCTTCCCTCCCTCCCTCCTTCCTTCCTTCCTTCCTTCCTTCCTTCCTTCCTTCCTTCCTTCCTCCCCTCCTGTTTCCTTCTTTCTCTTTCTCTCTCTTTCTCTTTCTGTCTCTGTCTCTTTCTCTGTGTAGCTCTTTGTCTCTCCCTTCCTTCCTTCCTCCCTCCCTCCCTGCCTCTCTGTCTCTCTATGTCATTCTTTCTCTGTGTCTGTCTGTCTGTCTGTGTATGTATCTGTCTCTTTCCCATCCCTTCTCTCTCTGTCACTGTGTGTATGTGTGTGTGTCTGTCTGTCTGTCACTCACTCACTCACTCACTCACTCATTCTCTCTGTGTATCTCTTTCTGTCTGTCTCTCCCTCCCTCCCACTCTGTGTGTGTGTGTGTGTGTGTGTGTCTGTCTGTCTCTCTCTCTCTGATTCCCTCCACCCTCCCTCTCTGTTTATCTATCCCTCACTCATACACACAGACACACACACATACTGTGGTCACCTTGTTGAGTGTTCCTATCACATTTGAAACACTCAACAACTGGCCTGCATTTATGTTTTCTTGCAGCATTCTGCAGTCATGGGACCAAAATATATGGTTAAAAGACCTGGCAGTGACATTTTTCCCTGGGAGTCTCTGCAGAACATCCCAAGACTGATGCCACCACATCTGCCCTCTTCGGGGAGAAGCTCTCTTTGGCAGGTCCTCTTCAGAAGGACGAGTCCCCCCTGGTCCTCCTCCTGTTCTTCATCTTCCTGTCCCCATGGATTGGCTCCGGACTAATCACTGGCAGCACAATCTCACCAGTTCCCTGCCATCGGTCCTGCAGCTCAGGTCAGCGGCTTTGTTCCCACTCTCTCCCCGCCTGGTTCCTCTTTTTGTGTGCTTCCGGAAAGGTAGCTGCTAGTGGCCCAAAAGACGCCGTGGAAAACATAGGCGTGTGCACATCCCGTACAATTACACCCCCAGAGTCTCTCGGAGGGAAGCCTCTGCTGTTACGAAGGCTCCGGGATGAGGGACGGAATCTTCACTGTGGTACAGTAAAGCCCTATCTGCCAGAGGCAGCAGGACCAAAGCCCCTCTCCCAACTGGCTCTTCCTCCCTCTGAGGGTGAGGGACCTGGCTGCCCTGCTTCCTCTGGAGCCTTATCCCGGAGCCGTCGTAACGGCGAAAACTAGTTCTCACTTGCCTGGGCTTGTACAGAGGCTTCCCTCCAAGACTCTCTGGGGCTGTAATAGTGTGGGGGTGTGCATGTGCCTATGTTTTCCATGGCATGGGGCCGCAACTGTCTTTTGTGCCACTAGCGGCTACCTTTCAAGAAGCACATAAAAAGAGGAACCAGGAGGGGAGAGAGTATGAACAAAGCCTCTGGCCTGAACTGCAGGACCAATGGCAGAGAGCTGTCGAGGCTCTGTGCTGTTGGCAATGACTACGTAGCCCATCCACGGGGGCAGGAAGATGAGGAATGGGAGGGGGACCAGGGGGGCCTCATCCTTCTGAAGAGGACCTGCCAAAGAGGGCCTGTTCCCGAAGAGGACAGATGTGGTGGCATCCACCTTGGGATGTTCTGCGGAGTTCCACAAGGAAAAATGCCGCTGCCAGGTATTTTTAAGTGGGAATGGCTTTTTAAACAGGCGTCTGTCAAAGAGAAGAGGACAGCGCATGCCACGTGGGCTTGTCCAACAGCCAAAGAAGGAACAGGAGGCAAGGATTCATTGGAGAAGCCCACAGCCTTCGCTGCTCTCTCCTCTGACAGCCGCCTCGTTTCCAATGAAGGGAGTAGGGAATCCATGCAATTTCCTCCCTCTGCATGGATTCCCCACTACCTTAAGGTGACCAGACGTCCCGCTTTTGGCGGGACACACCCGCCTTCCAATGCATTTTCCCGCGTCCCGCCCGCCTTTTTAAAAGGCACGCTTTTTTTGGCGCTCGCAGCTCCCGCCCATCAGCTGCTAGCTTGCTGGGCTGGCTCATCGTTCTGTTCTCTATCCTACCAGATGAGCCAGCCCAGCAAGCTAGCAGCTGATGGGCGGGAGCTGCGAGCGGCAAAAAAAGCGTGCTTTTAACCTTTTACCTACTACCTACAAATTTAAGCCAGCCCAGCCTCCCGCTCACTGATTGGATTGGCCTGGACTCCAGCCAATCAGTGAGCTGGCTGGGATGGGAAATTTTCAGCACGCTTGCGCGAGTTTCCATTTCCTTTCTACAAAAGACGAAAGAGGTTGCAGCTGCGCTGACTGGTGAGTAATCTAATTCTAATCGAATTTTCCGCTCGCCGCGGCAGGAGGAGAGGGTGGGGGCAGCTGCAGCCGCCCGCGGCCGGTTCAGGGGCTCCCACCGCCCGGCAGAAGCCCCTGAACCGCGTGCGGGCGGCTGCCCCCTCCTCCTCCCTGTCCTCCTGCGGCCGCGAGGAGTAGTCCGTTCGTGCAGAAATTGCCCGCCCTGGCTGAGTGAATTGGGATCGCCTGCGGCCGCGAGGAATCCATTCGTGCAGGGGTCCTCGCGGCCGCAGGCGATCCCAATTCATTCTGTGCGGGCGGCAGGCGCTGCGCCCACGAGGAGCTGCCTCTTCGTGAATGGGATCGCCGCCTCCGAGAGCATGGGCGCAGCGGCTGCCGCCCGCACAGAACGTCGTGCGGGGGTCCCGCCGCCCGGCAGAAGCCCCGGGACCCAGTGGAAATTCCCTGCGTGAGGTGAAACGGCCGGCAGCAGCCTCGCTCTCCTGCCGCGGCTTCTGTTTCAGTCGCGCAGAAAACTTCCATTCGCTTCCCGGGCTTGTGCCACCCGGCAGAAGCCCCGGGACCCAGTGGAAATTCTCTGCGCGAGGTGAAACGGCCGGCAGCAGCCTCGCTCTCCTGCCGCGGCTTCTGTTTCAGTCGCGCAGAAAACTTCCATTCGCTTCCCGGGCTTGTGCCACCCGGCAGAAGCCCCGGGACCCAGTGGAAATTCTCTGCGCGAGGTGAAACGGCCGGCAGCAGCCTCGCTCTCCTGCCGCGGCTTCTGTTTCAGTCGCGCACAAAACTTCCATTCGCTTCCCGGGCTTGTGCCACCCGGCAGAAGCCCCGGGACCCAGTGGAAATTCTCTGCGCGAGGTGAAACGGCCGGCAGCAGCCTCGCTCTCCTGCCGCGGCTTCTGTTTCAGTCGCGCAGAAAACTTCCATTCGCTTCCCGGGCTTGTGCCACCCGGCAGAAGCCCCGGGACCCAGTGGAAATTCTCTGCGCGAGGTGAAACGGCTGGCAGCAGCCTCGCTCTCCTGCTGCGGCTTCTGTTTCAGTCGCGCAGAAAACTTCCATTCGCTTCCCGGGCTTGTGCCACCCGGCAGAAGCCCCGGGACCCAGTGGAAATTCTCTGCGCGAGGTGAAACGGCTGGCAGCAGCCTCGCTCTCCTGCTGCAGCTTCTGTTTCAGTCGCGCAGAAAACTTCCATTCGCTTCCCGGGCTTGTGCCACCCGGCAGAAGCCCCGGGACCCAGTGGAAATTCTCTGCGCGAGGTGAAACGGCCGGCAGCAGCCTCGCTCTCCTGCCGCGGCTTCTGTTTCAGTCGCGCAGAAAACTTCCATTCGCTTCCCGGGCTTGTGCCACCCGGCAGAAGCCCCGGGACCCAGTGGAAATTCTCTGCGCGAGGTGAAACGGCTGGCAGCAGCCTTGCTCTCCTGCTGCGGCTTCTGTTTCAGTCGCGCAGAAAACTTCCATTCGCTTCCCGGGCTTGTGCCACCCGGCAGAAGCCCCGGGACCCAGTGGAAATTCTCTGCGCGAGGTGAAACGGCTGGCAGCAGCCTCGCTCTCCTGCTGCGGCTTCTGTTTCAGTCGCGCAGAAAACTTCCATTCGCTTCCCGGGCTTGTGCCACCCGGCAGAAGCCCCGGGACCCAGTGGAAATTCTCTGCGCGAGGTGAAACGGCTGGCAGCAGCCTCGCTCTCCTGCCGCGGCTTCTGTTTCAGTCGCGCAGAAAACTTCCATTCGCTTCCCGGGCTTGTGCCACCCGGGACCCAGTGGAAATTCTCTGCGCGAGGTGAAACGGCTGGCAGCAGCCTCGCTCTCCTGCGGCCAGCGTCCGTTTCAGTCGCTTCCCTTGTCCGTCTTGATTGCTGGAAGCAGTAACAAACGGCGCGTCCGCTCCGCATCGCCCTGACAACCACCCCAGCCGGCGGCTACCGGGCCTCGCTGGAGTCAATTGCAAAACTGCGTTCAGCGCTTTGAGGACCTGAGGCATCTTGGGAAATGTAGTTCCCTATCAGAAAGAATGGAGTAGCTGCGAATTTGTAACAACATAATATAACTTGGTGCTTCGCAGGTTACGAAAATCTCGTTTGATTTGCACACTGTTTTTTAAAAGTTAGATAAAGAAATTATGCTGTGAAAGCGACTAGATAGCCCCCCCTCCCCTTCCTGTGTGTGAGAAAGGGAAGGAGAGGAAGGAAGGAGGGAGGGGGGAGGAAAAGAAGAAGGGAGGGGGGGAGAAGATGGAAGGAGAAAAGATGGATGGAAGGAGAAAGAATGGAAGGAGAAGGAGGAAGATGGAAGAAGAAAGGAAGAAAAAGAAGAAGGGAGGGAGAAGGAAGGAGGTAGGAAGAAAAGGGGAAGAGAGGGGAAGAGCAGAAAGACAAAGAGGATGAAGTTGATAGGCAAGAGGAAGGGGGAAGGAAGGGAAAAAAAGAGGGAGAGAGGAAAGAAGAAAGGATGGAACTAGAAAGGAAAGAAGGGAAGGAGGGAGGAAAGGGGAAGACAGGGAAAGAGCAGAAAGACAGAGAAGGTGAAGGTAGATAGGCAGAAGGAAGGAAGAAGCAAGAAATAGGAAAGGAGGGAAGGAGAAAGGAACAAAAGCGAAGAGGAAGGGAGAAATGGAAAGAGCAGAAAGACAGAGAAGGTAGATAGGCAAAAGAAATGAAGCTGAAAGAATGGAAGGAGGAAGGAAGAGAAAAAAGGAGGAAGGGAGTGAGTGAGGAAAGGAGATGATGGAAGGAGAAAGGAAGGAAGAGAGGGAAAGAGCAGAAGATGGATATGTTGGCATGAAAGGGATCCGGGCACAATCTCACCTGTTCCAAGTAAAGTTGCCTTTTGCAATTGGCTACCGGTAATCCTCGACTTACGACCAGGATTGATCCCCCAATTTCTGTTGCTAAGGGAGACGTTTGTTAAATGATTTTTGCCTCATTTTGCGACCTTTTATTGCCACGTTAAGCGAATCATGGTGGTTGTTAAGTCAGGAACATGGCTGTTTAGTGACCAAAATTACAATGGCATTGAAAAAAGTGACTGATGACCATTTTTCACACTTAGCGACCATTTTCACACTTAGCGACCGTTGTGGCATCCTCATGGTTACGCGATCAAAATGTTGATGTTTGGCAACAGATTCGTATTTCTGATGATAGTTTGAAATGGTGACAGTATAAATTATTGCTGGTGTAATACTTAACAATGGTTTTTAAGGATTTCTTTTATTTATAGAATACCTTTTTTATTATTTTGGGGGGATTTTTACTTTTAAATTGTTTATAAAATGTATTTACTACAAGAAATGTTCCTTTTTGCAAATGTGATCTTTGCAAATCTTTGTGATGCAATATGTTCAGACCAGGTTTATGTGTCTCAAAGTGGCTGTTATTCTATGGGCAGGCCAGGTTGGTGCAAGGCAGCTTTGCCAGATTTTGTGTGTTTCACCCTCATTGAATTTTATATCGTATAAAGAATGGAAGGAGGAAGGAAGAGAAAAAAGGAGGAAGGGAGTGAGTGAGGAAAGAAGAGGATGGAAGGAGGGAGGAAGGAAGGAAGAGAGGGAAAGAGCAGAAGACAGATAAGGTGAAGGTAGATAAGCAAGAGGAATGAAGGAAGAAGTGAGGAGTCTCGAGGAGGGGGAAAACATTTAGTGACCAAAGTTACAATGGCATTGAAAAAAGTGACTGATGACCATTTTTCACACTTAGCGACCGTTGCGACCATTTTTCACACTTAGCGACCGTTGCAGCATCCTCATGGTCACGTGATCAAAATTTTGTTTGGCAACAGCTGAAGAAGGAACAAGAGGTGAGGATTCCGGTACAGGGCCTCCGGAAGAACGGGTACGAGAAGGCATGCCAAATATCACCAACTGGAATGCCCATACTGGTCAGTACTGGCTGAAACCCAGCCCTGCTGCATATTTTAATGCTTTGATAGCCCAGATTCTTTGTGGAGGAATCTTTTTTAACTTCTTCTCCCGTTGTACAAGAAACAGGGATACCTCAATTCCTAATACAATTTGTCAGTAGTACAATCCAAGATTGGTCTTTAATTGAAGTTTTGTCTGTTCTAACAGCCACCACAATTTTCAGAGTCAGTTTCCATAGATTAAATGCCAATATCCACATTTTCTGATTTTACAGTGTAAATCAACATGTTCCAATAGGTATTTAGCATGCTAAGCATATGTACCTATAACAGAACTTATAAAAAAATAAAAGGGTTGGAAAGGAGCTTTGAGGTCTTCTAGTCCAACCCCCTGCTCTAGCAGGAAACCTTATACCAGGGGTCCTCAAACCCGGCCCACGGGGCCAAATACATCCCACCAAAGCCATTAATCCAGCCCACGTGGGACCACGAGGCTGCCCCACCCAAATCACTCTGCCCATCCGCTGGCCCCCACCCACCGGCTGAGTGCAGCCCTTTCCTTCACAAGCCCCACGGACTGAAACTACAAAGTAAGACCAAAGCTTTTGGCCGGCAGAGTGCTTCTTGGGCCCAGGGAGTCCAAAAAGAGGGTGCACAGAGGCCCCAGGAGGGGAAAATGCTGCCTTCTGCCTCAGCTTCTTAGCTCGGGCTAAGTGGAACGCAGAGCCATGTCGCCTGGCACGCACGGCCTTGCCCATTGCTCTTCTGGGTTTCTGGGGCACATGTGCACATGGCGATCAGCTGGCCCTTGCACGCACAGCAGTGCCAGGAATTAGAAGAGCTGGTCTTCTGGCTGCATACCAGCCAGCAGATCATCCCCTACATGTGCACCACAAACCAGAAGAGGATCTGCCTGGTGCACATGTGCGCACTGGCATGCACAGTGGGCGACTCCTCTTCCAGATCGCATCTCTGACAAGATCACTCAGCGCTGAAAAGTTTAGCCATCAATGCCCTATTCCAAGGGTGGTTTTACCAAGGCATTAGAAAGCGGTACCAATACTTCACATGATTTGGATTCTCTCCTTCTGTTGATGCAGCCTAGGATTCCAACGGCTTTTTCTGGCTGCTGCCACACATTGTTGGCTCACATTTGAGAGATTGTCCTCTAAGATTCCAAGATCCCTCTGACAGTTCCTGCTATTGAGCCATGTTTCACCTAATCTGTACCTGTACATTTGGTTTTTCTAGCCTCAGTGTACAGACTTTACTTTTCTATACATTGAATTTCATTTTGTTAGATAGGCCCAGGGTTCAAGTCTATCTAGATCCATCTGGATCTTCAGCCTATCTTCTGGGGTGTTGGCTATTCCTGCCAGTTTAGTGTCATCTGTAAATTTGATGAGTTCCCCACCTATCCCTCATCCAAACCATTGATGAAGATGTTAAGAGTACTGGGCCTAAAATGGAACCTTGGGGTCCCCCACTACTTGTTTCCCTCCATGTAGACGTAGTTCCATTGAGGACCACCCACCACCACCACCCACCCCTCACTTTACCAGATGGTGAAAAACATACACAAACCTGTGGAACTTTGTAGGTGCCTCCCAACATTGACACCTGGACGGAGATGTCCCTGTCAGCTCCATCAAGAAGAACCAGAAGGTTGTCGTTCCTTCCACAGCCGTAGTTGGGGACATTGGCTTCTCCAGTGGAGAGAATGTCCAGCAAGGCATCTGAAGTGCGGAAAGTGCTCAAATAGTTGTCATGGAGGTTGTAGCCCAGTGTGAGATTGTGCAGGAGCTGGGAATTCTTGTTGACCGTTTGAATGTTGAAAATAAACCGTAAGCCATTTCCAAAATCATCAATTTCCCTATGGTAAAAAAAGGTGTTATTATAATGAACAGCAACAAAAAATAATTTTTAAAAAATATGTAATTACTCCAGAATTACTACTGAGCCTTAAACCAACATTGATCCAAACCAATGATCAATTATACAAATATGCAAATTGGCTGAGGTACGGCAACTGCAACTGGTTCAACCACTACTTTAAATAAAATTCATTATTCAGGTGATAAATCAAGGATTGAACTGAGAGAGGAAAATAATCTTGAGTCCTTTCAGCTTTTTTTCAGACCCCCTTTTGAGTCTCTTTCACAAAACAAGACAAAAAAAAAGCTATGGAAATCAAAATCATTCAGGAAATTAGATATATTTCCCAATATAGGAATAAATGAAGAATAAAAAACAGAAAAGAAGGAGAGTGTTAGAATGGAGGGAGTGCAACTCCATCACCCTGAATGACTTACCAATCACGGAAAACCAACTGAAGAGAAGGAGCCACATTGAAAAGCAGCTTTATGTGCAATTTTTTCTTTCCACTTAGGACTATAGCAATGAGATGGTCTCCTGGCCTATAAAAGCTCTGTGGTCGTTTTCCATCCTGGTGCTCCAAACTCTGTGGGCATTTCATTCTCAGCTTCCCAGAGACTGGACAAGACACCAGCAGCATCAGAAGCAGAAGCAGGAGGTCCATAATTCATGATGTGAATCAATCAATCTCCTTCCTGTTTCTAAAGAAGAATTATAAGAATTCAAAGGATTCTCACAAGGTGGAATATGATCCAGTTGCTTTCCTGATTGAAACACAGAGAAACACTCAGCTTCATCTGGAAAGGAGAGAGACGGACATTCAAGAGCACAGACCCTGCCTGTCCCTAAACTCCATATTTCTCTGCTCAAAGCTGAATCTTTTATCATAATTCTCCCTCTCAGGAGGGATCCCTGGATAATTCAACCAGTTCTTGGACTCAAAGATTGTTGGGAAATTCCCAGGAGGGAAATGAAAGGGAAATAATCCTCATGTGATTCATAATAACAGGGGCAAAGATGCAATTAAATCCATCATCTAGAATTGAGAGGTTTGGGGTCTCCAGGCTTGAAACTGGCCCCAGAGGAAATACACGGCACTTGTGGCTGAAGAAAAAAACAGAAATGTGACATTTGTTGGCATTGTGGTTAAAGAGAATAATTCCAGATGCCAGTTAATACCAGAGAATGTCACAGATCTGAAATAGCTGCCTGCTGAGTTGGAACCCAAAATTATTTAATTTGAAAGCTAATGCTCAAGGGCATCACCGGAAAAACTCTGATGCAACAGTGCAGCCAGCCTGTTGAACAAAATCAACTTTAGTGAAAAACTAGTTACCAGAACTTTGCAGAGTTAAAAAAACACACAGAGAGATAGAAACACAGAGAGAAGTTAGGGAAAAAAAAACAATTGAACAAAGATGGTGAAATCAAGTCTGCCTCTCATGGAAGGAAGGAAGGAAGGAAGGAAGGAAGGAGAGGGACAGAGGAAGGAAGGAGAGGGAGAGAGGGAAGGGAAGCTCAGGATCTTCGTGCTGCAGGTGAAACAGCTGACCTACAAAATCCAATTTCCATCTTCACGGACTGGGAATGCAGAAGCCCATATCCCATGTCCCCCTGCCACCCTTTTCCATGCAGAGGCCAGCCAAGGGGGCTCTTGCAGGGATAGCAGAGAGGACTCTGCCCAGCTGAGTGGGGAGCCCCTCTTGGGAGAAGGAAGCTGGAGAGCCTCATGTTGGGGAATGGGAGAAGATCTGCAAAATCCCCCTCCAGGTTCCATCTCCTGAGTCCTGGGAAGGGGGGAGACCATATCCCATGTTGCTCAGCCACCTCTTTCCATGCATGGGGCACCCAGGGGAAAGCAAACCCCAGACTCACAGAAAAGGCCCGGATGGCCAAGAAGGAGGAGAGGGAGTTTGGGGCATTCCTGGGAAGAGAATGGGTTTATGGGTCCCAGGGTTGAATGTTGGGGGGGGGATGTAGCCCCCGGGGTTCCTCCAGCCTCGCCTGGCTCCGTGTCTTTCCAGGAGAGGCTCCTGTGGGAGAGAAGCCATGTAGGGCTGGGTCTTCCAAGGGGGATCTGGGGTTGCCCTGGAGGAAAAGAGGAGACCCTCCGTGACCCCGAGGAAGATGGGGTTCTCCTGTGGTCCCTCCAGGCTCTCAGAGCCCCCAACTGAGGAGACCCTCTTCATTGCAGCCTTTTCTGGGTAGGGGGCTTAAGCCCTCCTCCCTCTGCAATTCTGGGAGGTTTTGTCTCTTCCTCATCCCCTCCCCTTTGGCTCGGCTTCTTCAGCCTCTTCTCCATCAGGCTGAGGGAAGCTCCCAGGCAACCGTCTCTTCCCCCCGTGTGATTGGCTACAGGGTTGTCATGACAAAGGGGGTGGGCCAGGAATTCAGGCAGCCACTAGAGAGAAATAGGGGTGGGATTTTTGTCTTCTCTGAGAACTTCAGGATTTGAATGCGAAATCTGCTTTCTTTTAAGAAACCCTTTAAATTATTATAGAAAAATTTAAAAAGTTGAGGTTTGATTTTAATGCTTTATTTTATTGCAACAGAGGAAGTCAGAAGTCAATTCTTTTTTTCTATTCTCCTTCCCTCATGTTATTTTTCTTCCCTCTTCTCTCCCCCTACCAGTTTCTTCCTATTTGACTTTGTATTTTTGTATTTTATTTTGTAATTGATAAAATGTTTAAAGAACAAAAAAGAACTGGAGGATTTGAATGTGAAATCTGCTTTCCTTTAGGAAACTCTGTTCAGATGCAGCCCAGAATCAGAGGGAGGGAAGGGTCAAAGGAAACAAAAGAATATTTAAAAATATATTTATATATAAAAAACTGACCGCTACATTGTTTTTGTAACAATGATAATAAGGCTTATTCTTAATGGGGGCTCCATTACTGGAGGTTTTCAAGAAAAGATTGGGGGTTGGACTAGAAGACCTCCAAAGCCCCTTCCAGACCTCAGGTATTCTATCTTTTCTCCTATTAGTTCCACCAACATTTTGGGGAGCTTTCAGTCTCTTCGGGCTCCCAGGTTGTGATGACACCCCTCCCTTGATCAGGGCCACCTTACTTGCACTGGTGAAGAAAAGCACAGAGGCCAATGAATAAATAGACCCCCAAGAAAAACAATGTCATTTTCCAGGGGTCTCCAAGGAAGTTCTGGGGTCTCTCACTGGAGGGCCACATCAGCTCATTTTGATCCATTTCTGAAAGAGAAAAGGGATGGAGGAAGAAGAGCCAATTTCTGGTTTTGATGGTTGGTGGGTCCCTCCAAGACTCTCCATCCCAAGGCCAAACTCCCAAGGAAGAAAGAGAAATACCCGAGACTAAAAACCAAATCCTGCTTATCTACAGAATGAATTTTCTCCCTCTGTCTCTCTGTATCCATCTATATACCTCTCTATGCTATCTATGTATCTTAAGGTGACCAGATTTTCAGATTGGTAAAGAGGGACACCTTTGACCGGGTTTGGGGGGGGGGGGGGGGGTTGATTAAAAATTTTATACGGAGCAACAAAAAATTTCATACAACACAAAAATAGTATTGTATTTTTTTTATTTCAACATAACTACAATTTACAAATATAATATGTTTATTTACATTTATATTTATTAAATATATTGACAAAATTATGTACAGTACAAATATAATACGTTTATTTACATTTATATTTATTAAATATATTGACAAAAATTATGTACAGAATAATTTTACTCTTTGGCATATTTCTCACTTGAGTGAATTTTTTTTAGTAGATTGCTGTCATTGTTTAAAAGGTCATGAAATTTTTCACACGAATTTGTTAAATTATATTTGACACATAAAATGGCTTTCAAAGTCTCAACACTTAATTGTGATTTTTCTGATGTCCACACTTGATTTACCGTAGAAAAAACACGTTCAGTCGCAGCATTAGTTCCTAGTAAGGACAGCACGTATTCCACAATTTTTAATACATTATTTTATGAAATATGGTTTGTTTGAAAATGATGAAATATTTCTAGCCATTTGTTCTCTATTGTCATTTTTGCTGATGCCCAAGATTCAACCTTTTCCTTATTCATATATTGTTTTAAATATGATACCTCAGTAAAAAGATTAGTTTCAGAAATATCACTATTTGGGAAGTTTTGATTAATATAATCGAATGATTTTTGCACACCATGCCAATCAAGTTCTTTTTTTAATGCAACCCAATTAAAATGTCCAATATCATTATAATGTACCGTCCACTCTTCTAAATAATCTACGCAGTTACTATAGAACTTTTTAACATGATTCATGGTGTCTGCACAATTTATTGCACCTTGTTCTTCTAGCTGCCTTAGACTATTACGGATAGTTATGGGAATAAAAATATTTTCTAACCGCTCTTGACACTGAAATTTTAAATTATTAAGTTCATTTGCTACTTCGATTACCAAAATTTTGTCACCTTCAATAAGTTTTATACTATTTTGAAAAACAGCTGCTTGATTGTGTACAAACTCTAGCCAAATTCTTTTTTTCAAAAATATTTTTTTAATTATTTTATATCATACATTTCCATTCTACGTTGAGCAGTGTGTCTCTAGGTGTCCAAGGTGCTAACATACAAATGTACAATCATCATCATCATCATCATCATCATCATCATCATCATCATCATTATCATATATAATCACAGCTGATAAGGGAAGAGAACTTATGGCTTAGAGGTTATTACAACTGCCTAACATGTAAAATAGCCTAAATTCAAATCCCAATAAGGGTATGGCTAGCTGATGAGAACTGAATAGCTTGAAATAGATCTATACTAGTCTCCCTTCATTTATTTATCAGCAATTATCAGTATCAATTATATAACCATCAACAAAAATTTACTCCTCTGTTTTTCTTTCTCATGTAAACCACATTTCACCTAATTCCACTCCTCTAACCCCAATATCTGTCATTTAACCATGTATAGAATAGTCCCCATGTTATGACATAATCTGAATCTTCTTTTCCTTTGATTCTTAGGGTTAACCTTTCCATCTCTGCACATTCTGGAATTATTTTTAATTATTATTATATCGTCTGCAGGGGTTCCTGGGTTTTCCCAGCATTGTGCAGATGCTATCCTGGTGATCTTCTCCATTCTGAAAGCCTGCAGAGACCTGGATGACTCCTTGCATACAGACTGCCCCCCCCCCGTGTCCTCAGGACTGTGTGGTAGACAGGAGAGAGGAGGGGGTCATAGCCCCCCCCACCCTCTGTTGGGAGAGGGCTGTTCCTTTTAACGTAGATGATCTCTTGGACCCTCTTTCCAACCAGGGGTCTCCTCTGTCCAGAGCGTGGACTTTGCTCTCTCCGAAGACAGCAACACGGTCCTTTCCCCAGTTCCAAGGAAATTCCCCCCCCCATTTTCCCTCTGATTCAGGTGACCCTGAGGGGGCAGATAAACCCCCAGGTGGCCTCAAGGCCTCTCAGAGAGCTCATGGCTGACCTTCACAAGCCTAACCACCAAAGGGCTGCCAAGAAATACATCCTTCCGTTCCCCACCATTCAGTCGGAACTGAAGAAGCCTCTTGGAGGAGAAGTGAAACTTTTCAAGGAAAAAAACCCAAGAAATTCCAGCTGTCTTTTGAAAAGCCCCTTTGGGATGTGCGCTGAAGATGCCCCAAAGAGGGATGGGGCTTTTGAGGTCTGTTCCATCTCTAAACAAGGAAAAGGGATGAAGTGGGAGAGCCTTTCTTTTAGGCTGCACCTCAGGTCTTCTGCAGGAGGTGCCCTTTGCAAAGAGCAGGTGAGCCTGTCAGGCCTGCTTGGGAGGAATTCAGTTTCTGCCCTGGGTGAAGGGTGTTATTTGATGGCCGAGTCCATGGGCACAGGTGGGATTGAACCAAGGTTTGGACGGTCACTTCTCGGAAAGCCCCACAGAACCTGACCATCCTCGGGTCCACATTCAGGGCTCTGCTTCGTGACCCAGGCAAGGACACCAAAGGGGGCTTATTCTTAGCCTCCCATCCCTGAGCAGGGGGGGGGGTCCTCTGTGCTTTGCCTGCCACGGCTGGTTGCTGGGGGTTTCAGGCAGACAGAATTTAACAGAATAGCAGACTTGGAAGGGACCTTGGAGGTCTTCTAGTCCAACCCCCTGCTTAGGCAGGACCCCATGGATTCCCCACTGCTGGGTGTCACTCAACTGTCAACCTTCCCTTCTGAGCTGAAGGGGGGGGAATCCAAGGGAGGGAGGGGGGGTCAAGGGTTGAGTAGAGGGAGATGTGTTGTTTGACCTCTAGGTTACCTGGATACCTGGATTCTGTTGGAACTCCTTTCCGTTGATGGGTGGGGCCATGCAGGCTATAAAAGCTTGAGTGGATGAAAGAGAGAGAGACAGAGACAAAGAGAGACAGAGAGAGACAGATACAGAGACTGAGACAGAGACAGAGACACAGGCAGAGAAAGAGAGAGAAAGAGAAAACAGAAACAGAAAGAGAAAGAGAGAGAGAGAGACCGAGAGGTGAGCAGGACTTGGTTCTTTGTCTCTGGTATTTTTTCTCCTGCTTGGGAGTTTGACCTCGGGATGAATATCTTAGTTGTTGGGGAAGCACCAACCATTAAATGCAGAAATTGACTCTTCTTCCTCCATCCCTTTTCTCCTTCAGACATGGATCCAAACGAGCTTCTGCGGCCATCCAGCGACAGATCCCAGAACGTCCTTGGGGACCCCTGGAAGGTGATTCTGTTTGTCCTTGGGGTCTATGTATTCGTTGGCCTCTGCGTATTTCTCCACCTATGCAAGTAAGTTGCTCCTGTTAAAGGGAGGATCATCACCACAACTGGGGGAGCCCTGGGGCACTGAAAGCCCCCCAAAATGTTGGTGGAACTAATTGGAGAGAGTATAGAATCCCCCTGGGCTGGAAGGGACCTTGGAGGTCTTCTAGTCCAACCCCCAATCTTGAAAATCTGGAGCCCCCATTAAGAATTACCTTTGTTATCATTGTTAAGAAAACAATGTACCAGTCGATTATATTTGATTCTTTTCCTCTTCTTCAATCCCCAGAAAAAGGTGTCTGCAAGTGTCGCCAGAACAACGAAAGGAAGATGTGGAGGCCACCATAATCACGGTGGAACCGTACCTACCGGAACCCATCTACCCCAACATCACCTTCATTGATGAGCGAAGGATGTCAGACGTTCTGCCTTGCACCACAATGTGATGGTTGGTAAGTGAACTAATTTGGTTGTCAGGTTTTCTTTATTTTTCTGTTTTAAAGGTATTCTGTTGTTGTTATTGTTGTTGTTGTTGTTATTTAATTCTTAATACCTTTTGTTGTTTTGCATTTCTTGCTTTTGGGGGTTTTGTGTGGGGGTGGTTGGACTATGGAAACTAATAGGAAAGAAAACCAGGAGCCTTTAATTTGGTTGCTCTGTTTTTTATTGTTTTGTTTCTATTTCATTATTCTTAAAATATTCAATCTGTGTTTCTTTTGCCCCAGGATGAATTGCGGCAACCATCACATTGGTGACCAGGGCTGAACGTCTGACATCGTCTTCCATCAATGATGGTGATGTTGGGATCGATGGATTCCGGTATGGAGGTTCCACCGTGATGGAGGCCTCCTCCTCATCTTAATCTGGAGGTTCTGGTGACACTTGCAACACCTTCAACGCAGAGGCCAACCATACATGGACCCCAAGGATGACCAAAGTCATTTTCAAAGGTCTCCAAGGAACTTTGGTAGGTTCTCGCTGGATGGCCGCACCAGTTTCTGGACTTGTTCAGAAGTGACACCAACTGTGAGGCGGTTCCACCACAATATCGCGAAGCCCTTCGGCGCGGAGACATAAGCGCGAAGGTCTAATCCGCGTCATCGGAATTGCTGAAGCGAAATCGACCTTAGCGCGGAGACATAAGGGCTTAGGGCAAATCCGCGCCTTTCCATACTATCTATTAGCAAAATGGGACGCTAGCGCGGCGTCATCACGCAGGCGCAATCACGCTAACATGTTGCAGCTGTCAAAGCTGTCAACTGTCAAATAATCGCGCGCGCGTTGCAAAGGTGTCAAAGGATTCAAATCATCGCACGCTGTCAAACCTTCGCGTGCACGTTGCAAATGTCAAAGCTGTCAAATATCAAACCATCGCATGCAAGTTGCAACTGTCAAATCTGTCAAATGGCAAACCATCACGTGGAACTTTGCAACTGTCAAACCTGTCAACTGTCAAACCATCGCGCGCACATGCTGCAATTCAAACGGCTGTCAACTGTCAAAGCTGTCAACTGTCAAATGCTGAAAACGTTAAAGAGCAGCTACCCTCACAGGTAGAGTTTGCAGTTCTAAACGCTCTGAAAGCTGTCAGGTTGCTGTTCTGAAGCTGTCAAGCGTCAACTGCTTAAAACTTTAAAACGCTGACACAATCTCAAGCTGTGCAAAACCTGTATAATTAACTGCACTGTGCCACTAAAAGTAATTCTCAATATTACTTTAATTTAAATTTAAAGTGGCATGGAGATGATAAAGTCACAAAAAGGCAAACCTCATTTACTCTATGAAGGCTATAGATACAGACAGGACAAATTAAATTTAGATAAGTCTTCTTCATGGAGGTGTATTAAAAAAAGAGTGTGCAGGCAGACTTAAGATGAAGACAGATGGCACATTAGAAACATCTACTGAACACATGCACGCTCCAGACAATGCCAAAAACGAAAGTGAGAAAGTAAAAGCTACTATACGCGAAAGAGCGGAAAACAGTGTCGAAAAACCACGCCAAATTATTCTCAGTAGCACAGCTGGAGTCTCACTAGAAGCAGCCCATCTTTTGCCAACCTTTTCAGCAAGCCAGCGTACTATACAGAGAAAACGGAAGAGGCCTGATGTCACCCATCCAAGACCACAATGTGTTCACAAAATTATTATTCCAGACTCCATGAAGGTGACAACACATGCAGAAAATTTTCTTTTCTGGGATTCGAGTGAGCAAGACACTAATAGAATATTTATGTTCGGGACTGCAACAAATTTGAAATTGCTGGAGGAATATCCTCACTGGTTCATGGATGGAACATTTAAAGTAGCGCCTGAAATTTTTCTCCAGGTATTTACCATTCATTCCTTAATTGACAATCGCTCAATACCACTAATATATGTTCTATTGAAAACAAAATCACGGGCTGACTATGAGAGGGTTTTCCACAAAGTAATTGAACTGCAACCTTCTGTCACACCTGTCAGCATTCTAATAGATTTTGAAATAGCAACTATGAATGCACTCACTAGTGTATTTCCAAATGCTACCATACTGGGCTGTCTGTTTCACCTTGGTCAGTCCTTATGGCGTCGTATACAACACGAAGGGTTAACCAATTTATATCGTGACGATGATAAATTTAAAATGTACTCAAAGATGCTGATTGGACTAAGTTTCGTTCCACCGGAAGATGTTGGCTCTGCCTTTGATGAACTTAATGACACTAAACCTGACACTCTACAAAATATTTACGATTACTGGGAAGATAATTACATCGGCCGTTGGAGACTCAATCGAAGAGCAAATCCATTATTTCCCATCACGATGTGGAACATGAGAGAACGTGTTGCTCATGGCTTTCCACGAACCAATAATTCTATCGAGGGTTGGCATCACGCTTTCCAAACATCTGTATCATGCCACCATCCAACCATCTACACTTTGCTTCACCATTTCCGGCAGGAGCAAGACATGACAGAGCAAAACATCCCACGAATTCAAAGCGGAACAGTCAACCAGCCAGCAAATCTAAATATATACAACTTTCAAGACGTCTTGCTGCAATTCTGCCCACATATGCAGGGCGTGAACGTACAGATTATCTACATGCAATATCTCATAATATTGACTTCTAAATTAATTGATTTGTTGACATAATAATTTTGAGTAATTGAAAACTTAATGTATTTTATCTTATTTACTGACATAATATGCTTCTACTGTTGACTTTTTGTCTTAGTGACATAATAAGCTTATAGTTCTGACTGTTTATCTTATTTACTGACATAATAAACTGATTTATTGATTCTGTAATCGATATCTTTATTCCATTTGATGCAACAAAATAAACTTCTAGTACTACATTTTACTGTCTGTAATTGATATCTTTATTCCCTAACCCTTAACCTAATCCTAAACCTAATCCTAAACCTAATCGTAAACCCCTAACCCTAATCCTAAAGCCAAGGTGGCGCAGTGGTTAAATGCAGCACTGCAGGCTACTGCTAGATCAGCAGGTCAGCGGTTCAAATCTCACCGGCTCAGGGTTGACTCAGCCTTCCATCCTTCCGAGGTGGGTAAAATGAGGACCCAGATTGTTGGGGGCAATATGCTGACTCTCTGTAAACCGCTTAGAGAGGCCTGAAAGGCCTATGAAGCGGTATATAAGTCTACTGGTATTGCTATTGCTAAACCCCTAAACCTAACCCTAAACCTAATCCTAAACCTAATCCTAAACCTAATCCTAAACCTAATCCTAACCCTAAACCCCTAAACCTAACCCTACACCTAATCCTAAACCTAATCCTAAACCCCTAAACCTAAACCTAATCCTAATCCTAAACCCCTAACCCTAACCCTAACCCTAACACTAAACCTAATCCTAAACCCCTAAACCTAACCCTAAACCTAATCCTAAACCTAAACCTAATCCTAAACCCCTAACCCTAACCCTAATCCTAAACCTAATCCTAAACCCCTAACCCTAACCCTAAACCTAATCCTAAACCCCTAAACCTAACCCTAAACCTAATCCTAAACCTAAACCTAAACCAAAACCTAATCCTAATCCTAAACCCCTAACCCTAACCCTAAACCTAATCCTAAACCCCTAAACCTAACCTTAAACCTAATCCTAAACCTAAACCCCTAAACCTAACCCTACACCTAATCCTAAACCTAAACCTAATCCTACACCTAATCCTAAACCTAATCCTAAACCTAATCCTAATCCTAAACCTAACCCTTAACCCCTAAACCTAACTTATTTAGTGACATAATAAACTTAATAATAAATAATAAATAATAATAAATAATAATAAAACTAGTCCTAAACCCTAAACAAAACCCCTAAACCTCACTTATTTAGTGACATAATAAACTTAATTATAATAAATAAATAAATAAATAAATAAATAATAAATAAATAATAATAAAACTAGTCAACAAAACTGATCGATTTGATGCAACAAAATAAACTTTTATTTACATTTCACTGTTTCAAAACATTCAAAAGCTGCATTTTACATTTAAAACATTTGAAAAATACTGCGGTTAAAACAAACGTTAAGTTTAAATAGCATTCAAAAGCTGCAATTTACATTTTTACATTCACTTTTTCGCGCGCTTAAAACAAACGTTAATTCAAAGCATTAAACAAATGTTAATTCAAAGCATTCACTTTTTTGCGCGCTTAAAACAAACATTAATTCAAAGCATTCATTTTCGCACTGCCGTCGTCGCGCTAATATCGACGCGGTAATGTGGGCGCGCTAATGACGACGCGTATTTGTCAGCGCTCTTTTGCCTAGCGCGGTTTTGTCGTGCCACGGGAATTAGGACAAAGCTTAATCAATCCGTCTGACCCTGCCTTGGGTCAGAAATGCTGGTTGTGTTTGTCTGCCGGACCCTCATCTTATTGTGCGGTGCCAATGGAGTCAGAACTCTGGCAAAAGACCAGAGCTACGATAGTCTTTGACAAGGGAGGTAGATGGGGAGCTAGAACAGCGGAAGCCCAGCTACATGGCGATCTGTATGACGAGCTTAAAAGCCTGGGGATGAGCCCTCTCCCCATCGTTGGCCTCATAGCAGTTGGTGTGGAAATTATAGGGTCACCTTCCTTGTGCATCAAACGATATCAGGAGCCTGGCATTCCTGTGGGGTCCCTATCAGAGGAAAAATGCCCATCTGAAATGTACCTTGCCCCCAGGGAAACCCTTGTAGACGTAAAATTGACTCGCAGCATATCTCCCTCTGCTCACAAGCTCTTCCAACAGAAAGTCACTTTCTCGCTCGCACCTCCTATTGTTTTTAGCCTTTGGGAGAAAAATCTGACCATTGGAAGCTGCCCAAGGCCATTCCAACCACCCCGACTGCCCGTTTGGCTCTCAATACAGTCCACCACGGGAGTCTGTGTTTACTTTCCCCCTGGAAACGCCAGTCCCCAATATCTCTTTGAAGGTCCAGTCCTCAGGAATAAGCTAATGGCCCCTAATCTAGAAGTTCCATTACAGCCCCTGACTGGCATGTTCCTAGTAGGAACCTTACAAGTCTTGCCTAATGGTAGGAACCTCCGAGCCCATGCCTTCTCCATGAACATCGGAGTATGTGGGAGAAATGCCTATCTGTGCTTGCCCACTAATTGGACTGGCACATGCACCCTTGTACATCTTCTTCCCAAAATGGGGGCGGTAAGTGGGGAACAGGCCCCCCCTGTACCCCTCATGGGACCTGTCCAGAAAAGAGTGCCACTCCTATTTCCACTATTAGCAATCTTAGGAATAGGGAGAGCAATTGGAACTGGTGTAGGTGGAATGACCCATTCCATTACACAGTTCAGGCAGCTGTCGGAAGAATTCCAAGAAAGCCTGAACCAAATTGCTGGTACCTTGGTTGAAGTACAGGACCAAATAGATTCCTTAGCAGCCCTCGTGTTACAGAACCGGCGGGCCATCGATCTTTTAACTGCTGAAAAGGGTGGGCTATGTGTATTCCTGGGAGAAGATTGCTGTTTCTATATGAATAGATCAGGAGCAGTGGGGGGGGGGGTGTCCAAGAACTACGAGATTGAGCTTCCTCTATTGGTCAAAAAGTACAAGGAACAGATGTGTGGTTCCCTTGGCTACTGGGAACAGGTTGGATTAAGCAAATGCTATTTCTTTTATTATGTGGAATCGCAAGTTTAGCCTTCCTCCCTTGCATAAAACCCTTGCTTAAACAGCTCCTTATGAGGTCTGTAAAAGAGATACGGGCTGAAAAGGAGTGAATGTTAATGGAAAGCCTAATCCCACATACCCTCAAGGAAGATGGAGCTTCAGATACTGGCTCCTATATTCAAATTGCACTCTTAGAAGTAGAGAAAGTGATTCCGGAAGATAAGCCCTAAGATGTGTATTGCTTGTATGCTTGCTTTTATTTGCTATTCTGTATCCTGGATGCTTATATTGTTAATCTAACAGGCTAAACTCAATTGTGGATATTAATAGAGTCTAGAAGGGGGGAATAAAATATGGATTAAAAATAGAAGAATGAAGACATAGCATAACAGGGAGAGTTAGAAGTTTGCTTAAAAGGGAAGTGTCACCATTCTCTAACCACAAGATGTTCTAGCCAACCTCTCTATGTCAAAAGTCCAAACCACAAGGTTCAGATAAAGTTCGTTAACGACACGCAGTCCATACCTGTAACAAAGGAGAAGTAAGACCCTCATCTACTTATAAGGCTTTCCCCCCAAAATAACCAATAAGAAGTGAGTTAAGTGTTTCTGTGTTGCAATGCTTTTGAGAATGTATAAGAACGCGTGCTTCGATAATGAAGGGGGTTCAGAACTTGCAATGCTAGCCATTTCGCTCGCTTTCTGAACCTGGCTGCCAAATAAACTTTTCCTGTATCCTGAGAAGTCTAAAGCCTGTCATTTTCTGCAACAAAAGCTTCAGTTTCCTTTCTTCTTTTCCTTTCCTTTTTAAATTTCCTTTCCTTTTTCTTCCTTTTCTTTCATTTTTTTCTTTTTTTGTAAAAATGTGTCGGTTTTAACCATTGCGATTGTCGCCCCAGCCTGGGAAAATTGGAATAAGCTATAGGGCTCTGCGGCCCTTTAATTGGCTGGGAATGTTTTAAAAAGCGCAGGAAATTAAACCTGTTTTATTTTTTTCATTTTCATTTTTAATCTTTATTATTTAAAAAAACCAGAAAACCTGGATAGGTGGGGGGAGGGCATCGAATTTGTTCCGTCCCTGGTTTTAGCGGGAAGAGAACGTGGGGAGGGGGATTCTCTGGAGTTGGGGGGGGGCTCGTTTTGGTCTTGCACACCCTAAATTCAACAGTGGCCTCTGAGCGAATTCAGAGCGGACGGGCTTAGGGAAAGGTGGCGTCGGGGAGATGGATGGGAGAATGACCTCGGACCCTCCTACCCTTCCCCCATTTTGGTAAGGGGCTGCCTATAAGGGTAAAAGCAAGGCTATTTTGTTGGTGGGGGGGGCGGAATGCGAAAGGGGGGTTTGGTACGTTTAAGGGATGCTGAGAAACGGGTTTTTTTCGGGGGACAATGGGTGTCGTGTGAACGGAGCCGGTTTTCGTTTTGCCTTTTCAAACAAGTCTGCTTGCCCCCCCCCCCGTGAGTTCCTACACACCTAACCAGCTGGATTGAAAAAACGCAAAATACCTCCCACCTGCACAGGCATTGTGAAGGGGCGTGGACTTTTCTGCAGGTAATGAGAAGTTGGGGATTGACCAGACAAATATATGCGGATGAAGAAGGGAGAATATTAATGATAGAGATATCAATCAATCAGAAACAAATGCTCCTGATTGCAATATATGCGCCAAATAATAAACAAGAATTCTACAGAATGCTACAAAAAATAATAATAAGATATGGACTATGAAAATGTATGCGTTAATGTATGAAAACGTATGGAAACATGAAAACATATGACAATGTATGACTTTAATGCAATTGTGGATGTTAAAAAAGACTACAGAAGCATTTATTTCTGGAGAAACAAATGATAATGATTGGAAAATATTTGGAATAGAAGAGTATATAAGAATATGTCAGTTAGTAGTACACGTACTTGTAAGATTCAAACACTATACGGAAATGTTTATGCCAGAAATGTCGCATATGTCCAATGTTTATCTAATAAAAAACTTTTTAAATTAAAAAATAAAGAATATGTCAGTTAGAGTTAACAAAAATGGATATAAAGTGATATGGAAGTGGTACCTAACACCACGTAAATTAAATCAAATAGATGGTAGATATAGAAATATTTGTTGGAGGTGCAAGGAAGAGGTTGGAACACAGAAACATACGTGGTGGGATTGTGATAGTGCACACAAAATGTGGAACACGGTGTTTAGAGAAATTAGAGCACTGTTGAATGTAAATCTAGAGATGTCACTGAGGGTGGTATTATTGCTGCTGGTGGAAAAATGGGATATAAATGAAACAAAAAAGGAATTGTTTGTAAATTTGATAATGACAGCTAGATTAGCGCTGGCTAAATATGGGGGGTTAAATTGGGATATTCAAAGAAATGAGTGGTATAATGAAATGTGGAATATGGCAACAAATGATAAATTAACAACAGAAATGAAACTTTAAAAAGGGATGATTAAAGTGAATAATTATAATGAAATGGGGGGAGCGGTTTATAAAAGCAGTATTGGTGGAAGGCAAAGGAAATAAACCTACTCAAGAATATATGTTGTTTTGGAGAGGATAAGGGCATAATTGGAATATATTGTATAAGGGGGGGGAATGGTCTCCAGGGGATGGGAGTGCATTGTAATATGTGTCTCCCCCCCCCGCTTTTTCTTTTGCCTTTCTTTTTTTGTATTCATTTGTATATGTACTACTGTTTGTATTATTTGCATTTTAAAAAAAAATACAGAAATAGTAAAAGAATTTAAAAAAAAAACGAAGAACACTCCCAAACACATTTTTGAGATGGTACAGAAAATAGACCCATACGGGATGCATGGAGAGAACTAAGTTTAAAAACAAACCAGATGATGCTGTGTGAATCTGGCCCGGGGCATGAATCCTGCTTACTGCCTCCTTCCAAGGACCAGTTCAAGGTTATGTTTCACTCCTTTCTCCCCATAGGAGCAAGAGATGAGCAGTTACACCAAGGGCCCAATGGCCCACCCCACCCTGCCCACGTATGGGGCCCCAGGAGAGCCTGAATCCATGCACGAATGCGTCCCTCCTCTCTGTCCCGCCAACTGAGGCAAGGAATGGTGGAGAAGGAGAAGGTGGGGAAGGCAAAACCACCAAGGCAAGTAGTGAGAGCTTTTCTTTCTCCCAACTCTGTTTTCAAGTCTGGTTCCAGAATCCAAGAGCGCCACGACCTAAACCTGTCAATCACTTTCGTTGAGTTTAAAAATCAAAGAAAAAGAAATTTCGGAGTATTTTGTGACATGGGAACTTTTCTACCAACGGTTAGCTGACAGATAACAGAGGTGGAATGAGTGGATTTATGTGAAATAGAGACTCCGTGAGAAAGGAAAAACCATTAGTAAATATATTGGATGGTTATAGAATTGATACTATAAGGGATGATAGTATACTTTTCAATAGCGATCGATCTTATCGGGTATATGTGTCTAGCGGCCCAAGCTGTGCTTGATAGGGGAGGAAGCAACAGGAGCGAAGGCTCCATCGATTATCACTATCACGTCTGAGGTGAAAAAGGACAGAGCTGATTCCAGGCGGGGCGGATGGGCGAAACACGGGCGCAATGAGCAAATGGATCAGTGATGTATAAAGGCAAATATCTCCTCAATGGTAGTTTTTACATTCCGGCAATGTTAGCAGAGGACAACGAAAGCTAAGTGAGTAATTTTAAGTTCTGGAGATTGCAATGTCTGTTTCTTTTTTTATAGCCACACCTGGAACTCGTATTTTTAGTATAGTTCACAATGTCTAGATGTACATGATCATAATGATGCTTATATTTTAACACGTTGGACACCTAGAAAACACACCGTTCAATATAGAAAGAGAATGCGTGGTATAAAACAATTAAAAATATATTAACAAAAATAAACCTGTCAACAAGGAAGACTCAGAATATTATACAGTTTGGGGAAACTGGTATAAATGGATGAATAATAGGAACATGAAATGTACAGCTTAGAAACATCAATGTTTAGATATAGGAATAATTAGGAATGTATAAAAGTGTATTTGAGTAAGAAATGGTTATGTTAGTACAGTCAAAAAGGATCGTAATTTATACAAAACTATTTGTATTGTAATGCTTTAAGTTGTCAATCACTGTCAATCACTGAGAAAGAGTGAACAGGAGGGATCTTGGGATCTGAGAAAAACAACTCCTCCCTCAGAGGGACCTCATCAGAGCCACCAGAAAGAAATGGAAAGGCGCCCAGCAAACCTTTGGAAGGAAGGCAGGAAGCAGATCCTCCCCCATCACAAAACAGCGTCTCCCCCCCATCCCAGTCCTACAGAGCTCTGTGGACTGGGACTCCCAACACGCCATCGAGGCTCTGGACTGGTGCCCATCTTTCCCCACCCAACCCAACAGCCCGTCTCCCATGGAATCTTCTAAAGACCCACTCCTACAACCCAACTCAGCAACAGCAGACTTCCCAAGATCCACATTTGTGAGTATCGGATCAGATCTCCTCTACCCCACACACAGTTTGTGTCCTACTGATCCAGCCATGGATCTCCCTGGAGCACTGGGTTTGGTAGGGCCTTGGAAAAGGGCTCTTAGCCCCTTCAGGGTAGAGAATGGGGAGGGATATGTTTTTGTCTTCCTCTGAGCTCAGGAGATGAGAACGTGGAGGTGATTTTGTTTCCCCCCAGGTCTCGGCTTGTTCCTGGTTTGGAAAAGAGGGACAGAGCCCAGCTCCTTTGAGGCTGGTTTGACAAAGTGGGCCTGTTACCTCTGAAGCTCCATTTTTAGAAATAGCTGTTCCTGGGATGCTTTCCTTGCATTCTCCTACGGATAGGAAGGGGCTTCTCCTCCACAGCCTGCCTACCTTTTGCTTTCCCCTAACTGAATGTTAGCAAATGCTTTTGGTTCATCTACACGTCATAACATGCCTTGACTGAGATGTGAGTCTGAAGTTGGCTTGTTGTTGCCCTGGCTTTGACACCTCGCCTCAACTGAAGGGTTTGCGATGAACTGCTGGCTTTAAGGAATTTGTGCAAACAGGGCAAAAAGCCGCCAAACTTTGCCTCCGTCCTAATTTAGATTGGAGATCATACTGGGAGATGGAAAAAGGGTAGTGGGACATAATATAAAAACTCCAAAGGCAATCTGAAAAAGCTGATTTAAAAAAAATCAATTCATCAGGTACAACTCTCAAGTTCTACTTCAAACC
The DNA here is from genome assembly GCF_009769535.1 of Thamnophis elegans. NCBI lineage: Eukaryota > Metazoa > Chordata > Lepidosauria > Squamata > Natricidae > Thamnophis > Thamnophis elegans. Next base: position 228,454 of record NW_022473894.1, on the reverse strand, counting down.
GATAAAGCTATAGCTCTCGTTTTAAAGTGTATTTTTTGTTTCTTAATCCATTTTTAAAAAAATGAAATGCCTTTAAAATGAAAAACCTCTCAAATAATCTGATATCGCTAGGAAATAGATAACTTGGCTTTCGTTCAATAAAATGAAAACCCTTTTCCCAAACTCTCAGACTTAGGTTAATGTTGGCTTATATCAGCTTCCTTATCTCTTGTCTACTGACTAGGAAGAGAACCTAGGTTATGCAAGAGATGTTTAATGCATATGTTACCAGCCACATGTGAAAAGCTGGCATTGTATAGAATGGTCTAGGAACTGTCTAGAACATGAAATGTTTTTTAGGCAAAACATGAAATTTGCTATTTTAATGTGTTGCATACTTTCTGTATGTAATACCCAACCATTAGAAGGACTATTTAGGCAAAGAATGGAGAGAGGATCATGAGAAAGGGTTAGGTAAGGTTAATGAAAAAAAAATTGGAAAATGAAAGAAGAAACGCACAAGCACAGGACTTCCTTACTAGGGAAAAAAACAGAGAAAAAGACCAGTATTAACCTGTTTGTTGCAAGAAAGAAGGCCACAATGGCATTATAGAAGAAATATTTTATATTTGCTGGTTTGCCTTTTGTCATTGCGTAGAATGACGAGAAATGTCTGAAGTATTAAGCATTTCATACTTTGAGGTCCCATTTTTTGGCATTCTATAGGCTTCCTATAGAATTTCACACATTGACGGTAACATACATCTATTCAACTGAGTTCTATTTAAATGAATGAATGGGTAGATAGATTGATAGAAGGTAGGTATATGATATGTAGATGATAGGTAGGTAGAAGGTAGGTAGATGAGGGTTAGGTAGAGGATAGATTAATAGAAGATTGATTGATAGATGATAGATAATAGATGATGATAGGTAGGTTGGTAGATGGTAAGTAGGTAGATAGTAGGTAGGTAAATGATAAGATTAATAGATTGATTGATGATAGATAATAAATGATAGGTAGATAGATGGTAGGTAGGTAAATGGTAGGTAGGGAGTTGATAGATTAATGGGTGAATGATAATAGATAAGATAGAGGAGATAGAGAGATGACAGACAGATATGATAGTTATTTGATGCTTGTGTTTTTTTGTTGTAGCCTCCTCAGGATTGGGGGCGGGGCGAAAGGAGGGGCCGGAGTCGGGAGAGACGCGCGCAGCGCAGAGGACTCTGGGAAAGCAGCTCCCTCCCAGCGACGGAGGTTGGTGGGCGGAGCTACGGAGGCCAAGAGGGACCGTTGCTGAGGCGGAAAACCAGGCGCGGAAAATGAAATAAAAGAAAGGAACGTGGCAGCGAAGGGAAGGCTGGAGCCCAATTTGGCGCTTGGGGGTCACCGCCGCAGGAGGAACCGTGTCGAACGGCATCAGGAAGGTTGAGAATCGCCGTTCTAGCGGGTCCCTTTCTCTCCTTTGGGGGAACGTCAAGCAGGCGGTGCCTGGAGAGGAAGAGGCGGGGCTTCGCAGGAAGGAGGGGCTGGTATATGGAGCGCCTTCACTTTCGGAATCAGAGAGCTGACGGAAGGAGCGGTTCCCTTCGGAGGCGGAGGAACCAGAAGTAAGTAGAGGCTGCTGGGACAGAGTGGCAGCCTGGGAGGGTCTCCTTCGGGTCCTCGTGAGGGGAGGCCTCGGCCTGGCCCTCTCCTGCGGTGAGGGGGACGCCGCCGTGACCCGCCTCTCTTTCTCCCCTGCAGGAGGATGGGGGATCCCGGCGGGCGAGGGAAGGAAGGAAGCGCCGCCAGAGAGGAGGAGAAGTGTGAAAAATCCTACAAAACAATTAGAGAACTTGAAGAAAATCTAAGAGTCCATTCAGCAGAAAAACCTCATAAATGTCTGGAGTGTGGAAAGACCTTCACTGAGAGGAGCAACCTTTATAGACATCAAATAATCCACACAGGAGAAAAACCTCATAAATGTCTGGAGTGTGGAAAGAGCTTCACTGAGAGGAGAACCCTTTATAGACATCAAAGGATCCACACAGGAGAAAAACCTCATAAATTCCTGGAGTGTGGAAAGAGCTTCAGTGAGAGGAGTAGCCTTTATGCACATCAAAGGATCCACACAGGAGAAAAACCTCATAAATGTCTGTTGTGCGGAAAGAGCTTCAGTCAGAAAGGAAATCTTTATGCACATCAAAAGATCCACACAGGAGAAAAGCCTCATAAATGCCTGGAGTATGGAAAGAGCTTCAGTCAGAGGAGCAACCTTTATAGACATCAAAGGATCCATTGTGGAGAGAAAGGGATGAAATGCCTGGAGGGTGGAGGGTCTTTCGGGAGACCCTGAAATTCCCAAAGGATCCAGGAGGAAGGAAGGAAATATCAGTGCTCGGAATGTGAGAAATCCTTCAAGCGAAAGGACCATCTTGAAAACCATCTAAAAATCCACTCATTTGAAAATCCACATTAATGCTTTAAGTGTGGAAAGAGCTTCAATCGGAGAGCAATACTTACGCAACATGCAAGAGAAAAACTTCATAAATGTCTGGAGTGTGAAAAATCTTTCAAAAGAATTAGAGAACTTGAAGACCATTTAAGAGTCCATTCAGGAGAAAAACCTCATAAATGTCTGGAGTGTGGAAAGAGGTTAAGTGAGAGTAGAACCCTTTATAGACATCAAATGATCCACATGGGAAAAACCTCATAAATGTTTGGAGTGTGGAAAGAGCTTCAGTCAGAGGAGTGACCTTTATGCACATCAAAGGATCCACACAGGAGAAAAACCTCATAAATGCCTGTTGTGTGGAAAGAGGTTCAGTCTAAAGGGAAACTTCTTCAGCATCAAATAATTCACACTATAGAGAAACTCTACAAATCCCTGGAGTGTGGAAAGAGCTATACTGAGCGTAGAGGCCTCCATCAAGACCAAATAATTCACAAGGGTGTGGGAGAAGTCACAGTGTATCTCGGGAATAAAAAAAAAAGAATTGAATTGAATTATGTATTCAATTTGGCCAATTGTGAATTGACACGCTAGGGATTTGTCCCGACTCCCAAGTGCACAAACTTCCAGTGTCCTTAAAAAGCAACAGAATAATGATATCCATGATAATTGTAATTCCAATAAGAGGGTTGAGTAAAGAGGGGATTAAGAAAAGTAAATAGTTGCCAAATAAGGGAGTTTCCCAGGCTGATTAAGAAAGGACTTTTTCAATTGTACATGCTAGATGTTTCAACTGGCTGCAATTGTTCCTTTTCACAGGAGACTTAAGTGACTCATGATGCCATTTCTCATGTGAATGTTCTCTTCTGTAATGCAATGCTCATTTCAATGCTGGTGCTTAATATTATGGGATGTTATTGTCCATGTCTCTGATACAACTGTAGCTGAGCAGGATGATTTCTTCCATGCTTTAAAAACAGACTGATTTATATTTAAAAATATGTTTTCTATATTTTTTTAAAAAATCTTATTTCTTTCATACAATCAATTTTTCTTTTCTACTTTTTCTACTATGTTGAATATAAAATGAAACCCGGTTCTGTTTCCTCTTTGGTTGAGGGAAATCTGTTTGCTACAATACTCTAATAAATTGCTTTTAAATTGACATCCCACTTGGTGCTTAATTGGAACAATTGTTCTGTCATTATTTGATTCGCTCTATATGGGTTTTCCAAATGTCCGAACCATGTAAGACCATCTCCAGACATCTGACACTCTTGCCAGTTGGATCCCCTGAATGGTCCCCTTGTCTTCCAGCAGAAACCGCTACAAGGGACTCTCTTAAGGCCAAGAAAACTTCATAAAGAGCCAAGGTGGCACAGTGGTTAAATGCAGCACTGCAGGCTACTGCTAGATCAGCAGTTCAGCGGTTCAAATCTCACCGGCTCAGGGTTGACTCAGCCTTCCATCCTTCCGAGGTGGGTAAAATGAGGACCCAGATTGTTGGGGGCAATATGCTGACTCTCTGTAAACCGCTTAGAGAGGGCTGAAAGCCCTATGAAGCGGTATATAAGTCTACTGCTATTGCTATTGCTATATTCTCGTATCTCACCACTTCAACCTCCCACTAGGTGCAGTGATTAGGTGTTTCCCAGTTGTCAGGATGGTTAAAGTCCCTTATTTCTATGTTTCTATGCTTCCTGTTAATCAGCTAAACGATTAGCAAAAGGTTCTTCTAGTTCCTCTGATTGGATAATCCGGAGTTTACACCTATGGTAACCACATTTCGTTTTCCTTTCATAATAACCCAAGTGCATTTAATGAGGGATTTGTGGGGGTTTAGTGTTTTTGCCCGAGAGGAGGAGGAAGACAGCGGGCCCCGCGGAGCAGCCCTGGGAGACGGCGGGGAAAGGCCGGGGGGCTCCGGAGCTGCAGGAGGGATGAGCCCAGCGGGAGCCCGGGAAAGTATCCATTCAGGAGAAAAACCTCATAAATGTCTGGAGTGTGGAAAGAGCTTCAGTCAGAGGAGCCACCTTTATACACATCAAAAGATCCACACAGGAGAAAAACCTCATAATTGTTTGGAGTGTGGAAAGAGCTTCAGTCAGAGGAGCAAACTTTATAGACATCAAAGGATCCACGCAGGAGAAAAATCTCATAAATGTTTGGAGTGTGGAAAGAGCTTCACTGAGAGGAGCAAACTTTGGCCTTCCTCTCTCATTATTGTGGTCATCGACGGGCCACAGCTTGCCAATGTTTCAGACAGAATGGTGTCTGTTGTTTAGCCTTAACCTGGAAGATGCCAGAATATATTCATGGCACCGTCTGCAGGTAAAACAGGAGCCACATTGGATAGAGGAAATTGCAGAATCGCAGAGAAGAGCGAGGGGGCAGCAAAGCGTTACTGTTTCTATGTGTGTGTGTCTTTCTCTCTCTGCCTCCCTCCAGTGGCCCTTTAAGGTTTTGCAGCCCAGGTTCAGTCTGCCAAGCGCAAACGTCTCTTTCAACGGATACAGAGCTTGTTCTCAACTGTTTCAGAGGGGGAAAACCCCTTGTTTTCTAATTCAACTTTGATAAACCTTGATTAAGTGGGGTAAGTGTCTGGTCTAATCATAATCAACATGATTCATGTCTATTGAAGCATTTGTCCAATCGGCACGGTTCACATCTCCTCCATTAGACCAGGCAAGGAACAAGGTTGGGCAGGTCAACGTTTCGTCTGCAGTTGGCAGGTGTTAACCACGTCATCCATTGAGCTGTGACATCTGAACACAACGCTCGGATTGTAACTCCATTTTGATGTTTAGAGTATTGCAGGAGCTCAGATGGGTTTAAGTGAGTTATATAAAACTTAAGGTCAAGGTTCCCCTCGCACATATGTGCTGGTCGTTCCTGACTCTAGGGGGTGGTACTAATCTCCGTTTCAAAGCCAAAGAGCCAGCACTGTCTGAAGACGTCTCCGTGGTCATGTGGCTGGCATGACTCAACACCAAAGGTACATAGAACACTGTTCCCTTCCTACCAAAGGTGGTCCCTATTTTTCTACTTGCATTTTTATGTGCTTTCGAACTGCTAGGTTGGCAGAAGCTGGGACAAGTACAAAGAGGTCAATCAAGGTGAGGCTAACAATGATATAACAAGTCGATAAAGGATGCTCAAGAAACCACAACCTTTGACCTCTACCTTGGCAGGAAGCCTAACTGAGCTCCAGGAAGCCATGCTTCTGAAATACGGTTAAAAGAGTACCGATTATTTTTAGAGGAAATGGAATAGAGCAAGGGGTCTCCAACCTTGGTAACATTAAGACTCATGGACTTCAACTCCCAGAATTCCCTGGAGAATTCTGGGAGTTGAAGTCCACAAGTCTTAATGTTACCAAGATTGGACACTGGTTCCCCAGCCAGGGGAATTCTGGGAGTTGAAGTCCACAAGTCTTAACGTTGCCAAGATTGGACACTGGTTCCCCAGCCAGGGGAATTCTGGGAGTAGAAGTCCACAAGTCGTAACGTTGCCAAGATTGGGCACTGGTTCCCCAGCCGGGGGAATTCTGGGAGTTGAAGTCCACAAGTCTTAACGTTGCCAAGATTGGACACTGGTTCCCCAGCCGGGGGAATTCTGGGAGTTGAAGTCCACAAGTCTTAACGTTGCCAAGATTGGACACTGGTTCCCCAGCCGGGGGAATTCTGGGAGTTGAAGTCCACAAGTCTTAACGTTGCCAAGGTGGGAAACCCTTGGAATACAGAGCTAAGCTGCTCCTAGAGAGGCAATTCCACTTTATACTGCAGGAAGATTTTGTATTTTTTGTATTTATTGCACATTTATAGATACAAAAAATACAAAATCTTCCTGCAGTATAAAGTCACACCTGGTTCTCCGTCTTCCTAGAGCGGAAGACCTTAAAGGTACAGGCAGCCAAATCCTGGTTGAATGCTAGGAAGATCTCATCCTAAGGTCAGTTCACCAAGGAAACCCCTGACTCCTTCACTAATGTGAACTTAAAGCAGAAGCTGGAAAGCCAGCAAATTGCGTTAATTTGCACTCCTGTGGAGCCAACCCCCAGGTTTGATGACCTCAAGGGCCCCTCCAGTTCTTAGGCTTCCTTGATTCCCCTTTGCTGCTTTGTTATTGGCCTCCTCCCGAGGGTCACGCTACCTCATTCATTCGATTGGATTATCATTCTTCTCTTCCATTCACTCTTCCATTCCATTCGCTACTTCCTTCCTTCCCTCTCCCCCACCCCCTCTCTATCCCATAGCCTTATCCCAAGCTTGGATTTTCCCCAGCCTCAAATACTTGTCTGAAGCATGTCCTGATTGCATCAGCCTGATCTTCAACCTTGTGAGCCTTTTCCCCACCTCCTTTTCCTGGAATTCCAGCAAATGTGAGTGCAAAACGGTTTTGCTTTCAGTTGGAAGGCAAGGCAGAGCTTCTCCACAGCAGGAAACCCTCAGCCATGATTAAACTGAGTTTAATGTTTCTGATTCAGCATGGCTAGGAAGACCTGGGGGAAAAGGTCCTCCCTGTTTATTAGATTTATATTCCACTTTCGTCACAGCATGCCAAACACTTCCAAATTTTGTCTCAACACAGGCTGCGATGTGAGACATGCTTGGCAGGGTCTTGGGTGGTGGTTTTAGATGATGCACCCAGCTGCCCTGCGTTTGGCTGGCTTGTGGCTGAAGCAATAATGTCCATAACCCACAACTTATGGTTTATATTGGGGCGGGATAGGGGAGGTGTCGCCAAACTTTCCAACTTGAAGAGTTGTAGACTTTGGCTCCCAGAATGCCTTAACCAGAAGTCCACAAATCTTCAAGTGGCCAGGTTTTGGAGACCCCTGGTTTATCCTATCAAGTAAACCTGGCTAGTTGTGGTGAGCTGTGTTGCGCTATTGGGGGGGGGGGGGCGCAAACCTGTCCCCAAAGCACCTATTTCAGTTTTCTGTAAAACTGAACCAAGCCCTAGCCAATATCTTAACCCAATCCATCCCAGGGTTTCCTGATCCTGTGCAAAGTTCAAGGAGGGGCATTGAAATCTTTTCTTTCTAAAGGCAACAGAGAGAGAGAGAGAGGAGAAAGATGGAAAGGGACAGAGAGAGAGGAGAGAAAGAGAGAGAAAGAAAAAGAGAGGGGAGGAGAAAGAGAGCGGATAAAGAGAGCGAGAGAAAGAGGAGAAAGAGAGTGAGAGAAAGAGAGAGAGGAGAAAGAGATATATAGAGATAAAGAGAGAGAGAGAGAGGAGAGAGAAAGGGAGATAGAGAGAGAGGAGAGAAAGAGCGAAAGAAAGAGAGATAGCAAGAGAGAGGGGAGGAGAAAGTGAGAGAGGCGAAAGAGCGAGAGAAAGAAAGAGAGGAGAAAGAGAGAGAGAGAAAGAGAGAGGAGAAAGAGATATATAAAGACAAAGAGAGAGAGGAGAAAGAGAGAAAGGGAGAGGGAGAGGAGAGAAAGAGAGAAAGAAAGAGATAGCAAGAGAGAGGGGAGGAGAATGTGAGAGAGGAGAAAGAGCGAGAGAAAGAAAGAGAGGAGAAAGAGAGATAGAGAGAGAAGAGAGAAAGGGAGATAGAGAGAGAAGAGAGAAAGAAAGAGATAGCAAAAGAGAGGGGAGGAGAATGTGAGAGAGGAGAAAGAGCGAGAGAAAGAAAGAGAGAGGAGAAAGAGAGATAGAGAGAGAAGAGAGAAAGGGAGATAGAGAGAGAAGAGAGAAAGAAAGAGATAGCAAGAGAGAGGGGAGGAGAAAGTGAGAGAGGAGAAAGAGAGCAAGAGAAAGAGAGGAGAAAGAGAGAGATAGGAGAAAGAGAGAAAGAAAGAGAGTTTCTTTGCTAAACTCAATAGGAGGAGGAGGACTAGAGCTTGTATCGGTTTAGAGATAGGGGACCACCAGGAGATTCCCCCAGCAGCAGCCAAAACCTGCAAAACACCCACCGGAGAGCCACAGCCTGTGGTCTCCACGGACACGTCCACCAAGTGGCCAGGCGTCGGCGTCCCCTCGACGGAGGCTTTTCATTTATTTGTTTCAATTCCGGGGGCCCCATCGCTCAAACCCCGGCCGCCTCCTTTCACGGGCGAGCCATCCCTTTTCGCACGTTCTCAGGCCAGGCGGGGAGACGGGGAAAACGCCCACCAAGCATGAGTCAGGGGCGTGTTTCCCCCCGGCGGGGCGGCCGGCCGAGGGATTAGGGGCCCCCCACCCAAGACGCCGGACTTAAGCAACGCAGCCCAGGAATGGGGCAGGGACATGAAAGGCGGCCCGGCCCATCCCTGACGCAGGGAAGAGGCCGCCCCTCCCGATTCAAAAGCTTCCCCCGCCAGGCGTGCAACAACCCCGCTTTCTCGGCCAGCCAGCGCGGGCTGCTCTGCTCCAAGCCCCGGCGCTGCAGGTAAGAACTGGCCGGCGAGGGACGGACGGACGGGCGGGCGGGCAGACGGGTTCGCGGGGCTTGGAGAGGGGAGGGCGAGCTGGGTGGGGGGGACACCGGAGCGGAGCGGGGATGCCACCGCAACGGAGCCGCTTCGGTAGCGGGGTTGAATTCTTCCAGGGGGATACAGCGCTGTAACAATGGCTGGGATGTGTGTGTGTTTGTGTGTGTGTGTGCGGGGGAGGATGCTGCGAGGTTCTGCAACAAGCCCCCCCCCCCCTTGCATAGGCGACGATCCGAGTTTGCGCCGGGGGTGGGTCTGCTTTCAGGAACTACCCCTAGCCAGAGGACGACGGTGCCTCTGAGAGTGTGCAGAGTGCGCTCTCCCCCCCCCCTCCGGGCTCCTGCACCTTTCTTCGGCGGAGATCCGAGTTTGCGGCCGGGGGTGGGTAGGTCTGCTTTCAGGGGCTATCCCTAGTCAAAGGCGACGGTGCCTCTGAGAGCGTGCAGAGTGCGCTTTCTCCCTCCCTCCACCCCAGGGCTCCAACTCGGTGCACATTTCAGGAATTGGAGGGTTGGTTTTAGAAGCGGTGGTCTTAGCCCACGGGAAGCGGAAGGGAGGGGGGGACGGACCCCAAACCTTGAATCGCCTCTTTTTATATAAAATAGATATTAAGTCCAAGTTGAAGCTGAAAACATGAAGCGTCAGCATCTAAAAATCTCCTGCGATCTGCATAGAGATGCTTTGGGGGGAAGATTATTCAACCAAGGTTCATTTACGAGAGAGAGTTGGGGGGGGTAGGGGTGTGTGTGTGTGTGTGTGTGTGTGTTTCATCCCCATTAACGGAGAGTTCTTTTCTTGATGGGCGCGTTTGATTGTGTCTTCCAGCCTGGATTCATTGAAAAGAATAGGCGTGATCGCTCATGCGATCCTTTCTAGCCCGACCCAGGCGAGCGGGAGAAGGCAGGTGAAGGTTAGGCACGCTGCTTTTAAAACAATGGAGCCGGAGCCCAAAAGTTAAGAGCTTGCGAGCGAGCCGCTCTCGGCAGCCCGGGGAGAAGAACCCAAACTCTTGGTTGGTACCAAAAGAAAAAGAAAAAGAAAGAGGGATAGGCAGAACTGAATGGGTTGTGTGTCTTTTCTCTGGGCAAGTGGCCTGCCTTGAAACCTCCCACTTTCTGATCGGGATTGGCAAAGATTGACCGGAGGAGCGAAGAGTCCAACTTGATTTAAACTCGCTTTGCTTGTTCCCATCAGGGCTCCCATCTGGGAGTTGTGTGCATCGTCTTTGGTTTTGGGCACCGTACTTGTGGGTCAATGAAACTGGAAGATCCGTTCTCAAATAGGCTGCAAAGCCCACTGACCTAGATCTCAGATAGGAAAATCGATTCCATTTTAATAGCACTTCATCCAAGTCTTTTTGGCAAAGTGGGGGATGGGTGGAGAGAAGGAGCCTGTCCCCTTTGATCTATCACATTTCCCGTCTTTTATCTTTATCGCTTCTTTTCATTGATTTGGCTCGATGAGTCTTTTATTCAGAACAGAATAAGAGAATAGCTGGAAGGGACCTTGTAGGTCATCTAGTCCAACCCCAAGCAGGAGACCCAGATTTCATCATTGTTTGATGGCGGTGTGGCCCTTCGGAGTCATTCAGAGTTGGGTGGCGTACAAGTTTAATAAATTATGATTTTATTTTTTAAAAAAATCTTTCTAAACTGAAACACCTAGGTTGTCTTCTTAGCCCGGCTGCTGGGATAGATAGAAGCTGTAGTTCAGCCCCATCTCAGTAGCTGAAGTTTTGCTATCTTCCTTGCCCCATTTCTCCTACATCAATATTCTTTTAATTTAGAGTAGTATTTCTCAACCTTGGCCACTTTGAAGATTCCAGCTGGGGAATTCTTGGGAGTTGAAGTCCACATGTCTTCGAATTGCCAAGGTTGGGAAATAACTGACTTAGAATGATGGCTTATGTTTGGGTAGGAGACTGAGTTTGTGATCCCTCTCCATCTGCTTGGTCACTAGGGATCTGCATGTAATCTACTGGGCTTGGCAGATTTACCAGTCATGAAAGCTGCACATAAACTACGGGGAGAGATTCTGTGTCGTCACCAAGCCTCAAGTTGGTTTTGATTCCTGGAAATTGAACAATTCTCTGCCATGTCTTGCCAATGTTTTTCAGAAGTGGCTCGCCATTGCCTCCTTCCTAGGGCTGAGAGGAAGGGACTGGCCCAAAGTCACCTAGCTGGCTTTGTGCCGAAGGTGGGACTAGAAGTCACAATCTCCTAGTTTCTAGCCCTGTGCCTTTGACTACTACACCCAACACTGTCTTAAAATTCAAGCTTTAGAGTAGAGGGCTACATTAACAAGAGCATTCAAGGTTGACTCAACCTTCCATCCTTCCGATAAAGCGAGGACCCAGGTTGTCGGTGGCGATAAGCTGACTCTGTAAACCGCTTAGAGAGAGCTGTAAAAGCACTGTGAAGCGGAATGTAAGTCTACGTGCTATTGTTCTTCCTTTTTACTCCTTCCTTCCTTCCATTCATCCTTCCTTCCTTCTGTCCATCCATCCATCCATCCATGTTGCACAGTGATTAGAATGCAGTATTGCAAGCTAATTCTGCTGACTGCCAGGCGTTCGATCCTGACCGGCTCAAGATTGAGTCAGCCTTCCATTCTTCCAAAGTGGGTAAAGTGAGGACCCAAATTGCTGTGGGGGGGGGGGGGGAGGCCAATATGCTGACTCTAGAGAAGGCTGTAAAGCACTGTAAACGGGTATATAAGTCTAAGTGCTGTTGTTATTAGAGAGGTGAAAATGCAATTAGCAATTTAATGGGTTTATATGCCGCCCAATCCCAGTGGGGGACTCAGGGCGGCTTATAAGTACGAATAAAATAAAATAACATACAGGGGGAGAACATAAAACAATACAAACAATTTAAAAACACAACATACATCCGGTTTAGTTGGGGGTTGACCTGATTTGAGTCAGCAACCCCTGGAACAACCCCTGGAACAGCCAGGTGTTGGTGGCTTTCTGGAAGGCCGCAAGGGTGGGGAGGGCCTGGATCTCTGTTGGTAACTCGTTCCACAGAGCCGGAGCAGCAACAGAAAAGGCTCTCCCTCGAGTGGTCGCTAGCCGGCATTGTCCGGCAGACGGCACCTGGAGGAGGCCTAACCTGTGAGTTCTTATTGGACGTTGGGAGGTGTGTAGCAGGAGACGGTCTCTCAGATATCCAGGTCCAGTGCCATGTAGGGCTTTAAAGGTAATTACCAGCACTTTGTAGCGTGTCTGGAGACTAATAGGGAGCCAGTGCAGCTCGCGGAGGATAGGTGTAACACGGGTGTACCGAGGTACCCCTGATATTGCTCGCGCGGCTGCATTCTGGACCAACTGCAGTCTCCGAACACTCTTCAAGGGCAGCCCCTATAGCTTGGGCTACAAGCTGACCTAGCTAATAAGTCAACACTCCGAGAAGCCTCATAGATGACCTCCTCTCTTGCAAGTGGGAGGGCGAGAGAGAGACTATGGCTTGGACAAGGCTACCTTCCAGGTTTAGGGTTGAGCTCAGTGTAGATCGGTGTTCCTCTTGGCTCACAGTTTGCAATTTCGCCCAAATTAGTAACAATGCTACCCAAAGCATGTTGCTATGGAATTCTCCCATAACAACACACAGTCAGCTTTTTCATCTCCCCCCGGTATGTTTGTTCACATGACTGTCCAGATGCATGCATTGGTGCACAGCTGGTCATGTGTGCTTCCCACCCCTGATGATGTCGTAATTGCATGTGGTGGTTTGGCAATAGGAGAAGTTGAGACTCGAGTCGGAAAAAGTGAAACTCCACCTTAAAGATCCTCATAAAAAGGCTCGAGAGCCAGTTAAGTCTAGTAGTTAAGGCATCAGGATAGAAAGCAGGAGACGGTGAGTTCTAGTCCTATCTTAGGTGTGAAAGCCAGCTGGGGGGGCGCTTTGGGCCAATCGGCCAAGGCTGTGAGTTCTAGTTCTGCAATAGGCACGAAAGCTGATTGGGTGACTGGGCCAATCACCAGGAGACTGTGAATTCTAGTTCTGCAATAGGCACGAAAGCTGATCGGATGATTGGGCCAATCACCAGGAGACTGTGAATTCTAGTTCCATCTTCACCATGTAACCTGGTTGGGTAACTAAGCCAATTACTGGAGATAGTGAGTTCTAGTTCTGCAATAGGCACAAAAGCTGATTGGATGGCTGGCCCAAACACCAGGAGACGGTGAGTTCTAGTCCCGCCTTAGCCATGAAAGCTGGCTGGCTGGTGACCTTGGCCCAGTCATTCTTGCTCAGCCCAACTCATCTCACTGGGTGGTTATTATGTTGTGGGGAAAAACAGGAGGAGGAGGAGGAGGAGGAATGGGTGATGGATATGGCGGTTCTCTTGAGTTATTTAAAATAAACCATAGAGGCAGGATACAAATAAATTAAAATAAGGCAAAACTCTTCCAGGATCTCAAGGTTTTGTTCTCCTGGGGATTCCTACTTTGCTCAGAAGTAAATCCCATTTGTTTTAAAATGGATAAGGATAACAATGAGTTTATGTATACTTGATAGAGGATTGGTGATATAATGTATAACCCTAAGAATATATTATAAAGATATCTTGTTGTTGATAAATAATTTTAATAAGGAAGTAATTAAAAATTGGTATATATATGAAGTGACTATTCAGAATACCTTGTTGAAGGAATAACATCTTTGTTTGAATGTATGATGTACAAGGACAATAATGAACATAAGCATACTCGATGGTTGATTGGTGGAACTATACATAATTGAAAACAGTGGTATACAAATATAAATGGTTGGTAAATCTCTTTCACATTGGGATCTGTGATTATATAAAGGTATATTGTTATTAAAACAGACAATCAAGAATGTAAGGGAATTAGGTTTATTGGGAGAATAATAATAATGTTAATTGTAATTGAATATACATTGTACAATGAAAGTGAGGTATTTAGTTATATTAGACGGAAAATCTGTGATTGTATATGTAATTGAGATGCAAAAACACTTGTAACAAAAACGACATGCTGTATGTAATGGATGAGATCATTTTTTTAAATATTGAGACCATTTTTCACACTGAACGACCATCGCAGTATCCCCGTGTTCCCTTGCTTAAAATTCAGGCGCTGGGCAATCGCTCCATATTTATGACAGTTGCAGTGTCCTGGGATTGTGCAATCCCTTTTTTCTGACAAGCACACTCAATGGGGAGGCCGCTTAACAACCGGGTTACTAACTTGACAACTGCGGCGCTTCACTCAACGGTGGGGGGGAAAGGTCATAAAATGCGTGACCCGTCAAAACCGCGGACGACAAAATCGCGCTCGACGAAAGCGCGCATTTGACATCATCACAGCGCGACGAAAAAAATAAAAAATTGAAATAAAAATAAAATTAAAGCAGTTAGGTTAAGGGTTAGGGTTAGGTTTGGGGGGGTTAGGGTAAGGTTTTCGCTTTATTTTTACATTTATCGATCACAGCGCGATGTTTTCGTCGCGCTGTGATGACGTCAAATGCGCGCTTTCGTCGAGCGCGATTTTGTCGTCCGCGGTTTTGTGGTGGAACCATAAAATGGAGGCAAAACGCGACACCTGTCTCGCTTAGCGATGGAAACGTTGGGCTCAGTTATAGTCGTGACTCAAGGACCACCTGCCCTTGTTTCTAAAGTCCTTTTCTGCCTGTTACTCGAGACTAATCAAAGTATTTTTTTTTTCCCCACCAGAGGCAGAAAACTCATCTGCCAAAAAAAAACCCCATAAACTGTGATAAACTATTTAACTATGCTTGATTTGCTTTTTTTTGCCTTCGGTACTTAGCTAGGAGCTGCCCCAAGCAAGGGTTTTATCTTAACACTTGGGGCCTGCCCTACCCTATAAAAATATGATTGCACCCTGAATGGTGAAGTTAGAAAAAAGGGAGGTTTTGATACTGTCTCGGGAAGGGTTAAGTAAGAAAGAACACACACGTATACCTACAAGGGGCAATCACACATACCATCCCAATACTTTGCCGTTTATTTATTCAGTGGACCATAGCTGCCAATGGCTCAGCTTTTGAAGAAACGCCTCTTTTCTTGGCTCTGTAAATATATATATATTTAACAGCTTTTTTTTGTTCTGAGACCGTGCCAGGAAATTAGCTTAGGGATGCTTGGGGTGGGCGCAGCCTGAGAAGGAGGAACCCACCCAGGCTGGGAGGGGAGCATCTCAACCCCCCCCCTTTTTTTTTTTGCCTAATGGAAAATGCCAACGGCCCCTTTCTCCTTGCGGGTCAACCCAGGAAGAATAATTTGCAAGTCGTTTAGTAGTTGGATGGTTGAGCTTCACTTGGCCTAATTCCACCATGTTTTAAATAGCCACAAACAGCCGTGGGTTTCACACTTTTGTTACCACTGGTTCGACTCCGCATTCGCCTGCTCACTTCGTGGCCGCACGCGCCCCTTCTGTTCATGCACCCGGCCTTTTGCACATGTGCTCTGCTTGCACACATGCCTTCCATGCATGTACCCAGCCTTCCATGCATCCTCTTTGCTCACGCATGTGCCTGGCCTCGAAAACGTGCCTAGATAGGATGGCATTAGAGCTGGGGCAGGTAGGCGGGTCATTTCTGCTACTGGTTCAGATGAACCGGTTCCAAACTGGCTGAATACCACCTCTGGTCACGAAGGTTTTTTTTGCACGCGTACCGAGTCACAGCTTCTTCGAATCGTGGTTGAAAGAGTCTGGGATGGTCTCATGTACAACCATTTATTTATTTATTTATTTATTTATTTATTTATTTATTTATTTATTTAATAATTAATTTGTATGCCGCCCACTCTCAAAGAGACTCAGTGTTAGAACCATGTTAGAACCACAAATCACGATTTATGGATGGGAGTTTTACACATATGACCCGCCTCGATTATCCTTTATGAAGTCAGCCACGTGTGTTTGTGAGACATGGTTTATGATTTGGTATGGGGTGTGTGTGTGTGTTTCTGTGTGTGTGTGTGATCCAATGCCTAGTTCAATTCAACGACACCCCAAAACGTCACTTCATCCCTCGGCCAGCCGTTAACTGAGATGTAGGTTGAAGAGGGTCTTCTGCAGGGGTGGGTTTCAACCGGTTCGCGGCGGTCCCCGTGAACCGGTTGGTCGGCGAACCCGGAAGTAAGTAACTTCCGGGAACGGCAAAGGGCCCACCTGCCCGCCCACGCTCCTTAGCCGGTTTTGACGAGTTCTGCGCTTCCACGCATGCACAGGATGCATACAGCGCCTGCGCGATCCTCCAGGAGCAGCTGGAGCATCGCACAGATGCTAGTACGCATGTGTGCACTGTGCGCATGCACGAGGACGCCGCTGGCCCCGTTCCAACCAAACCGGTTGGAACGGGGCGAGAAACCCACCCCTGAGCTTTTGCCTCTTTGATGTCCTTGTGAGCTGGCACTCTGGGTCTATCCCTACCAAATAAATATTAAATCCGTATCATAAAAACTGAGGTTATTGAGTGGCATGGTGGCCTAGAGGCGGAGTTCTCGCCTCACAATCAGGAGGCCATGAGTTCGATCCTAGGGAGAGGCAGAGATTTCTCTCTCTGGGCACAAGGTGAATATATCTGCTGGGGAAAAAACTCCGCATTGGCAACAGGAAAAGCATCTGGCCATTAAAATAGTCTGCTAGCTCCATTCATTTGGCCAGATTCCACCCGGCAAGGGATTATGGGGTCATGAAAAGAAGATGATAAAAACTGAGATGACTCACCTCCCTGGTTTTTTTCTTTCCTTTTTTTCTAGGAATGGATGTTTCAAAAGCCACCAATTTTTTTGTCTCGGTGGGACGTCGAGTCATCACCATTGGTTTTGCCTTGCTCATATTATCAGTGCTGGCATGGGCCTACATCCAGGGCATCCAGCTGGTCTCTGACCAATACCACATCATGGCCTTTGGTCTCTACGGAGCCTTCCTCACCTTCCACCTCATCATCCAAAGCTTCTTTGCTTTCCTGGAGCACAAGAGGATGCGGAGGGACTCTCTGTCATGCAGCTACACCAAGTCGGTGGCCCTCACCATCTCTGCTTACCAGGAAGACCCAGCCTACCTCCGCGAGTGCCTTCAATCGGTCAAGGCCACCCTGTATCCCCCAGAGAAACTCCGGATCATCATGGTGGTGGATGGGAACAGCAACGAGGACCGATACATGATGGATATGTTCCGGGAAGTCTTCGCCGGAGAAGATATGGGGACTTTTGTTTGGGAGAACAACTACCACCATCAATCTCAGTTGGATATGGAGAATGGGGACGGCGGTTACCATACTGGGGATGAGCCCTCTCAGTACACCGAGATTAATATGGAAGATCTCCGCCAACTTGTGGTGGAAGAACTGATCCGCACCAAGAGATGTGTCTGCATCATGCAGAAATGGGGCGGGAAGCGAGAAGTCATGTACACGGCATTCAAGGCCCTTGGGAATTCAGTGGATTATGTTCAGGTACCCAACTTTTATTCATGTTATCCTTTTATGGAACTAAGGGGTGACATGATAGCAGGGTTCCGATATTTCAGGAACAAAGAAGAGGTGGGGGGGGGCAACCTATTCTCCAATGCACCAGAGGGCAGGACAAGAAGCAATGGGTGGAAACAGGGGTGGGTTCCTGCCAGTTCTAACCGCTTCTACAGAAGAGGTTCCACAAATCTACAGTGCCATTTAGAACCGGTTCCAGCTCCTTCCCCCGCCCGTCCGCACATCATCAAGATGAAGAGTGAGAGGAGGAATTCTGGGAGTCAAAGTCCACAAATCTTAAAGCTGTCAAGTTTGAACACCTCTGGGTTTTTTTCCCTAAAGAGTTAGGGTTGCAAGGGTCTTGTAACTTGACAGCTTTAAGACTTGCATACTTCAATGCCAGAGTTCCTGAGCCAACATAGCTGGAGGAGGAATTCTGGGAGTTGAAGTACACAAGTCTTAAAGCTGTCAAGTTTGAACACCCCTGGGTTTTTTTTCCTAAAGGGTTAGGGGTGCAAGGGTCTTGTAACTTGACAGTTTTAAGACTTGCGTGCTTCAAATGCCAGAGTTTCTGAGCCAACATTTTGGTTGCTAAGCAAGAGCTTTGTTAAGTGAGTTTCACCACATTTTACAAGTTGGCCATGCCCACCCAGTCACATGACTGCCAAGCCACTCCCACTCGGTCACATGGCTGGCAAGCCACTCCCACCCAGTCACATGGCCTGCAAGCCACTCCCACAAAGCAGGCCACACCTACAGAAGAGGTTCTAAAAAAAATTGAAACCCACCACTGGGTAGAAACTAATCAAGCAGAGAAGAACTAAAGAGAAATTTCCTGACAGTTAGAATAATTAATCAGTGGAACGACTTGCCTCCAGGAGTTATGAATGCTCCAACACTGGAAGTCTTTAAGAAGATGTTGGATAAGTATTTGTCTGTAGTGGTATAGGATTTCCTGCCTAAGCAGGGGGTTGGACTAGAAGATCTTCAAATTCCCTCCCAACTCTCTTATTCTATTCTATTCCTATTCTCTTCTATTCTATATTTTCTTTTCTATTACTATTCTATATTCTATTCTATATTTTCTATTCTATTTTATTCCCATTCTATATTCTATTCTATTCTATAGTACTATGGAATTTATCTCACCTTCCATGTGAAGAACGTGAGGTATAATCTATTCCCCTTCAATTTTATCTTTTCTGGAAGGTTGACAGATAGTGACTTTTCCCCAAAACATGCATTGGCCTTCAGACCTAAGTAGAGATTTGAATTCCAGATCAACATCTTTAACTAGTCTCTTCCAAATGTTCCGGCAAATTCACCCTGGCATCTGATCATGTCTGGACATGTTGGGATTTATAGTTTGGCACATCTGGGGGGTACATGGCCCAGGAAACTGGCCCTCACCATTTATTCTTCATCCAAGCAGTTTACCACTCAGTTGTTTATTGGTCTTGAAAGCTGCGTATCTTCCATCTGCTATTGTTGGGTTTTGATTTGTATTATTTCATTCATTACGATGTCTAGGATTTCGGATTCTAGCGTGGTAATTATATAAGCTCTGGCAGCCCACCAATTTGCCACCCTGTGGCAGCTAAAATGCTCCCAACAAAATTTGGGTGGTGGGACCTCACCGACCTTGACTGATCTCCCTCCCCAAAAAAGCTTCATGAATTACTCTCCATAGGATGTCTTCCTTTTTAATCTCTTCCGCCCCTTTATGTTTAGCCCTGTAATCTTGATTTTCTAGAAAACAAATAATACATTTCCTCATTTGCATTTGCATCGGTTCCAAAGTTAGATAGCTTTCATTTCCATTCTATCCAGGGGGGGGGCACCTGAGGAAGTGAACTGTTATCTTTTTAAGTCAATCAGTGATTGTTATACATGAGAATGGTTGCACTTGGTTGTCTACGAGACCGGAAGTCTCCAACCTTAGCAGCTTTAAGACTTGTGGACTTCAACTCCCAGAGTTCCTCAGCTGGCTGAGGAACTCTGGGAGTTGAGGTCCACAAGCCTTAAAGTTGCCAAAGTTGGAGACCCCTTTACTAGACTATGCACTTCCATGGCATCGTAATTGCGGCAAATGGAACGGGCTGTGACAGTAAGCTTGGGAGACAAGAGGAAGAGTCACCGTTCAGACCAGAAGTCTCCAAACTTGGCAATTTTAAGACTTGTGGGCTTCAACTCCCAGAATCTCCCAGCCAACATGGCGGGCTGAGGAATTCTGGGAGTTGAAGTCCACAAGTCTTTAAAGCTGCCACTTTTGGAGACACACATCCCTCTAGACAATGGTCTGATAAAAGACATCTGAGTCCAAAGCAGAAAGGCAGTTAGAGAAAAGATCTCAGAAGGGATCTAATTCTGTGGAAAGTAAAGACAGGGGAAAGGGAAAGTCATTTTAGACTTGCAAGATTCTGTAACTCGCTTTGCAATAAAAGTAGTATTAGTACTCATGGCTTTCACTTCCTGTGGAAACCACCCTTTATTTTCCAGAGAAACTACTACTGTATAAGCTGTAATTCTTCCTCTTAATTCCCAAGAATTCCTCTTAATTCCCAAGAATTCTCACAGACGGGTACAATCTATGTAGCAATAGCACTTAGACCAGTGGTGGGTTTCAAAAATTGTTCGAACCTACTCTGTGGGTGTGGCCTCCTTTGTGGGAGTGGCTTGCTGCCCATGTGACCGGATGGGAGTGGCTTGCTGCCCATGTGACCGGATATGAAGATGCCGACGACACTTGTCAGAACCACCTTAAATTACCTCACACACAGCACTGGCATGCATAAGAATAGGATGTAAACTTGTTTTTTAAAAGGCATCTTTGGTTTGCGTTCAAACAACTTCAACACACGCAATGTTCTGATTGCACCACAAACGCAGTAGTCATCCTTACCTTTCACAGAGGCACTGAGTTGTATAAATAGGAGCATGATAGTGTAGAATAATCATATCCAAGGACCAGTGGTGGGTTTCAAACAATTTTGGAAGCTCTTCTGTAGGTGTGGCCTGCTTTCCGGGTCCACTGGTGGAACCTCTTCTAACCAGTTCGGTAGATTTGACGAACCGGTTCTACCGAATAGGTGCGAACTGGTAGGAACCCACCTCTGACTTAGACTTATATACCACTTCATAGCGCTCTTACAGCCCTCTCTAAGTAGTGTGCAGAGTCAGCCTGTTGCCCCGACAATCTGGGTCCTCATTTTACTGATCTTAGAAGGATAGAAGAAGGCTGAGTCAACCTTCAACCTGGTGATCTATGTATTCCTCTGATCCTGTTGTGCCCTTCGGGCTGGCTTGTACAGGCAAGTCCACCCACGCTTTACGGCAACCAAGGGAAGTCCCCAAATCAGTTGACACGGCCTCTTCTCTTCCCCTGCGAGGACTGAAGACTGGAAAGAAGAGGTCAAACAGTGGGGTTCTTCTGGACCCACCCAGTTCTCTAGGTTCCAGCAATTCAGATCTTCTCGACAAGTTTTTTTTTAAATTTATAAAATGTTTTTAGGATTTTATAGCATACATTTCCTTCCTATGATGAGCAGTGTGCTCTCTAGGTGCCCAAGGTGTACAAACATCAACCTCATAATTGTATTTGTGTGTGTGTGTGTGAAAGTATGTTTATGTATGTATGTATGTATGTATGTATATATGTGTGTTTGTGTGTACACACACACACACACACACACACACACACACACATTTAGCTCTCATCAGCTGAATTGAATTGAATTGAATTGAATTGAATTGAATTGAATTGAATTGAATTGAATTGATTTTATTTGTAGGCCGCCCTTTTCCCTGAGGGGACTCAGGGCGGCTCACAGAAACCAGGGAGAGGGGAATACAAAACAATACAATACTAAAACAACAACACATAATAAAATAATACACAACATGCATACAACATTCGGGCGGGGCAATGGTCCTTATCCCCAGGCCTGACGGGCGAGCCAGTTCTTCAAGGCTATGCGGAAGGCCTGGACGGTGGAGAGGGTGCGGATCTCTACGGGGAGCTCGTTCCAAAGGGTCGGGGCCGCTACTGAGAAGGCCCTCCTCCTTGTGGTTGCCAGCCGGCATTGGCTGGCCGATGGGATGCGGAGGAGGCCTAACCTATGAGATCTTATAGGCCGTAGGGAGGTAATTGGCAGAAGGCGGTCTCTCAAGTATCCAGATCCACTGCCATGTAGGGCTTTATGGGTGGTCAATAGCACCTTGAAGCTAACCATACTCTTACCGGGATTTGAACCTGAGTGTTTTTACATTTAGGCAGTTGTATTAGCCTCTAAGCCACAAGCTCTTCTCCCTTATCATCTGAGCCAAGGAACTAATTAAGTGTTAAAGTTAAGCAGTATGCTCCCTCCCATATTTGGGCATACCAGGTGCTTTGACATAAATATATATAGATATAGATAATTTATGCTGATAAATAAAGGGAGACTAATATAGATCTATTTCAAGCTATTTAGCTCTCATCAGCTAGCTATACCCTTACTGGGATTCGAACCTGGGCTGTTTTTACATATTAGGCAGTTGTATTAGCCTCTAAGCCACAAGCTCTCCTCCCTTATCAGCTGAGCCAAGGAAATAATTAAGTGTTAAAGTTAAGCAGTATGCTCCCTCCCATATTTGGGCATACCAGGTCTTGGCAACATTTCGGCGAGGTCTCACTTGCCATCTTCAGGCTGGGTATGTATATGTATATGTACATGTACATGTACATGTGTATGTCTATATATGTATATGTATATGTATATGCAATGAGATCTCCTTGACAAGTTGAAGGAGTGTCTTTAGACTAAACTCTTGGCTTCTCCCAGGTATGCGACTCTGACACCAAGTTGGAGCCTGAAGCCACGGTAGAACTGGTGAAGGTGCTGGAGTCGAACGAACGCTATGGGGCCGTGGGCGGCGATGTCGGGATCCTCAACCTTTCCGACTCCTACATCAGCTTCATGAGCAGCCTGCGCTACTGGATGGCTTTCAACATTGAGCGAGCCTGCCAGTCCTACTTCAACTGCGTCTCCTGTATCAGTGGCCCCTTGGGTAAGGTGTTCCACCTGTAAATAGTGCCTTAAATAAGTCCCTCATGTCATGAAGCAATGTGGGAAAAGATTAACGCATTTCCCCGACCCGCTGCACTTTTTAAAAATCTCATCCCTTCTTTTTTATTGGTTGCATCAGGTCTGTATCGGAATGACCTCCTACAGCAATTTCTGGAATCCTGGTACAATCAAAAGTTCCTTGGAACACACTGCACCTTCGGGGATGATAGGCACCTCACCAACAGGATGCTGAGCATTGGCTACGCCACCAAGTAAGGAAATCTGGGTATCTGATGGAGTAGGAACCATGTGGAATGAAATGTGAGAAGTCTGTTGAGATAGTTCTTTTAGAGTGCTTACCTTTTTTACAAGTAGGACTTCCCGTTTCAATACGTTACTTCCTCCATGAAGCCCTCCAGATATGGCTTCCTGACTTACAGCTGAGTTTTTTCCCCAACCTGGGCAAGTTTAAGAGGGGTGGACTTCAACTCCCAGAATTCCTCACCCAGCATGGCTTTCTTAAACTTCCCCAGGTTGAGAGATACTCACTTATAGGGTTGTTAAACACAGAGACAGGTCTTTGGGAGCAATTAATAGCAATAGCAATAGCAGTTAGACTTATATACCGCTTCATAGGGCTTTCAGCCCTCTCGAAGCGGTTTACAGAGTCAGCATATCACCCCCACAGTCTGGGTCCTCATTTCACCCACCTCGGAAGGATGGAAGGCTGAGTCAACCCTGAGCCAGTGAGATTAGAACCGCTGAACTGCAGATAACAGTCAGCTGAAGTGGCCTGCAGTACTGCACCCTAACCACTGTGCCACCTCGGCTCATTAAAGAACACGGGACAAAAAAAAACATGGAACAAAGGAATCAAAGGACTCAGATCAGGAAGGTTGGCAGTTCAGCAGTTCGAATCCCTAGCAACGTGTAATGGAGTGAGCTCCCGTTACTTGTCCCAGCTTCTGCCAACCTAGCAGTTTGAAAGCCCGTAAAAAATGCAAGTAGAAAAATAGGAACTTTGGTTGGAAGGTAACAGCGTTCCATGTACCTTCAGCGTTTAGTCATGCTGGCCACATGACCACAGAGATGTCTTCGGACAGTGCTGGCTCTTTGGCATTGAAACAGAGATGAGCACCGCCCCCTAGAGTCAGGAACAACTGGAACATATATGCGAGGGGAACCTTTACCTTTACTTAAAGAGCACGAAGAAATCTTGTGGTTTTGTTGAAGCTTTATCTTTTTAGCTGAAACTTGTAGCAGCCCTTGTAGGTACTATGATATCAAGCTATAAGTTAAATTCAGGGTCTTCCTACCTTTTCCAATGTTTGGTACTTAATACAGCTTTGCCCAAACATTCCTATGAAAGTGTTACGTTAGGAAATCAAATTGGTTCAAGCTTGAATTACTTAAGCTTCTGCTGCGCACTTAACGCCCACGGAATCCTTTTTGGTATCCCCAGATTGTTCCTGAATTGCTATGTTCATACAATATGATCAATTTCTGATCATTTAACTTAATTTCTGCTTTTATTTAAGATGCTTTGTCCAAATCAAGAAACTATTATGCATGTAATGTGAAAAGGGAGTTATGCAATTTGCAGAGACAAAGGCTGAATTTCCATAATATCTTGAACCACAGATTTTTCCCAACCCCCTTTCCACCTAGTTTGGTGTGTTGCATACAAATCCAGACAGGAAATAATGTTTTCATGGCCTTTCTCTCACTTCTCTAGCGTAGCTATGATCAGGAATTTAGTTCCTTACGTATCTAGTGTAGCCATGATCGAGAAAGGACCACTGCAGGAAGTATTCAAGACCAGAAAGGGGTCAAATCAAGTTGTGTCTTCTTTCCTCCCTTGTTAATCTTTGCCTCCTTTCCTTGTGCCAGATACACAGCTCGTTCCCGCTGCTACTCGGAGACCCCGTCCTCATTCCTACGTTGGCTGGCTCAGCAAACCCGTTGGACCAAGTCCTACTTCCGGGAATGGCTCTACAACGCCCTCTGGTGGCACCGGCATCACCTCTGGATGACTTACGAGTTGGTGGTCTCCGGCATCTTCCCCTTCTTCGTCACGGCCACTGTCCTGCGGCTCTTCTACGGGGGCAACCTCTGGGATGTGCTGTGGGTCTTGCTCTGCGTCCAGCTGGTGGCCTGTGTGAAGGCTCTTTACGCCTGCTGGCTGAGGAGTAACCCGGTCATGCTTTTCATGTCCCTTTACGCCGTCCTCTACATGGGAGGCCTACTTCCGGCGAAGTACTTTGCCATCTTGACCATGAACAAGAGCAGCTGGGGCACCTCAGGACGGAAGAAGATGGTCGGCAACTACATGCCTCTGCTGCCTGTTTCCATCTGGGGTCTTCTTCTGCTGGGAGGCCTGATCTACACTATCTGCCAAGAAGCCTTGGCTGACTGGACCACGGAAGCCAAACAAACAGAGATCTTGTATTTGCTCATTGGCTTGGCCATCTATTTGGGCTACTGGACATTCATGGTCATGCTGTACTGGGTATGGATTCAGAGGTGTTGCCGGAAGCGAATGGACTTCTACAGCCTCAACGTATGAGAAGGAAAGAAGGCGGAAATCTCCAGAATCCTAGCTAGTCCCATCTAAGCTGTAGCGGTACGGAGTGTTGATGAAGTGTTGACTCCCTGGTTCTCTTTGCGAATCCAGGGTGGAGCCAGATGATGGTACAGGAGCTGTGAGTGGGAGTGTCTTTTGTGTTTGTGTGTATGTGATGTTTCTCAGGGAGGGTATTTATTTTATCCAGAAAAACGTGAGAGAGGTGCCTTGATTGTCCTCTCTGTCCTCCAGTCCCGAGGAATGTTTTCCGACCTGAAAATTTATTTATTACTGCTAAGTCTTCTGATTCCAGGGGTACTCCTGTACCCCCAATGTACTTTTTCAACTCGCGACCACCTCTCGGAAGGCGCCACCAGGTGATGCCACCGCACGAGGGCGTGGACTGCACAGGGAACTTATGGAATTGCACTGAAATGCTGGTGCCACAGCCACTGAATGCGAAGAGGGGAATGTCGCATCCCTCGCTCATCGTTGAAGTTCTCCTGAAGTTTGGCAGGAAAGAACATCTTGCTGAGAAAAACGGGGGAGCGGTGGGATGCGGGGAAAACCCTCGCTTTCTGGAAGTTAAAATCAGATATATATATATATATATATATATATATATATATATATATATATATATATTGGCATCTACTACGGATGCTAACGTAATTTGTGGCTTTTTTTTTGGCAAAAAGGAAAATAATAATTCGTCTTAGACTTTGTGAAGACTTGATTAGAAAAGAAACGTTTACAATTGTGCGACAGAAGCTGGAAAATTCTGCCTTCCTTGATACTTTTTTTTTTCCCCCTCCTGGAAAGACAGCCGATGGGTGGGTCAAATTCGCACCCGCTACCTCTATTTCCTTTTTGTGTGTGTTTGGGGGGGGGCACAATATTGTCTAGGTAGAATTTGGGGAACATCTTTCTTGCAGGAAAAAGAAGGACCTGAAGTTATTTATTTGCCATGATTTAATAATGAAAAGGAGGGCTATTTAAATCGTTTCTTAAACATTGAATGATGATGTTAAAAAAAAAAGTTTTATAAGCAATGTAAAAAATAAAACAAAAAATATTTTATAAAATCCCTTTCATGGTGTTTTATCCTAATATTTTTTTTTCCCCTTCAAGCCGGGCAAATGTTATGAACCAGCAGCTGGTCAAATTCATCTTTTATTATACAATACAACGCAGAAGGTACCCTAAGTATAGCTAGATAGTTCTTGACTTACAACAGTTCATTTAGTGAATCTTCAAGTGACTTACGACCGTTTTTCACACTTACGACCATTGCAGCATCCTCCATGGTCACGTGATCAAAATTCGGATGCTTGGCTACTGACTCATATTTATGACGGTTGAAGTATCACGGAATCTCCTTTTGTTGTCTTCTGATGAGGAAAGTCGAAATGGGGAAACTGGATTCCCTTAACAACCATGTTACGGATGTAAATATTGCAGTGATTCGTTTAACAACAGTGGCTAGAAAGGTGGTAAAAAGGGTCAAAATTCCCTTGCCCTCGCTTAGCCACAAAAACGCTGGGCTCAATTCAGTGGTGGGTTTCAAAAAAATTTCGAACCTACTCTGTGGGTGTGGCCTCCTTTGTGGGAGTGGCTTGCCAGCCATGTGACCTGGTGGGAGTGGCTTGCTGGCCATGTGTTTGTTTGTTTCTTTCTTTCTTTCTTTCTTTCTCTCTGTCTCTCTCTCTGTCTCTCTCTCTCTCTCTCTCTTTCCTTTTGTCTCTCTGTCCCTTTTTCCTTTTTTTCTTTCATCTCTCTCTCTTTTTCTTTCTTTTTTTCTTTCTTCCTTTCTTTCTCTTTCCCTGTGTGTGAGACTCTGTGTGTGTGTGTGTGTGTGTGTGTGTGTGTGTGTGTGGGTGGTGGGTTTCACGTTTTACGTTTGCAACCTGTAGGTGTGGCTTGCTTTCCGGGTCCACTGATGGAACCTCTTCTAACCAGTTCGGTAGATTTGACGAACCGGTTCTACCGAACTGGTGCAAACTGGTAGGAACCCACCTCTGACTCAATTGTGGCCATACATCGAGGACTACCTAAAATTCCAGTTGCTCACGGCAAAAAGAACAACAACAAAACCACATCCTAACACCATTCAAAGCCGCCTCGTCATTCCCACCACGGTGCTATAAGATCTAACCGCAGTGATTCGATTAACGATGGCGATAAGAAAGGTCGTAAAATGGGGCGAAACGCGCTTAACAAATGCCTCGCTTAGCAGCAGAAATGTTGGACTCAGTTGTGGCCATCATCAGCTGAGGAATTACCTGTACGCAGGTCAGGTTGAAAGAAGTAAGAAATAAAACAAAAATCAAAAACAACTGGGGCTCCCATTCCATTGCTGTGGCCGCCATCATGAGCTTTTCCAAGCATGCCATCCGAGAAATTTAATTATGGTTGCCCTACAACACTCCCAATAGAATAAACCAGCGCAATTTGATCTCTTCGTTTCTAAGGCTCCATCTAACTGCAGGGGGACAAAGGAGGGACCCCCGTCACGCCCAGAAGGGAGAGCCCCACCCTCTTTTTTTGGAAAAGTTTTTTTTATTGTTTTAATTAAACAAAAACAGAAAAAAGAATCATCCTTCATTACATCTTGTAGAAAGCGTGTCGATTGGTTACAAATACGTTTTGTGCGTTTCTTCCACAATCATTACCTATACCATTCATATTGAATTGTATATTTTAAATCTTTATGCATTTTACTATCAATGTACCACAATTCTCATTTAACTACAATTATTTAAGTGTGCTTTAAAAAAGAGGGTTTTAGTTCAAGCCAAAAAATAAGGTGACAAAAAATAGAGTAAAAAAAATCAATCCGTTCACTTCAAGCGGAGAAACAGGAAACCTTACGGTCACTTCAATCCACAAAATATCGTTACAAAAAAACCCAAAAACTTTCCAAGGCAGTCCAATAAGAATTAAATTTGTCGCTTTATTCTTTTACTTAAAGGACTAATTTATCTTTTAAAAAAAGTTTCTTTGGCCAATCTTCTCAGAATAGAAAAACAAAAAACCTCACCCAATGGACTCACTTTCACTTCCTTCTTTCCGGAGCCGTCTCCGACTTCGTCAGCTTAGGGCTGCCTGTTTGCCGCCGGCTTGAAGCGCATCCCTTGGGTCAATCAGAGACTTTGCGATGTCCCTGAGACCAGCAAGGCTTTGTCTTCCTGTTCATCGTCTCTACGGGATGGTTTAGGTCCAACTGGACCGTCCAGTGGCAAAAGTGTTAACAGCGGTCTTGGACTGTCGAGACCGCACGTTGTGTTGTCGTGACATTGGCTCCTCCGAGGACACCTCCAACTGCAGGGGGACAAAGGAAGGACCCCTGTCACGCCCGGAAGGGAGAGCCTGTGTAGCCTCAGCTGCTGCAAAGAAGCCCCATCCTCTTCAGGTACCTCTCCCCTAGTCAAGAACTGGGAGTTTAAGCCATCCATCCCGATTCAGCTTCTCCCACTGAAGGTCTCCTCAAGCCTCTTAAGAGTCTGCAGGGAGGGAAAAACGCCAGAGAGTCTGAAGCAGAAGGAAAGCCAGAAGGCACCTGTCAGCAAATGAATACTAGCAGGAGGCTGGGAGTTCTAGTCCGGCCTTAGGCACAGAAGCCCAGGGTGACTTTGGTCTAATCACCAGGAGACTGGGAGTTCTAGTCCCGCCTTAGGCACAGAAGCCCCTGGGTGACTTTGGTCCAATCCCAGGGAGACTGGGAGTTCTAGTCCCGCCTTAGGCACAGAAGCCCCTGGGGGGACTTTGGTGTAATCACCAGGAGACTGGGAGTTCTAGTCCCACCTTAGGCACAGAAGTCCCTGGGTGACTTTGGTCCAACCACCAGGAGACTGGGAGTTCTAGTCCCACCTTAGGCACAGAGGTCCCTGGGTGACTTTGGTCCAATCCCAGGGAGACTAGGAGTTCTAGTCCTGCCTTAGGCACAGAAGCCCCGGGTTACTTTGGACCAATCACAGGGGGACTGGGAGTTCTAGTCCCGCCTTAGGCATAAAAGCCCCTGGGGGGACTTTGGTGTAATCACCAGGAGACTGGGAGTTCTAGTCCTGTCTTAGGTACAGAAGCCCCTGGGTGACTTTGGTCCAACCACCAGGAGACTGGGAGTTCTAGTCCCACCTTAGGCACAGAAGCCCCGGGTGACTTTGGTCCAGTCACAGGGGGACTGGGAGTTCTAGTCCTATCTTAGGCACAGAAGCCCCGGGTTACTTTGGACCAATCACAGGGGGACTGGGAGTTCTAGTCCTGCCTTAGGCACAGAAGTCCCTGGGTGACTTTGGTCCAATCCCAGGGAGACTGGGAGTTCTAGTCCCACCTTAGGCACAGAAGCCCCGGGTGACTTTGGTCCAATCACAGGGGGACTGGGAGTTCTAGTCCTATCTTAGGCACAGAAGCCCCGGGTTACTTTGGACCAATCACAGGGGGACTGGGAGTTCTAGTCCTGCCTTAGGTACAGAAGCCCCTGGGTGACTTTGGTCCAACCACCAAATCTTTTTTTTAAAGATTTTTATTAACAAGCATGTAAAATACACACACACAAAAATTAGACGTACACCACATTTATACAATACAGTGCGAAAAGGAACTTCCTGTTTTTTATCTTAGCAATCATCAATCGATATCGCTCACCTTATATTATTTCCCCTTCTATCGTATTTCATTTAGATTTCATCATTCTTAACCCTCTTATTTACTCATAACTATTATTTTTGAGTATTGTTAAATTCTATCATTGATTTTTGTTTCTTTCCTCCATCCACCTGTACCATTTATCCCATATCTGGTAGAATTCTGATTCTTTCTTTCCCTGTATTTCTTTCGTTAATTTATCCATTTCAGCACAGTCCATAATCTTTCTTATTATTTCATCTTCATTTGGGGTTAGTTTGTTTTTCTATTTCTGGGCGAAGGTGATCCTTGCCGCTGTAAGTATATGTAGTATTAAATATTGGATTTCTTTTTTGTATTTCACCAACATAATTTTTTCTTTTTTGTATTTCACCGCCAGTCAACTTTTTTTAAGCAGTCATTTTTAAGTTTGTTCCCCAAAATTTTTACTAGCCATTTCTATAGGAACAAACAAAAACATATCATGGCCCGTCGGCTGCCAGAGGTAGCAGCAGAGCCAGGCAAGGAGGAGGGGGAGGCAGAGCCGGGGCCTTCCATCCTCCCCCAGGTGGAGAGGCAGCTGCCTTCAGGGCCTGAGCTGAGGGAGGGGGAGGAACAGATGGGGCCCAGATGTGCTTATGTGCAAAGAGGAGAGGAGAGCAAAGGAAAGGAATAAGACGGCTCTCAGGGAAAAGCAGACGCAGACACTATCCAGTCCCTCCCTGGCTGGGAAATAAATAGGAGGAAATAAATAGGAAATGAACAACCGCTCGTTTTCAGTATACAGCAATTTGGATTTCTTGGATTAACTTGGTTTGTTGGGACTAATTATGTTGGGTTTTTTTGTTTATCCTTGTGAATAAAAAGACCTGTTGTAAAAAGGGGTGTCAACTCTCAGTGCCGTCATGGGGACAGAATGGGGGGGGATTCCACGCATGCTGTCGGCGGAGTCAGATCTCAAATTACTACAGCCGGTTTGGGAGGGGTGCAGCTTGGAGCATTGCCGGGCACCGGCTGGCATCCTGCTCACTTACCCCATTCCTTCCGCAGGTGACGTCCACTCAGCTCTCCTGCCCTCCCACCACCAGCTCCGTGCTCTTCCTGGCCGACAGCGAGGCGGAGATGCAGAGGTGGACCCAGGTGCTGAGCGAGCTGCAGCAGCTGCTGCGACAGAACCGGCACTGCGACCGCGCGGTCTACATGCTGAAGGAGGCCTACGACAACGGGCTGCCCTTCATCCCCCACGCCCTCTCAGCCGCAATCATAGGTGCTTCCTGAAATTACGGTTCTGGGAGATCGGAGTGGGTGGGTCTTGTTAGGGGTCTCTCCGTTCGGAGACAGAAAGTAGTGCAGCGGAATGTACACCGAGAGAAAAGGAACGTTGCTAGTAGTAGAAAACACACGAATAGAGTCTCAGACACTGTCAGTAAAAACAAGTAGCTTTATTACTACTAATAGCTTCACAAGCAGTGATAGTAGATATTCGTCCAAACACAATTCAAAGAACAAACAATTGCTTACAGTTGCAGTTCACGTTCCAGCCATCAAGCGAGTAAGTAGTATCAAGCAGAGAGAGGGAGTGAGCTTTCCTGACTCCCTCTTATTGCAAAGTTAATCACAGCTGATAAGTACATTCACTCATTTAAAGCAACATCGACCATTTGTTATTGTACACAAATCTATATTGCCTACCCAACACTAGGAGTATACTCCCAACAGGTCTGGTCTGCTCCCCCAGTTTCTGGAGCAGGGACAGTGGCCTTGATTTGCGGTGGAGTGCACGAAGGGGTCTCCAACCTTCCCAGTTTTATGGGTCAGCACTGTGGGTGGGTGGGGGCCAGTGATGAGATACAACCGGTACACCTCAGTACGGGCATACAGGGGCCTTCTGGGGGCACCAGGTACTGTTCCGGTACAGTGTACGGTGGGCCCAGCCACCCGCCCTCCCTGCCTGTATTTGAGCTGATCGAGGCTTTTGCGCATGCTCACGGAGCATACGGCATCTGCGCGATGCTCCGCCCAGCAGCTGAAGCATCGTGGGCTGTAAGTATGCATCCGTGTGCTACGCGCAGGCACATGGTGGACGCCGGGCCGTGTAGCAGCGTACTGGTTGCAACGGGATCAGGAACCCATCACGGGGGGTGGTGGTGCAAATGGTTGTGTGCAAGCAGTGGTTGTGTGCACTCTTGTGCACAGCTCCAGCGGGTGCACATGAATGCCACTTGCAGAAATGGAGCTTCCCTGTAAGGATCGCCTCTCCTTCTAGCTTAAGAAAGCGAAGACTCTTGAAACGGAGCATTTCAAAAGGAAGCTTTTATTAAGCCGAAGTGAAAACAATAAGTTCAAAGCAACGTCTGAATCCCCTTAGGCAATGCAAGTGGAATTAAAGCAGTCGAGACCCCTCCCATTAGTCGGAATGCAGATTTTAGCCAATACACAAGTGTGAAGATGGTTCCTTTATCAACCGCCCTGAGAACCAAATTCCCATCTTCCTGGTTAGACATTAAAGTGGACCGTCCCACATGGCCATCATAAACATTCCCCCCAAAAGGTGATGGGATCTCAGGGTGCTTCGAAACCAGTTGTAAAATGTCAGTTGTCACTGGAACTGCTAATAAATCGACTCCAAGGCCCCCCTCCTCCCAATTGAATGGCAGTGTCACTTTTAGGGATCGGACATTCCCACTCAAACACGAGCGTGCACCACTCATGCAAACGGAACTTCCCGTGTTCGCCCACTGCTTGTGCAGTCCGGTTCTGAATGGACCATGCCTCAGTATCGCAGCCTAGGGGTTGGAGGACCCCGGTCTACACTAATTGTGACAGTGTGTCTTTTTTTTTACAGACCGGGAAAGGCTTACTCTGGGTACGGATTACGGACTTTTTCTCGTTAATCTCAGGACAAACGGTGAGCAGTTCACTCTCCCTCCCTCCCTCCTTCTCTCTCCCTCCCTCCCCCCTCTCTCTCCCTCCCTCCCCCCTCTCTCTCCAGTTGTTAAGTGAATTTTGCCCCATTTTACGATCAGTGAATCGTTACAGTTGTTCAGTTAGTAAAATGGACGTTAAATTAATCCGACTCCCCTGCTAGTCAGATCGCAAATGGGGATCACATTAACCCCTCCCCCCACTGCAACGGTCATAAATATGAGTCAATTGCCAAGTGGCCGAATTTTGATCACGAAGTTGCAATGGTCATAAGTGTGAAAACAGCACATCCTAATGTTCACATCACAATTTTCCTGCTCCTGATTTCCCGCTATTGTGGCTGGAGAGCTTTGTGGGGGCTGCAACTGCCAAGCCCTGACCATGAGCTTCGCTTCCCCTCCAGATGTGCTGCGGGTGGGCGACTGCCGGCGGGTGCAGCTGCTGCTGGTCTCCCCCGAAGCTCAGCTGCTGTCCGTGCTCTGCGGCAAGAACCATGGGCTACGCATCTTCTCGTGGGCGGAGCTGGAGACCCCCGAGGCGCCGGGAACCAAGATGGTGGAGGCCAAAGGCTGCCAAGCAGTGGCCGTGGGGCTGATCTGCCGCGGCATGACCCCCGTGCTGTGTGTGGCCTGCAAACGGCAGGTGCTGTGCTTCCAGCTGACGGCCACGCACCCGCCCCACCGCCGTATCAAGGAGATCCAAGCGCCAGGATACGTCCAGTGCCTGGATGTATTGGGGGACCGGCTCTGCGTGGGCTACCCGTCCGGCTTCTCCCTCTACCCTCTACTCAACGAAGGATCTCCAGTCAGTCTGCCCCACGCGGATGACGTTCGGGCGAATGCCGTGGCCCAGATGAAAGCGCTGAAAGCCGTGGAGGTCAGCCTGAGCGAATTCATCTTGTGCTTCAGCGGTTTCGGCCTCTACGTGGACCCGCACGGACACCGCAGCCGTGCCCAAGAGCTGATGTGGCCAGCCACTCCTCTCAGCTGCTGTGAGTGGGTCGCAAATTTGGAGGAGGGCGGGGGCTTTGGCTGGGTACGAAGGGTGCGGTGGTCCGTCCATTCTGGTGGGGCCTGTGTTTGCCACTGGGCTCTATCAGGGTTCCAAGTAACACGCTCACAGCAAACAGAACCAGTGGAACAGTTTGCCACTAGAAATTGTGGGTGCTCCATCACTGGTCATTTTAAGAAGAGACTAGATAGTCACTTATCTGTGTAGGTCAGTTTTCCTGCTTGAATAGGGGGTTGGACTAGAAGACCTCCAAGGTCCCTTCCAACTTCTGTTATTCTATCCTATACTATTCTATTCTATTTTCAGTAGGAAAAATAGGAAAGGGAAAGGGAAGAGTGCAGAAAAGAAGAAAAGGCGGTGACTTCCGATTCCTTTTTGATGCAGTAAAACAAGATACTAACATCCAACCTCAACTTTCTATTTTTACATAATAGCATAAATTAGCCATTTCGCTCTTAATAAATCTATCTAATCGGTAAAACTCAAAATCAAAGTTTCATAATTTTTTTCCACCTCGAGCACAAAGTCCAGAAGTGGTTTCCAAGTGCAATCAAAAGTAATTATTGTTTTTCTCTGATCAAAGCAGTCAATTTATCCATCTCTGCTAACTCCATCAACTTTTGCAGCCATTCGTCCCTTGGGCCAATCGAAATGCCCTTCCGTTTTTGTGCGTGACGTAATCTTGCCGCCATCAACATATATAATATCAAAGTTTCCCCCAAAAGTCTTTTTCCATTAAACCCCAAAGAAAAGTTTCTGGTTTTATCTTTATATTCACTTTTACGAATCTTCTGTATTAGAATATGAATTCTACTCCAATATTTGTAATTCTAATTTAATGAGGCGTGGCCAGAAGTAGGTTCCTGCCAGTACAGACCGGTTCAGCCAAATAGGTAGTAACTTGGCCTGCCACACCCCTGAACCGGTTCTCTTCGTGGTGCCATAGGCACTGCCGTCTTGTTTTTTACTTCTGCGCATGCACAGAAGTATTTTTTAGTACTGTGCATGCACGTGGAGCACGCATCAAGGCATGTATCAATCACGCATCAAGCACACACATGCGCAAGGCGAACCGGCAGTAGCAGCCGCCGGAACCCACCCCTGGGCATGGCCCCTTGGCTACAAAGCCCAGCCCGTGGTGGCTTATTTGGTAAACCAGCATGAAGCCGATCGCAGCATAATCGGCAGGATTGCGGGAGGATGTGGGTGGCCGCCGGCATGAGGGGCATGCTTGGCACACCGGCATTAACCCTGCGCTCTTTCCTGTTTTAGGTTACAATGCTCCTTATTTGTCTGTATTCAGCGAAAACAGCCTCGATATCTTTGACGTCCGGAAGGCGGAGTGGATTCAGACTATCTGTCTGAAAAAGGTGCACCATGTTCGAATGAATGAATGAATGAATGAATGAATGAATGAATGAAGGAAGGAAGGAAGGAAGGAAGGAAGAGCAATAGCACTTAGACTCGTATACAGCTTCACAGTGCTCGGTCCTCATTTTACCCTACTTGGAAGGACAGAAGGTTGAATCAACCTTGAGCTGATCAGGATCGAACTGCTGGCAGGCGGCAGAATTAGCCTGTAATATTGCATTCTAACAAGGAAGGAAGGAAGGAAGGGAGGGAGGGAGGGAGGGAGGGAGGGAGGGAGGGAGAAAGGAAGGAAGGAAGGAAGGAAGGAAGGAAGGAAGGAAGGAAAGGCAATAGCACTTAGACTTATATACAGCTCCACAGTGCTTTTACAGCCCGCTCTAAGCGGTTTACAGAGTCAACAATCTAGGTCCTCATTTTACAACCTCGGAAGGATGGCGGGCTGTGTCAACCTTGAGCCTGTTGGGATTTGAACTGCCAAACTGCAGGCAGTCAGCAGAGTTAGCCTGAAGGACTGCACTCTAACCACCCTGGCTCATCCCTGTTTCCTCCGCTCAGGTGCGCGCACTGAATCCCGAGGGCTCCTTGTGCACCTTTGGCAGCGAAAAAGTCCGGCTGACCTACCTCGGGAACAAAGCCGCAGGTAAGGAGGGGCCTCCAAGCAGGTAAAGCACGAAACCCAGGACTTTGCGGAGGGAATTCGACGCTGCATTCCCACAACAGTCCAACTTAGCTTTAAGTGTGATTATTTTGGGAATCTGCAGGTTTATTTATTAAATTTGCTTGCTATCCATCTCGCTGAGCAGCTTACATTAAAATGAAACCAGTATATGTATGTATGTATGTATGTATTTATTTAGTGTCACAACCCCTGGTATGCCCAAATATGAGAGGAAGTCTACTGCTTCCATTCTCTGTCTATCGGCTCGTCACAAGAGACCATCCAGTAAAGGTATCCCAGTAAAGTTCTCTTGGTCTCTTGTGACGAGCCGATAGACAGCGAATGGAAGCAGTCTGCTTCAATGTTCCCTCTAATTTTTTTTCAGTGTGAGCAGAAAAGTATAGTGTTTGAGCGGCATATTTTCATGCCTGAGCACCTGAATTTTTTTCACAGATGTCACCTAAGACAACAACAAAATCAGTATTATTTGAAACTCAAAGTTATGTTTATTCAAGGTACCCGCTTAATTAAAAGTGTTATATAATATCAGTATCACTTAACAACGCTCCTGCTTAGCAACCAAAATGTTGGCTCAGAAATTCTGGCATTTGAAGCACGCAAGTCTTAAAGCTGTTGTTACAAGACCCTTGCACCCCTAACCCTTTAGGGGAAAAAAACCCCAGGGGTCTTCAAACGTGACAGCTTTAAGACTTGTGGACTTCAACTCCCAGAATTCCTCCCTGAGGGGAATTATATATTTGGACTGTTTCATAGTTACATTAGAGAACTACATTGTTAGAACTTAGCACAAAAGATACCTTTTATCTGAAAATCCAAATAGAGTAAACCTGCTATTATCCCAGAGCACTAATATCATTTGTCCCAATCTGTTTTACGAGTTCTGTATTAAAATAGATAGCAATATTTTCACTAAATTTTATAGATCTATATTTCAGGATTTCAGAAGTTAGGGCAAGATAAGAGTGGAAGAATGAATTTTGTTGCCGGTCATGGGGATTTTTTCAGCATCTTAAAAGTGGAGCGCATGTGCATTGAACTAGCAATACCCATTTAATAACAAAAGGAAATGGCTGAATTAAATTTGGTAAAGTTGCAAGCGAGCTGTAAAAAGCTTGTGGTTTTTAAAATCATAGAATCAGAAGGGATACTGGAGGTCTTCTAGTCCAGCCCCTTGTCCAAGGCAGGAGTCTTTATATCATCTGAGACAAATGGCCGTCCAGTCTTTTGAAAACCTGTAGCAAATGAATTAAGATTCCATTGATTTTAATTATTCTTACTGTCAGATTTCTCCTTATTTCCAGCTTGAGTCTCCTTCTGACAAGTTTCCATTGCTTCTTGTCCTGTCCTCACTCCTCAGGTGCTATTGCTGCCGCCTCCTCCTCCTCCTCCAACAGCACCAAACACATTTGCTGTCCAGCACTGCGGCTGAAGTGAAGCCGCCAATGCTCCCGCTGGCGCCCCCGCAGCGTTGGGCGGAAATCCGGCAGTGCTGTTGGAGGAGGAGGAGGTGAATCAGCCTGCCACCGCCGGCCACCGCCAGCCCCGCCGCTCTTCCCACCCCTTCCCAGCCCCACAGTCCAGCGGACGCAGGAGAAGCAGCCCCAGGTTTCCGCTACCTCTCCCTGCATTTTCTGGACGGGGTCTCGCAGGAAGGAATCCCCCTTTCAAGAGCCGTGCTCTTCAAAACAAATCTGGGGAGGTCCTTTGCAGGCGGCCAGTTGTAGCCGCCTGCAAAGGACTTCCCCACATTTGCTTTACAGAAATCTCTGCGCGGCAGTTAGAAACTGCTGCGCGGGGGTTTCTTTCCACGTGCGCGGTCGCGCAGCCGCGCAACTTAGAGGGAACGGTGGTCTGCTTCCTCCCATATTTGGGCATACCAGGTGTTGTGACACCAAATACATACCTACTTCCCTGGCTCAGCTGATGAGGAGAACCTTGTGGCTTAGTGGTTAACACAACTGCTTAATATGTAATACAGCACAGGTTCAAATCCCAGCAAGGTTACGGCTAGCTGATGAGAGCTAAATAGCTTGAAATAGATCTATACTAGTCCCCCTTTATTTATTTATCAGCACAAATACAACACATGCACACACACATATACATACACACATACATACATACATACACACACACACACACACACACACACACATTTGCAGCAGTTCTTTGGTGACTGTTCAAAGCCACAACAGCACTGAAAAATCTGACTTACGACCGTTTTGTACACTTACGACCATTGTTGGTCATGTGGTTTATATTTGGATGCTTGGAAGCTGGTTTCATATTTATGATGGTCGCAATGTCCCGGGGTCATGGGGAAGCCAGATTCACTTAACGACCAGGCAAGTAACTTATCAACTGCAGTGATTTGCTTAGCAACTGTGGAAAGAAAGGTAAAATGGGGCCAAACTCATTTAACTAACGTCTCACTTAGCAATGGAAATTTGGGGGCTCAGTTGTGGTCGTAAGTCAAGGACCATCTCTTTTTATACTTTTAAAGTTCACAATAAAAGTGCAATGAGAAGTTATCACATTGCGTTGTATTTGAGACTAACCAACTAGCCAA
Source organism: Thamnophis elegans (assembly GCF_009769535.1). Classification (NCBI taxonomy): domain Eukaryota; kingdom Metazoa; phylum Chordata; class Lepidosauria; order Squamata; family Natricidae; genus Thamnophis; species Thamnophis elegans. The sequence continues at coordinate 190,367 of NW_022473894.1, read as the reverse complement.
AAGGTGCTACTACCGCTCTGTAAAGCGTTAGTAAGGCGACACCTAGAGTACTGGATCCAGTTTTAGTCACCATGCTATAAAAAAGAGGTTGAGACTCTAGAAAGAGGGCAGAGAAGAGCAACCAGGATGATGAGGGGGCTGGAGGCTCAAACAGATGATGGACGGTTGCAGGAACTGGGCCTGGCTAGTCTAGGGAAGAGAAGGACCAGGGGAGACAGGAGAGCATCTTCCAATATTTGAGAGGCTGCCCCAGAGAGGAGGAAGGGGGTCAAGCTATTTTCCAAAGCCTCCGAAAGCCAGAGAAGGAACAATGGATGGAAACTGACCAAGGAGAGATTCAACCTGGAAATAAGGAGGAATTTTCTGACAGGGAGAACAATCAACCCATGGAACAGAAGTTGCCTTCGGAAGTTGTGGGAGCTTCATCCCTGGAAGCTTTCAAGAAGAGACTGGACTGCCCTCTGTCAGAAATGGTGTAGTGTCTCCTGATTGGGCGAGGGGGTTGGACTAGATGACCTCCAAGGTCCCTTCCAACTCTGTTAATCTGCTAATTAAATCATTCACTAATGCCAGTGCCTTGTGCAAATCTAAATTTGGTGTGTGAGGAGCCTAAATTTCCTTCCTTCCTTCCTTCTCCAGACCAGGATGAGTTCGAAATCCCTCAGACCACTGATAACAGCCGGCGATACCTCATGAGGACTAGGCACAAGCGGTGCTTCTCTTTCTGCATCTCCGAGGAGGAGCGGCAACATCAGAGGAGGTGAGGCCGATCGGAGAAGGGGCAGCCTGGGGATTTTCTGACCGCTGTTACTCAGACCTTACACAAGCTGTCGCGAAACCCACGGCCGTTCTCATTTAGCTAAGCAAAGCAAAAGGTTTGCGCTGCAGGCCGAGGTTGGTTAATTATAACCCTGGTTCGTTTTGATGTGGCTCAGCATACAATGCAACTCCAAATGGTTGGATATTTTTATTCTTATGATTTATTAAATTTGTTCGCCATCCATCTCACCACAAGGCGACTCTCAGCAGCTTATAACAAATTTTTGCTTAACAAGTAGTCCTCGACTTACAACAATTCATTTAATGACCATTCAAAGTTATAGAAGCACTGTCGTGGCCAGTAGAGCTGGCAGCAGATTCGGACAGTGAGGAAGTTGGGGAGGAAGATGGGCCAGTCCTGGAGCCTGTTCCCAGTGTGCGCATGCGCAGAGCTGCCAGACGAAGGGAAGAGCTAAAGAACAGGGGTTGACTTGGGAGAAAGGCCATAGGTGGACAGTGAATGGCCCCTCCCAGAGGGAATAAAAGAGGAGCGAAAGGGGAGTGGAGTTTGCAGGAGAGACAATTAGTTCATTTCATTGGTTCGTGACTCTCCGAGACTCCTGGCCACATTTTGCAGAGATCGGCGTGGCAGCTCTCCAAGCCAGATAAGTTCTGTGACCATAAATCCTCCTTTGAAAGACTTTGCTGGATGTGAAGGAGCAGAATTCACAACAAATTAATAAAAGGGGTTTTTGTTGAGACAAGGAGTTTGCTTCAGGCTCTCAGGAAGCCTCGGTCAGAACAGGTACTGAAAAAAGAGACTTATGATAGTTTTCCCACACTTACGACCGTTGCAGCATCCCTAGGGTCATGTGATGTGATTCAACTGCTTGGCAAAATTATGCCGGTCACTGTGTCCTGGGGGGCGGGAGGTGTCACACGATCCCCTTTTGCGACCTTCTCACCAGCCAAGTGAATGGGGAAGTCAGATTCACTTAACAACCATGTTACCAACTTCCCCACTGCAGTGCTTCACTTAACAATGGGGGCGAGGCAGGTTGCAAAACGGAGCAAAATTCGCTTAACTGTCTCATTTAACGGCAGAAAGTTTGGACTTAATTGTGGCCCTAACTCGAGGGCTACGGGTAGACTAAATAAATACCGTATGCACTGTTCCCTCTAAGGTGCGCGGCTGCGCGGCCACACATGTGGCTCGAAACCCCCGCGCAGCAGTTTCTAACTGCTGCGCAGAGATTTCTACCAAAGCAAACGTGGGGAAGTCCTTTGCAGGCGGCTAGAACTGGCCGCCCGCAAAGGACCTCCCCAGACTTGTTTTGATGAGCTGCCCGTGGCAGTGGTGCCTCTCCCTCCACGCGGAGCACCTGAGCTGGCCCCCGCGTTATCCCTCCCCCTTCCTCCTCTGCCGTGCTTTTGAGGCCGCGGGAGCTAGTAGGAAAGCGGCAGAGGTGGAGGCGACGGCAGGGATAACCCAGAGCCCAGCTGAGGTGCTCCGAGCGGAGGGGGAGGCACCACCACCGCTGTCATGGGCGGGGGCACCAGCGGGAGCTTTGCCGGTGAAGGAGAAGAAGCAAGAGGACTGGCGGCTTTGAAATGCAACCCCCTGGTCCCGCCGGCTGCGGATTTGATTCGGCGTAAGTGGGGGCCAAACACATGCTGAGCCGACTTTGTGCAGTGAGGCAGAGTAATTCAACCCCCCCCAAAGAACGTGTGTGTGTGAGAGAGAGAGAGAGAAAGAGAGAGAGAGAGAGAGAGAGAGAGAGAGAGAATTGGATCAAAATTGGTGGCCAAAGGAGGGGAAGGAAGGAAGGAAGGAAGGAAGGAAGGAAGGAAGGAAGGAAGGAAGGAAGGAAGCCCTGCCCCCTGTGAAAAAAACTGAAGATGGAGCAGTGAATGAATAAACCATAAAAGCAACAAACAGTTAATGCATAAGTAAGCTGAGGAGCAAGTTCTCAACTAAGGAAGCAATATAAGAAAGAAATATAAAAAGCTCAATATGCCAAAACACTTATTTTAGTCTTCATTTAATTACTTGTATTGTAGTCTGATGTAACATCTTTTTAAAGTTAACGTTAGTTAGAAAAGATAGGGTACAAAACTTAAATAATAAAAAAAATTGTACATTCATTTTGAAAAATAAATGCAATACTTGATTAATTTCATATCTTTATTTAAAATAGTTTTGGCATGGCATATGATTTTATTGACTCAGTTGGAAATGATGTGGATGTTGTATCTGATTCTGAGGTATATATATTCTTAAGTAACATAACATATAGCATATTGTCCAAACTTGCTAGACTATTTAATTGATCTTACTACTTTAAAGGGGGAGAGTTTCATGATAAATTATTTTATTACATTTATGTTGCATTTATATATTATATTTATTACATTTATATTCCACATTATATATTTGTATTGTTATTTTAGTGTTTATTGTCAATTTTGATAGATATTATATTGATATATCAATACTGATTTTAATCATACTAAATAACAATTACTGCTATTATTTATCAGGATTAAATATTTACATTTTTAATATCGAGTTAGTCATATTTTAGAATAATAGGATTATCTTTTAATAGGATAATTGGCAAAATCTGATTCAAATGTGATGGGTTGCATTCCAAAGGAATGTGAGAGGACAGGTTGCCTGCAAAATGCCAGGACCCAGGCCAGGACCCTGTTGGTGCCATGTCTCTCTCTAGCCAGTCTAACAATCTAAAAGCTGAGCAGAGAGCCTTTTTTTTTTCAGGGTGAGCGGAAAAGTATAGTCTTTGAGTGGCACATTTCATGCCTGGCATTCCTCAGGCTGAAACCTCGCTCGCAATTGGCGCTTGACGCTTGGAATGTTGCGCAAATGTCCAGCAAACGAGACAGCAGTTCAAACTGTTTGTCAGCTTCTGCTTTGCTGTTGCTTCAGCTGCCATGAAACGGGAAGGGGGGGAGCGTGTATTTGGGAGGGGTTAATTGATGTGCTGGAGGAATGTTCTAGGATGTACCAGTCGTTGGGATTGCGCATGCGTATGTGTTTCCCGCCTGCATCAACGGCCTACACATTCCATCTTCGGCCTGTCTTTTTGAAGTTATCTCACACCTGACATTTGAAGGACTTATGATTGGACTGGAGCTTTGATCCTAACGGGGGGGGGGAACGGGCTATCCTATATATCAATTGCTTTCGCGCCATATTAATCAGACTTTGCTTCGCTACTGCTCGCTTACCATTTATAATTAGTAAAAGTACTTTTGATTTCCAACCCATGGAGTCTCTTAGTCTTCTTTCCTAATTATGGAGTGGAGTGGGGCTTGACAAGAAGCAAAGTCTCATTAATAACCCTTTCCAGGAGATTTACGTCTACCGAGAAGGGAAATAATGTCTTCTCCGATCAGAGAGGAGGAGGGCGCCGTCGGAGGGGCGGATTCCAGTGAACTAGGACCTCCCGACCTTTCTTTACACGAGCCCAGCCCGCCTGACCGACCCTTGCACGAAGATTTATTTCAACTGCAAATTTCCAGCCAGCCTGAACCTTCCCCCCCACCCCGATGGTCAACTTCGGTGGGACAAAAAGAGATAGAGACAAGCTGGAATGCTGGGCTCACCCAAAGACCACCCTGACAAACTTCGCTGGAGCCAGGTGCCGTGAGAAAACCCCAGGCGAGTGAGTTCCCTGACTATTGGAGCCAAAGGTACTTTGGGGAAAGAAGAGGGGGCGATGAAGGAGAATGGAGAAGTTATCAGCACCAGGGGCCCATGAGAAAACCCCAGAGGAGTGAATTACCTGATTATTGGGGTCAAACATATTTGGGGGAGAAAAGGGGGGAGGAGGAAAGAGACTGGAGAAATTGGCAACGTTACCCACGCCAGGCATCTCCCCCCCCCCTCGGCCCGCGTCACCCCCTGCGGCTAGAGGTTTTGCTGATCAAGGAGGACCTCCCCCCCCCCCGAAGACATCGGATGGCTAAAATCCCTCCCTTGCCTGTGCGTTTTAATGGTAGTTCTGCTAGCCTTCCCTCCTTTCTTATGCAAGTGTTTAACTACATGGAGATTTATGGCCGGGACTTTGAAACTGACACCTTGAGGGTCAGGATGATTCTTTTGTCATTGGATGGTGAGGCGGCTACATGGTCGACTGCGTTGCATATGTCGGGCTCTCCCCTCTTGGGGAATTTCAACCGTTTTATGGAGGCTTTCCGCCAACGTTTTGATGACCCGTTAACTGAGAAGCGGAACAAATTGAAGTTTTTAACCTTTGCACAAGACGATAGACCTGTCGCCCAATACATCCAAGAATTTCAGTGTCTTTCCCAATACATGAGAGGCTGGGGGGAGGACGCTCTTCTGGACAGATTTGCTGAAGGGTTGAATGAAGACATTTATCAGCAATGTGTCAATCGTAACCTGCCGAGACGTTTAATCACTTGGTTTGAGCATGCTGCCGACGCTGAGCTCGACTTAACCCATCTCCGTTATGCCAAAGAAGAAAGAAGGAAGCGGAAAGAGAGGGCTGCCAAGTCCCTCCCCCCTCCTGCCACTCAATCGCTTTCCAAACGACGAGGCGGGGCGAGAGGGCCCCCTTCTGGCTTCTCCAGACCTTTAACATGCTTTCGCTGTGGCAAGCTTGGGCACACCGCCCCCGAATGTCGGGCTAAATTGCCCCTCTCTGCCCAAACCCCTCCCAGACGTGAGGAAAAGTCTGCCAGAGGCCCTGAAAAGAAGAAGAAGGAAACGGCTTTCGCTGGGGAATCCAACCCCCCTCCTTTTGCCCAGCCATTAGAGGGTGACGCAGATGCTAACTCCTCTTCTTCAGAGGACTCCGATGACGACACATTGCCTCACTGGGTGAGTTCAAACAAGGGGCCCCTGCTAATCCCTATTGAATTAAAAGTTCCTCCTGAGGGGACACCTGCCACCCTCCTGGCTTTACTTGATTCAGGCTGTTCCCGATCCATGATCAATCCAGCCATGGTAGAGAAATTAGGCCTCAAATTGCGCACTTTGAAAACCCCAATTGTGTTTTGCCAAATAGATGGATCCATTGCGGGGGGGGACCCGCCCATTTTTTTACTGAGCCTTTGGAAATGAGAATGGGTACCCATACTGAATTAATCTCTTTTGTGGTCGCACCTGGCATGGACAGGCCACTCATTTTGGGCATCCCATGGCTTCGGAAGTGGAACCCTCACATAAATTGGCGGTCAGGCCGCTTACGCGTTCGCCCGAAGGTGCCTCCAGTGGGGGAGGGCTCTCCGGACCTGCCTGCCGTCACTGACGTTCCTGAAGTAGCCGCTAGAGGGCAGGAGAGGATTGCAGGGGAGGAGAAAATTCCGAAAGAATATCTGGACCTTAAGGAAGTCTTCAGCGAACAATCTTCGGACATTCTGCCCCCCCACAGGCCTACTGATTGCTCCATAGACATTTTAGCCGGGGTTAAGCTCCCAAAACCCCGCATTTACTCCATGTCACCCAGGGAAATGGAGGAGATGCGTTCTTTCATTGACAAAAATTTGAAACGTGGTTTCATTGAACCAGCCCGACCCAAAGTGGCTGCCCCTGTACTGTTTCGTGAAAAGAAAGATGGTTCTCTTCGCTTATGCTGTGACTTTAGAAACCTTAACGCCATCTCCACTCAAAACCTCTACCCACTTCCGTTGATGAAGGACTTGTTGGCACAACTGGGGAAGGGCCGCATCTTCACAAAATTGGACCTGCGAGAAGCTTACTATAGGGTACGCATTAAGGAAGGGGACGAATGGAAGACCGCGTTCAACTGCCCTCTTGGTTGTTTCCAGTTCCGGGTTATGCCTTTTGGCCTACAGGGGGCTCCTGCTGTGTTCATGCAATTTATTAATGAGATCCTGCACGATCATCTCTATAAGGGCGTTATCGTATACCTGGACGATATCCTCATTTATACCCGCACTTACGACCACCACGTCAATCTGGTGCGCACTGTTTTGAAAAAACTCCGTGCCGCTAACCTTTATGCCAAATTGTCTAAGTGTGAGTTTCACCAAACTACTATTGACTATCTGGGCTACCGCATCTCCCCTGATGGCATTGAAATGGACCCTGAAAAGGTGAAGGCGGTCACTGAATGGGACGCGCCCACAACTCGTAAACAATTGCAAAAATTTTTGGGCTTCGCTAATTTCTACCGTCAATTTATTCCCTCTTTTGCCAACATTGCTCTCCCTATTACTAATTTGCTCAAGACGAAAGGCGACCCGAAGCCTAAACCCAATAAGCCTTTGGACTGGACCATGGAATGCCAGGCGGCATTCGAAAAGCTTAAACGCCTTTTTGCCGCTGAACCAGTTCTTAAACATCCTGATCTCAACCAGCCTTTCGTTGTCCAGGCTGATGCCAGTGATGTCGCCGTAGGGGCCGTTCTGCTGCAAGCCAACGACCAAGGTAACTTACAGCCTTGCGCATACACCTCCCGTAAACTCACTGACACGGAGCGGCGCTGGGCGGTTTGGGAGAAGGAGGCTTTTGCGGTCCGTTGGGCCCTCGCTACTTGGCGCCATTTCCTAGAAGGCTCTAAACACCCATTTGAGGTTTGGACTGACCACAAGAACTTGGAAGCGTTGCGAACGCCTCGTCGTCTCTCCCCCAAACAGATGCGTTGGGCCCAATATTTCAACCGTTTCAATTTCACTCTAAAGTATATCCCGGGCGGAAAGAACTTCATGGCTGATGCTTTGTCCCGGTTACCTCAATATAATTGTTCTAAACTGAGTATCGTCCAACCGCTCCTGGCAGCTCCGGTACTCACACGTCAACAGACCCACGCTCAGAAGGAAGTGCCTCAAGATCTACTTTCTGACCTCAAAACGGCTCTTCCTCAAGACGACTGGTTTCTGAACCATCGGGACGAGTGCACCATGAGGGACGATCTACCGTGGATTGGTGCTAAATTATACATCCCCGCTTCCCTACGACTTGTCGTCCTTCGTCGCGCTCATGACTCCAGAATGGCGGGTCATTTTGGTTTTGTAAAAACTTTGCACCTCGTAAAGCGACAATTCTGGTGGCCCTCTTTAAAAAAGGACATTGAACTTTATGTGGCCAGTTGCCCAGTTTGCGCTACCGCCAAAAAACCGCCGGGGAAACCGCAGGGACTTCTACAGTCCGTCGCCCGCCCGGTTGCCCCTTGGAAGGAGATTTCTATGGACTTTATTGTTGAGCTTCCCGAGAGCCAGGGGCATACTGTCATCTGGGTGGTCACTGATTTGTTTTCCAAGCAAGTTCATTTCGTGCCTTGTCACAAAATTCCTTCCGCCAAGGCGTTGGCTAAACTGTTCCTTTCCCACATCTACCGTTTGCATGGGGTTCCCGACCGAATTATCTCCGATCGTGGAGTCCAATTCACATCTACTTTTTGGAAGGAGTTTCTCAAACGCATTGGGTCCGCCCAGGGCCTTAGCTCCGCCTACCATCCTCAGACTAATGGCGGCTGTGAACGTACTAATTCCGTCCTTGAACAATATTTACGTTGTTTCATCAATTATCAACAGGATGATTGGGTTGACTTGTTACCACATGCTGAGGTGGCCTATAACAACTCGGTTCACTCCAGCACGGGGTTCACCCCTTTTCGGGTCGTTTACGGCCAGGATTTTGTTCCTATTCCCGAACTGCCTACGGCCCAACCTCAGGTTCCTTCAGTTGCGGACTGGAGTGAACGTCTCAGTCGCATTTGGCCTCTGACTCTTTCCACCTTGGACGCTGCCCATAAGGCCCATAAGAAGCAGGCTGATAGGAAGCGCTCTCAGCCCTATGAATACCACGTTGGGGATTTAGTGTATTTGTCCACAAAATTCTTGCACACTACACAAAAATCAAAGAAATTGGGGCCCAAGTATGTTGGCCCTTTCCCGATTGTGAAAGTTATCAATCCTGTTTCTGTTCGTTTGCAATTGCCCAAACATCTCAACCGTATCCACCCGGTGTTCCACATCAACCTCATCAAACCGGTTCGGGTGTCCCACCTACGGCCCCCGAATGACCCTCCACCTGCTCCGTTACTGATTGATGGGGAACATCATTTTGAAGTTCGTGAAATTCTTGATTCCCGCAGGCACCGTAATCGCATCCAATACCTTGTGGCTTGGAAACACTTTCCCCCATCCCACACGGAATGGGTTGATAAGTCCCACGTTCGTGCTCCCCGCCTACTACAGAAATTTTATGCTTCTTATCCCGACAAGCCTTGACTTTTCTCCCCTCCCTCTTTTGTTTGTGTTTGTTATTTGTCTGTTTTGTTTGTTTTTCTTCCAGGCCTGACAGCCTTTTCTCCGGGGGACGGCCGGATGTCAGCTTCTGCTTTGCTGTTGCTTCAGCTGCCATGAAACGGGAAGGGGGGGGGCGTGTATTTGGGAGGGGTTAATTGATGTGCTGGAGGAATGTTCTAGGATGTACCAGTCGTTGGGATTGCGCATGCGTATGTGTTTCCCGCCTGCATCAACGGCCTACACATTCCATCTTCAGCCTGTCTTTTTGAAGTTATCTCACACCTGACATTTGAAGGACTTATGATTGGACTGGAGCTTTGATCCTAACGGGGGGGGAACGGGCTATCCTATATATCAATTGCTTTCGCGCCATATTAATCAGACTTTGCTTCGCTACTGCTCGCTTACCATTTATAATTAGTAAAAGTACTTTTGATTTCCAACCCATGGAGTCTCTTAGTCTTCTTTCCTAATTATGGAGTGGAGTGGGGCTTGACACTGTTGCTCTCTTAGGTGCTCAGGCATGAAACTGTGCAGCTCAAAGACTATACTTTTCCGCTCACACTGAAAAAAAATTAGAGGGAACATTGACCGTATGCTAAATAAAGAATGTAGTTCTGCATTGCTTAGCAATGGAAATTCTAGTCCCTGAGCGCCGTCGTTAAGTTGAGGTGGAAGACCGAAGGGAGGGAGGAAGTGAAGGTAGTTGGGTGAACCCCGCCGGGAAGCGTCTCAGGGAGTTGTGTGGCTTTGATCCGCTGCCAGCTGGCTGGCACCTCTGAGCAGGGTGCCCCGTGCTAGGCGCTGCCCCTCCTCTCTCCCTCGCAGAGAAATGATGCGCAACCCCAGCCTCCGCGCTAAGCTCATCTCTTCCCCGAGCGACTTCAACCACCTCGTCCACGTCGGGCCGAGCGAAAAGCAGCGTCAACTACAGGACCTACACTTGGTGAGTAAACACGGTTTTGCTACCCTTTGCATCGGGGGTCCTCAGTTCCCGGGCAGGTACTGGACTGTGGCCCATTTGGACCTGGCCGTGCAAAGGTGACAGGCATGCATTCTCCTGCTGCTCACATGGAACTGTTCTGTCTCTCATCCATGGCCGCTCCCCAAAGTCGGAAAGGTTGGGGACCACAACTGTGATGGCACGGCACAGAGGCAACACACACACACACAACTATAAGAAATCCCGAAAGAATGCAAGGAATCCAGGAAAGTTCAAACGTCGGCACTTAAATACCTCAGGAATTTAGTGTTTGTTCCTCCCCACAGCATCTCCTGAAGTCTCAGTCCCAGGTGTGCCTTGTGCGTTCTCCTCCTTTGTAGCCGGGTCATTCTGCACTGTTCTCGCCTTCTCTCTACTCTCCGTGCTCTTGGGTCAGGAGCGGGTGGTCCTTGCTCCTCGTCTTAGCTCTGTCTCTCATGTTCGCCGCTTAGTCTCTCTTGATCCTCCTGTCCCCACTTCCTCCCTGCCTACAAGGCATCCCAATCCTGAAAGGCCTGGTGGCCTTCCCCTTCCCCATTTTCCTCCCAAGCCAACGAAGCCGCCCCTTCGCTCTCCAGTTCCAGCTCATTTTCCCCGCAGATTCAGACTCCAACGGGAGCATGACAATGACTTCACGTGGCTGATTTCTCCCAATCTATCACCAGCCTCCCTCCGGTTGGATTGAGATCGCTGATCCAGTGACACAATCAGAGTTTGTTGCACCAAGTCACAACACAAGTCAGCTCGCGTTTGACTGTGATGGTGGCGGGGTGTTGGTGCTATTTGCCTATTAAAACAGCTCCACCCCCTAATGCAAGCAAAGGGCCAAGGTTTGGCCCCACATTATGGGAAATCTGGGGGTGCCACAAAAAAAAAGAATCATATTTTGTGCCCTCCTGATTTCATGCCAGCCGTGAAACCAATAGCTGCAATCCACAAGCCACAATAATATTCTTATCCATGTATTGTATCACCTAGGTCAGTGGTTCCCAAACTTGGCAACTTTAAGACTTGTGGACTTCAACTCCCAGAATTCTCCAGCCAGAGCTTAAGTCTTAAAGTTGCCAAGTTTGGGAACCACTGACCTAGACCAGTGCTCCTGGGAACCCCCGAAATCAAATAAACACTTAAAAACATCTAACACAATAAATATCAATCGATATAACCCACAGGAACCAATGCTCTTTGGGGGTCCCCCCATCATTTTAAAGAATGCAAAGCCCCCCGCAACTCCAAAATATTTGAGAACAGCTGGTCTAGGCCACAATTGACAAGAAAAGCTCACAATTGACCAAATGATGGTTTGGTTGTAAAGAAGGAAAACCAGCCTGGAATCCTTCAGCTTTGCAGCCCCAGCGAAGGAAAGGATTAGGCATAGAATCAAAACCACGTGAAATCTTAGTGCCGCTTTATAAAGCCTTGGTGAGGCCGCACCTGGAATACTGCATCCATTTTTGGTCCCCACATTACGAAAAAAAAACATTTTTTTTAAACAAACAAAACTAACAACATAAAGCCATCTTCATTTACAAAATGAAATTGTCAGTGAAGATGGCTTTAAAAGATGTTTTTTTTGTAGCGAGTTTTTTATTTTTCCTTTCAAATTCATTCTTAGATATGCCTTCTTAGAATTGTTATTTAACATATGTCAATTCATATCATTTTTCCGTCTGTATATTTGCATTTTAATATTTTCTTATTTCCTCTCCCCCTGTATTTATCATGTGTTGTCGGAGATCTTTGTTTCATGTTTTGGTCCTTTTTCTTTCTATTTATACCTTTTTTCAAACCACTTGTAAAACCGCCCCCATGTCCTGTAGTACACTAATTCCTCTTTGTCCTTTATTCTCAATGTCAAGCTGTTCATTTCTGCACAATCTAATATCTTCTTTATTACTTCCCATTCCGATGGGAAAATGTTGAGGTTTTGGAAAAAGTTCAGAGAAGAGCAACTAAGGTGATTAAAGACTAAAACATACGAAGAACGGCTACAGGATTTGGGTTGGGCCAGTGTGGAGAGAAAAAAGGACCAGGGGAGACATGATAGCACTCTTCCGATACTTGAGAGGCTGCCACAAAGAGGAGGGGAGTCAAGCTATTCTCCAAAGCACCAGAAGGCAGGACAAGAAATGATAGAAACTAATCCAAGAGAGATTCAACCTGGAACTAAGGAAAAACTTCCTAACAATAAAAAAAATTAACCAGTGGGACAACTTGCCACCAGAAATCATGGGTGCTTCATCACTGCAGGTTTCTAACAAGAGACTGGACAGCCACTTGTCTCAAATGGTCTAGGGTCTCCTGCTTGAGTAGGGGCTGGACTGGAAGATCTCCAAGGTCCCTTCCAGCTCAATTGTTCTTCAACACTTTTAGAATATAACAAGAGTTGGAAGAGACTTTGGAGGTCTTCTACTCCAACCCCCTGCCTAGGCAGGAAACCCTATACCGTTTCAGACAAATGGTTATCCAACCTCTTCTTAAAGATTTCCAGTGTTGGGGCATTCACAACTTCTGGAGGCAACTTCTGTTCCACTGATTAATTGTTCTGTCAGGAAATTTCTCCTTATTTCTAAGTTGCTTCTCTCCTTGATTAGTTTCCACCCATTGCTTCTTGTTCTGCCCTCAGGTGCCTTGGAGAATAGTTTGACTCCCTCTTCTTTGGGGCGGCCCCTGAGATATTGGAAGACTGCTATCCTGTCTCCCCTGGTCCTTCTTTTCATTAAACTAGACACACCCAGTTCCTGCAATAATTCATGTTTTAGCCTCCAGTCCCCTAATCCTCTTTCTTGCTCTTCTCTGCACTCTTTCTAGAGTCTCCACATCTTTTCTACATCGTGGCGACCAAAACTGGATGCCGTATTCCAAGTGTGGCCTTCCCAAGGCCTTGTAAAGTGGTATTAACACTTCACGGGATCTTGATTCTATCCCTCTTTTTATGCAGCCTAGAACTGGGTTGGCTTTTTGGGCAGCTGCTGCACACGGCTGGCTCCTATTTAGATGGTTGTCCACTAGGATTCCAAGATCCCTCTCTCAGTTACTACTATTGAGCAAGGTACTACATATACTGTACCTGTGCATTTCGTTTTTCTTGCCTAAGTGTAGAACCTTCCTTTTTTCACCATTGAATTTCAATGGTGCCCAATGTTCAAGTTTTATCAAGATCCTTCTGTGATTGATTGCGATTGTTTGATCTTAAAATCATGGTTATTCTGAATGCAAGAATTGGGCATTTCTTAACCTGCTGCTGTAGATAATTCAGTCAGGAGTCTTTCCAACATACATTTGTTTATTCTCCACCTGTCAGGCCTGCAGCCATCTTTTCTTGTGGGTCTTTGGCCTGCCACACCTTCTAGTATTCTACTATGCATTTTCTATGGTGGGAAAACGGGAGGGGGGAATTGTAAGGAGTTAGATGATATGTAGCCATAACAACATTCTTCTTAGAAAGTCAAGGTCACTTTTGTTCCTGCACCTGGCTGGATGTAGATGGATGGAACTGCCAGTGTGGCAGTGGAAGATAGGACCATGGGATGGACTTGTGGGTGTGGGGGGCAAGATCTTGAACTTTCAACTGGGTGGGGAAAACCAGGAAGCTTTCAGATTCGGGTTTCCCCCGATGTGCCAACATGGCTCTTTTAATCAATTGGAACTTAGAGGAATCCTTTGCCTCGGACTCTGGTTTAATTTTGGATGCTATTTGGAACCCTGACATTATCCCACTTCTTAACCCCATTTCCAGGCGCAGGAAGAGAAGAAGAGGGAGGCCGAAGTCCGAATGCGCTGCAGCAGCCTCTCCGAGATGCGACTGCCATCACCCGAGGGCCAAAATAGGACCCCTTTGGGGTCTGTTTCCTCATGTAAGAAGAACCCAGGGAAACAAGAGCCACTTGGGAATGTGTGTGGAGGGGCTTTTAAGGGGCCCTTGAGCAGCAGGGTCGGGAGTATGGGTAGTCCTCGACTTACGACCACAATTGAGCCCAAATTTTCTGTGGCTAAGTGAGTTTTGCCCCATTTTGCGACCTTTCTTGCCACCGTGCTTAAGTGAACCACTGCAGTTTGTTAGTCACACGGTCGTTAAGTGAATCCGGCTCCCCCCCCGGACTTGGCTTGTCAGAAGATCGCAAAAGGGGACCGGCATAAATACGTGCCTGTTGCCAAGCGCTTGAATTTTGACCGCGTGACCGTAAGGACACTGAAGCAGTCGTAAGCATGAAAAACTCGTTCATTCACTAACATTACAGGCGTGGTCTTCCATCTGCATGGACTTCAAATCCCAGAATTCTCAACGGTAGCCATGATCGCAGGGAGATTGTGGGAATTGAAGTCCACTCACCAAGGGCCTCGCTTGGAAGAAAACGTCCCCTGCAGCTCCAGTCTCTTGCTAATTGTCTTCCCCATTTTCTCGTTTCACAGTAAGACTCCAGTCAGCCAGATCAATCTCTGACAATTCTTCCGGGTCTCCACAGTTGTTCTTCTCTGCTCTTTCGTCACTGGGAGAGGTAAGCGAGAGCAAAAACGGAGGCTGTGAGTGTGGAACTGGGGGGGGGGGGTGTCTTTAAGATTTAGATGAACAGAGTTGGAAGGGACCTTAGAGGTCATCTAGTCCAACCCCCCGCCCAAGCAGGAGACCCTATGTCATTTCTGACAGATGGCAGTCCAGTCTCTTCTTGAAAGCCTCCAGGGATGAAGCTCCCACAACTTCCAAAGGCAACTTCTGTTCCACTGATTAATTGTTGTGTCAGGAAATTTCTCCTTAGTTCTAAGTTGCTTCTCTCCTTGATTAGTTTCCACCCATTGCTTCTTGTCCTGCCCTCAGGTGCCTTGGAGAATCGTTTGACTCCCTCTTCTTTGGGGCAACCCCTGAGGTAGTGGAAGACTGCTATCATGCCTCCCCTAGTCCTTCTTTTCTCTAGACTAGGTCAACTAGTTCAATCCCTGGCCAAACAGCAGACCCTACACCATTTCTGACAGAGCAATAGCAATAGCAGTAGACTTATATACCGCTTCATAGGCCTTTCAGGCCTCTCTAAGCGGTTTACAGAGAGTCAGCATATTGCCCCCAACAATCTGGGTCCTCATTTTACCCACCTCGGAAGGATGGAAGGCTGAGTCAACCCTGAGCCGGTGAGATTTGAACTGCTGAACTGCTGATCTAGCAGTAGCCTGCAGTGCTGCATTTAACCACTGCGCCACCTTGGCTGAGGGCAGTCCAGTCTAGTCTCTTCTTGAAAGTCTCCAGGGATGAAGCTCCCACAACTTCCGAAGGCAACTTCTCTTCCATGGGTTGATTGTCAGGAAATTCCTCCTTATTTCCAGGTTGAATCTCTCCTTGGTCAGTTTCCATCCATTCTTCCTTCTCTGGCCTTCAGGGGCTTTGGAGAATAGCTTGACCCCCTAACTCCTCTCTGGGGCAGCCCCTCAAATATTGGAAGATGCTTTCCTGTCTCCCCTGGTCCTTCTCTTCCCTAGACTAGCCAGGTCCAGTTCCTGCAACCATTCTTTGTATGTTTTAGCCTCCAGTCCCCTAATCCTCTTTCTTGCTCTTCTCTGCACTCTTTCTAGAGTCTCCACATCTTTTCTACATCGTGGCGACCAAAACTGGATGCCGTATTCCAAGTGTGGCCTTCCCAAGGCCTTGTAAAGTGGTATTAACACTTCACGGGATCTTGATTCTATCCCTCTTTTTATGCAGCCTAGAACTGGGTTGGCTTTTTGGGCAGCTGCTGCACACGGCTGGCTCCTATTTAGACCATACCCCTGTCGTGGTCAGACCACTGCCTACTGAGGCTTGACTTCCGGAGGCCAAACCCCCACCGTAGGGAGGAGGAACCGACCAGGTGGTTCCGCCCCAGGCGACTTATGGACCCCTTGAGGTTCCAGACGGAGCTTGGGGTAATTCCCGACACTCTCGCCCGCAGTTCGGCGGAGACTCTGGTTGCCGCCTGGCATTCGGCAGCGTCGGAGTCTCTTGACCGGATTGCGCCACTACGGCCCCTCCGGGTCAGCAGATCCCGGAGACCTCCTTGGTTCACCGAGGAGCTCCGGGAGAAGAAGCGCCGGAGGAGACGCCTAGAGCACCTGTGGAGGTCCGATAAGTCCGAGGAGAACCGAGCACTTTTGACTACCTGCACCAAGGACTACATCCGGGGACTAAGAGTTGCCAAAAGAACGCATATCTCCACCTTGGTAGCGTCCGCCGAGTCACGCCCAGCCGCCCTGTTTAGGATCACCCTCTCCCTCCTTAATAGGAGGGAGGCGGGAGACCCCTTGCAGGGTAGGGCTGAGGACTATGCCCAATTCTTGGCGGACAAAGTTGCTCGGTTTCGTTCGGACCTGGACTCCACCGCCGTAGATCCAGCCGAGACACAGGGGGATTACTTGGCAAACCATCTCTTTGTTGAGTTCCAGGATGTTGCCTCTGGGGACGTGGACAAGGCCATTCGAGCTGTAAGTGCCTCCACCTGCATTCTGGACCCGTCTCCCTCCTGGCTGGTTGCCAACAGCAGGGAGGTGACACATGGCTGGATCCAGGCGGTCGTGACCACCTCCCTTCGGGAGGGGCACTTCCCCGCCACACTTAAGACGGCGGTTGTGAGACCCCTCCTGAAGAAACCATCCTTGGATCCAGCCATTTTAAACAACTACCGCCCTGTCTCCAACCTCCCCTTTATTGGGAAGGTTGTTGAGAAGGTGGTGGCCTTCCAGCTTCAACGGGCCTTGGAGGAAGCTAGCTATCTTGACCCCTTCCAGTCCGGCTTCAGACCCGGTTACAGCACTGAAACCGCTTTGGTCGCATTGACCGATGATCTCTGGAGGGCCAGAGATGGAGGCCATGCGTCCATCCTGGTTCTCCTTGACCTCTCAGCGGCTTTCGATACCATCGACCATGGTATCCTTCTGCGACGACTGCGGGAGGTGGGGGTGGGAGGCACTGTTTTGCAGTGGTTCTCCTCCTACCTCTCGGACAGGTCGCAGTCGGTGTTGGTCGGGGGGCAGAGATCGTCCCTGAGGCCCCTAACATATGGGGTGCCACAGGGTTCGGTCTTATCCCCCCTACTATTCAACATTTACATGAAACCGCTGGGCGAGATCATCCGGAGGCACGGGATAAAATACCACCAATATGCGGACGATACACAATTGTATCTGTCCGCCCCGTGCCAACTCAATGAAGCGGTGGACGTGATGAACCGGGGCCTTGAGGCCGTTAAGGACTGGATGAGCGCTAACAAACTGGTACTCAACCCGGACAAGACCGAGTGGCTGTTGTGTTTCCCTCCCAACAATTTGGCTGATATTCCAACACTCAGGCTGGCAGGTCAAATTTTACACCCCTCAGATAGGGTCCGTAATCTAGGAGTCCTCCTGGATCCACAGCTGACTTTTACCCATCAGTTGTCGGCTGTGACCAGGGGGGCATTTGCCCAGGTTCGCCTGGTCCGCCAGTTACGGCCCTACCTGAACCGGGAGGCTCTCACAACAGTCACTCGAGCCCTTGTGATCTCTAGGCTGGAATACTGCAATGGGCTCTACATGGGGTTGCCCTTGAAGTGCATCCGGCGACTGCAGTTAGTCCAGAATGCAGCCGCGCGAGTGATAGTGGGCGCACCGCGGTTCGCCCACATTACACCTATCCTCCGTGAGCTGCACT
The DNA here is from genome assembly GCF_009769535.1 of Thamnophis elegans. NCBI lineage: Eukaryota > Metazoa > Chordata > Lepidosauria > Squamata > Natricidae > Thamnophis > Thamnophis elegans. The sequence goes on along the minus strand of NW_022473894.1, from coordinate 172,713 downwards.
GGCTACCTGTCGATCTCCGGGTGCGCTTCAGGGTATTGATGACCACCTTTAAAGCACTCCATGGTAGTGGACCTGGGTACTTGAGAGACCGCCTTCTGCCGATTACCTCCCTTCGACCGATTAGATCGCACAGATTGGGCCTCCTCCGGATTCCATCCGCCAGTCAATGCCGACTGGCGACTACACGGAGGAGAGCCTTTTCTGTTGCAGCTCCGACCCTGTGGAACGATCTCCCCGTTGAGATTCGTACCCTCACCACCATCCAGACCTTCCGCGCAGCCCTTAAGACCTGGCTCTCCCAGCAGGCCTGGGGATAAGTTTCTAAATTACCCGCCCGAGTGTTGCTTGACTGTTGAATGCAAGTTGGTGTTTTATAATTGATCTTGTTTACTCACTGTTTGTCTTGTATTATTGCACCCCCCTCCCGTGATTGTAAGCCGCCCTGAGTCCCCTCAGGGAGAAGGGCGGCCTATAAATCGTAATAAATGTCTGAAAATGTCTGAAATGTGGTCAAATCCCTACCATTGGAAAGATACAATTTCTTCTACAGAGATTGATCTTGTGATGAAAATGATGTCCGGTTATAAATGTCATCAACCAAATGGAACCTATATGGACTCTAGATTTGACCTGACTTGCAAAACATAAAGACCTTTTCACAGAGGGCACTTCAAACATCTCTCATCACGTCTGTGTTCTTCCTAGGACATTGTGGCTGGAGACATTGTGAACATAAGAAGCCTTTGGGAGCAAAAGGAGAACCCCCAAACAGATGCAAATTCTAAGGTGACGATTGCTGCTTCCTTTGGGAGAAATGCTATGATGAAGCTTAATTTTTTCTGTATAAGTGGCCATCCATGTTAAGCCTGGTGGGGCTTTGCTGGAAAAGGGCCCAGAAGTGGGAGGGAGTTTGGCCAGCATAAAAAGCCTCTGGGAGACTGGTGAAATGGCTCAGGCATCTGCAAAATCAATGCCCTGCAAGGTAACTTTTTTTAAAAAAAAATACACAAAGCTCCCCTCGTCCGGGACTTAATTGTTGACGAGAGGGCAGACCTGGCATGTATTACTGAAACCTGGCTGGGCACAGAAGGAGGAGTCCCCCTTGTAGAGATGTGCCCAGAGGGATTTCAGGTGCTTCATCAGCCGAGAGCCCAGGGAAGGGGTGGCGGTGTGGCTATTATTATCCGGGAGTCTCTGTTACCTCGTAGGGTCCCTGCTCCGGAGCTTGCCGGGTGTGAGTCCCTGCTGATAAAGTTGGACCTCAAGGGTCAAGTGGGTTTGCTGCTAACGTACCTGCCTCCCAACTGCGTTGCAGCATCCCTCCCCTCGCTCCTCGAGTCAGTAGCCGAGCTGGCAGTTGAGTTCCCCAGGCTTATAGTTCTGGGGGACTTTAACTTGCCATTGCTCGGCGAACGCTCTGATGGGGCGCAGGAGTTCATGGCTTCCATGACAGCCATGGGCTTGACCCAGGTAATTCGGGGCCCAACTCATACAGCGGGTCACATGCTCGACCTCGTATTCCTCTCGGAGCAGTGGATGCGTGATCTTGGTCTGAGGGGTAATGAGACCATACCCCTGTCGTGGTCAGACCACTGCCTACTGAGGCTTGACTTCCGGAGGCCAAACCCCCACCGTAGGGAGGAGGAACCGACCAGGTGGTTCCGCCCCAGGCGACTTATGGACCCCTTGAGGTTCCAGACGGAGCTTGGGGTAATTCCCGACACTCTCGCCCGCAGTTCGGCGGAGACTCTGGTTGCCGCCTGGCATTCGGCAGCGTCGGAGTCTCTTGACCGGATTGCACCACTACGGCCCCTCCGGGTCAGCGGATCCCGGAGACCTCCTTGGTTCACCGAGGAGCTCCGGGAGAAGAAGCGCCGGAGGAGACGCCTAGAGCACCTGTGGAGGTCCGATAAGTCCGAGGAGAACCGAGCACTTTTGACTACCTGCACCAAGGACTACATCCGGGGACTAAGAGTTGCCAAAAGAACGCATATCTCCGCCTTGGTAGCGTCTGCCGAGTCACGCCCAGCCGCCCTGTTTAGGATCACCCGCTCCCTCCTTAATAGGAGGGAGGTGGGAGACCCCTTGCAGGGTAGGGCTGAGGACTATGCCCAATTCTTGGCGGACAAAGTTGCTCGGTTTCGTTCGGACTTGGACTCCACCGCCGTAGATCCAGCCGAGACACAGGGGGATTACTTGGCAAACCATCTCTGGGTTGAGTTCCAGGACGTTGCCTCTGGGGACGTGGACAAGGCCATTCGAGCTGTAAGTGCCTCCACCTGCATTCTGGACCCGTGTCCCTCCTGGCTGGTTGCCAACAGCAGGGAGGTGACACATGGCTGGATCCAGGCGGTCGTGACCGCCTCCCTTCGGGAGGGGCACTTCCCCGCCACACTTAAGACGGCGGTGGTGAGACCCCTCCTGAAGAAACCATCCTTGGATCCAGCCATTTTAAACAACTACCGCCCTGTCTCCAACCTCCCCTTTATTGGGAAGGTTGTTGAGAAGGTGGTGGCCTTCCAGCTTCAACGGGCCTTGGAGGAAGCTAGCTATCTTGACCCCTTCCAGTCCGGCTTCAGACCCGGTTACAGCACTGAAACCGCTTTGGTCGCATTGACCGATGATCTCTGGAGGGCCAGAGATGGAGGCCATGCGTCCATCCTGGTTCTCCTTGACCTCTCAGCGGCTTTCGATACCATCGAAGGGAGGAAGAGGAGAAGAAGCAGAGCTTGGCGCCACCCGGACCGAGACCCCACCTGGGGCTGGAGATGCTGGATTCGGATCTGGGGGCTCCTTGGTGCTCTGTGAACCTGGATGTTTCATTACCAAACTAGGTAACTTCATCAGCGCAGAAAAGCCCCAAGGCCAGAAAGCCCCAAGGCCCCCACAGTTCAACCCTGAACTAAAATTATTCTCTTCTACCAGATTCCTACTTGGCCCTTTTGACCCCCCCCCCCCCGGCTTCCTCCGGAGCCCCCGATGACTTTTTAAAACACAGCCCAGTGTAGAATCCACGTTACATTTAACTATTCCAGAAATAAAAGATTACACTGGAATTGAGGCTAAACGCATTTCTCTCTTTACTCGTTAGATTTACAAGCCTGTTAAATGGAAGCAGGTTAACCAGCTGAAGGCTAAATTTGCAAGGTGGTCTGAAGTGTCCAATGGACACAAAGGCAAAACTTCTGCTCTTCCCATTTCAGGTTCTGATGAAGAGGCCTTTGTTTTGTATTTTCTTTCAGTAGCCGTGAATGCTGGGGAAGATTCCACCCTGTGATTCCCGAGATCTCCTCATTTCCACCCAGTCCACACAGAGGGGAAGTTTGCCCAGAGTCTGTGACATGGATGGCCTGTCAATTTAGTTCATGAAATGAACAATAAATAAGGACTGGCTTTACTAAAATTATTTGGCCCTTTTGTTTAAAACAAGGAGAGGCAGGCAAGTATTTCAGGGATCCTTGGTGCTGCTGGAGCTTCCTTGAAACGCCTGCAAGAAAACAAGCAAACTCGGGGAGCCCCCCAGGATCCCTCGTGTCAGCTCTGAGCTACAAAGATTCTCCTTTGTTGGTGTAAATATTTCAATTTCTACACCTGAGAATAATGAAAACAATTGTTACAACTGAGGATGATTTCGGCTGTCTGCTTGCCTTCATTGTCACTGGGGGCCTCTGAACGGACTCTTAATCTCCATTGCAGACTAACAGACAGAAGAAATCCTGGGCACAACACGGTCACACTGGAGTAATAATATAATATAAAGTGTTTATATTTTACTGAAATAGTCCCCTAGGGGGAGCTATACCACGTGGTAATGGCGGAGAGAAGGAATATGTAAATACTTGAGAGGAGAACAATGAACTGTAAGAGGAGTGGCTATGAATTGAGCGGGAAAATGTGATTGCTTGATTGGCCAGGAGGATGCCAAGGGCTAATTGGTTAAAAATTGTATTCTCAAATAAGGTAAAAGATAGGGTAATTATAAGGTGACCAGATTTTCAGATTGGTAAAGAGGGACACCATTGACCGGGCGGGGGGGGGGGGGGGGGGCTTGATTAAAATTTTTATATTTTGTCAAAAGGTCACACAAGGCGATTATATGACCCCAGGACACTGAAAGCATCATAAATATGAATCTGTTGCCAAATATCAAAATTTTGATCACGTGACCATGAGGATGCTTCAACGGTCGCTAAGTGTGAAAAATGGTCGCTAAGTGTGAAAAATGGTCATCAGTCACTTTTTTCAATGCCATTGTAACTTTGGTCACTAAATGAACTGTTTGAAAGCTAAAGCTAGCTTGCATTATGCTAGCTTACATTTTCAAGAGAGAGAAGCTAAACTCCTTATTAGAATTGAAATAGAAATGAGTAGAGTAGAGTAGAGTAGAATAGTTTATTACCCAAGTGTGATTGGACACACAAGGAATTTGTCTTCAGTGTACATAAATAAAATAAAATACAATACATTCATCAAGAATCATAAGCTACAACACAGTGATAGTCTCTCTCTCTCTCTCTCTCTCTCTCTCTCTCACACACACACACACACACACACACACACATACACAAACACACACACACACACACACACACAAAATACACAAACACGCCTCCTCTGGATTCAATGGGGTTTAGGAAATCCCCCCACCTCACAGACTCCCTCTTTCTTTCTCTCTTCCCTCCTCTGGATTCAATGGGATTTTTAGAAAATCCCCACTCCTGTGCACACACTCCCTTTCGTTCTTTCTCTCTTCCCTCCTCTGGATTCAATGGGGTTTAGGAAATCCCCCACCCTCACACATTCCCTCTTTCTTTCTCTCTTCCCTCCTCTGGATTCAATGGGGTTTAGGAAATCCCCCCAAATCCTTTCTTTCTCTCTTCCCTCCTCTGGATTCAATGGGACTTTTAGAAAACCCCCACTCCTGTGCACACACTCCCTTTCTTTCTTTCTCTCTTCCCTCCTCTGGATTCAATGGGACTTTTAGAAAATCCCCACTCCTGTGCACACATTCCCTCTTTCTTTCTCTCTTCCCTCCTCTGGATTCAATGGGGTTTAGGAAATCCCCCACCCTCACACATTCCCTCTTTCTCTCTTCCCTCCTCTGGATTCAATGGGGTTTAGGAAATCCCCCCACCTCCTTTCTTTCTCTCTTCCCTTCTCTGGATTCAATGGGACTTTTAGAAAATCCCCACTCCTGTGCACACACTCCCTTTCTTTCTTTCTCTCTTCCCTCCTCTGGATTCAATGGGGTTTAGGAAATCCCCCACCCTCACACATTCCCTCTTTCTTTCTCTCTTCCCTCCTCTGGATTCAATGGGACTTTTAGAAAATCCCTACTCCTGTGCACACAGTCCCCCTTTCTCTCTCTCTCTCTGTCTCTCCCTCCCTCTCCCTCTCTCTTTCCTTAAATTCTGAAGCCTGAAGAGGGAAGGGGGCTTGAAAATAGTAAAGATCCTCAAGGATAAATTCTTCTGCTTTTGATTTGCATTAGTACTACAGCACATTTCTACTAAGCTCCTGTAAATCTATGCTTTTGATACACATACTGCTGCATAGCATTCACTAAAGGATTCCATGTGTTATCATTTTTCCTAGCTGGGTCTTTGGTCCAATAAGTAAAAGAATTTGCAAGCATGTAGGTATGACATATGGTGAGCTCATGTAACTTGAGGCTGCCACTTGTTCCTCTGAAGCCATAGCCATTTCTTCCTCTGAAATCTCTTCTCTTCAAATCAAAGTCCTTTAAACATTATGCCAAGCAAATTGGAGTTCTTCCATTCAGATCCTGTTTCAATCATGATAATTGGCAATTTTTTTTACTACAACGTGCCCTGCATATTTCATTATCTGGAACGTCATTGGAGGGATCAGGATGGGTCTTCAGCATTTTAAAAACAGGGATGCTGGAGCTAAAAACCTCAGTGTAAAATACTTAGAGCTGGAGAGAAAGAGTTGGAGAGATCCGTGCTGTTTGTGAGCTTGGAAAGCGGGGGATTATGCCGTCTTGGCCAGCCGATCCCCACCCCCACCTCCATCCCCGTGCCTCAAACCCTGTTCCTCCCCTCCACTCCAAAACTCCTCGGGGCAGAAGGAGGGGTGGAGGTAGAAGCGTTCAGTTTTAAAAAAAAGACTGGGGAAAAAAAGAATTGAATTGAAAACAGTAACGAGAGAGACAAAAATCAGAGTATCAAAAAAAACCCCAACCCAACGCTTTTTTTGTGCTTTTTTGCGCTTCGCTCCAGGATCCAGATGAGGAAGGCTACGGCCGTTCCCAAAATTTTTCCCCTCTCCCTCTTTCTCTCTCTTTCCCCCCCACAAAAAGCAGGACGTAATAGAGCTGTTTCGGATCCATTCAGAATCCTCTCACCGCCAAACTCTTAAAAGCTTTATCAACTCTACAACAAACCCCTTTTTCTCCCCTCTTCTCCCCTCCTTTTCTTCTCTTTTTTTCCTTTCTTTCCTTTTCCTTTTCTTTTCTTTCTCCGGCAGACACACGCCCCAAATTTTTGCTGATTCTTAACCGCCATTGAGGGGAATGGAAAAAGTGGAAAAGGCAATATTCTATCCTATCTGGAATAACACGGGGGATTCTCAGTCATCCTGGAGCTCCCTGGACATCGCAGCAGCCCCAAGTGCGCGGGATTTCAGCGTTTTTCGCATCGGGGCGTGTTGCAAGAAGAGGGAGTGAGCTTAACATCTCAGCTTTGCTGCCCAGCGCTGGCAGAGAGGGTGGCTCCCCTCCTACTCAGAGCACCTGAGCTGGGCACCGCGTTACCCCTGCCCTGCCTACTCAGACCAGCTGAGCCTCCCTGGACATCGCAGCAGCCCCAAGTGCGCGGGATCTCGGCATCGGGGCATGCTGCAGGAAGAGGGAGTGAGCTTAACATTTCAGGCTTTGCTGCCCAGCGCTGGCAGAGGGGAATCCCGTCTCGGCCTCGGGTGGCTGCGGCAGAAGCAGCGAGCTTTCCCCACTGCATAGGGATGTGGGGGAAGGGCTCGGGCACGGGGAGGGGGAAACGGGCATCTGTCAAAACCCCGAATCCCGTCTCAGCCTCGGGTGGCTGCGGCAGAAGCAGTGAGCGTGGGGGCGACACTTCACTGGGAGTGACCTCTCTTTCCCCGCTGCATAGGGATGTGGGAAAAGAGCTCGGGCATCCAGTTTTCTCTCCCCCCTTCTTTCCTTCTCTCTCTCTGCTCTGGGAAAGGAGCAGCGTTCTGGGGAGCCCCGAGAGATTCCCCCGTTCTCTCTCTCTCTCTCTCTCTCTCTCTCTCTCTCTCTCTCGCTCTCTCTCTCTCTCTCCCAGCTCTTCCAAGCCGAGGCGGCGGGGGCGGGAAGAGGAGTCCGGGGGGGAGGGAGGGAGGAAGGGGAGGTGGCTGCGGCAGCTGGGCGATGGCCAGCAGTGACCGAAGCAGGGGGAGGGAGAGCTAGATTTTGGCGAGGCGGCCGTGGGAAGGACCGAGGGAGGAGTAGAGGACGGGGCTGCTTGGGAACGGAGAGGCAGGAGAGCGAGGCGGCTGCCGGCCGTTTCACCTCGCGCAGAGAACTTCCAGTCGTTCCGCCGCCGCAGGAGAGCCACAGGGGAGGGTGGCGGGATGCTACCACGCCTCGCGGACTCGCGGTGTGGTCGCTGGGAACCGCGCAGCACAGGCGCCGCCACACCGGCAGAAGCTCCGTGAGTCCGGCGGGGGCTGTTTCACTCGTGCAGAGAAATTCCACTCGGGTTCCGGAGCTTCTGCCGCCCGTGGCGGCGCAGCACAGGGGCTGGCTGTGACGCGAGGAGGTGAAATGAACTCCGCAAAGGGGGAGAAGGAGGAGAGGAGGGCTGTCTCCTCCCCCCAGTGCCTCCCGATTCCCACCAGTACCAATTCATAACATGATTACTCACCAGTGAGTAACCGCAGCTGCAACCCCAAAAGATGAAATGAAATGGAGCCTCACGCAGGCGTGCTCAGCAAAGCGGAGTCCAGCCAATCAGTGAGCTGGTTGGGATGGAAAATTTTCAGCATGTGGCATGCTGAAAATTTTCCATCCCAGCCAGCTCACTGATTGGCTGGAGTCCAGGCCAATCCAATCAGTGAGCGGAAGGCTGGGCTGGCTTAAATTTGTAGGATAGAACGGAATGATGAGCCAGCCCAGCGAGCTAGCAGCTGATGGGCGGGGGAGCGAGGGAGCTGCGAGCGCCAAAAAAAGTGTGTGTTTTTAAGAAGCGTGCGGGACGCGGGAAAATTTATGAAAAGGCGGGGCTATCCCGCCAAAAGCGGGACGTCTGGTCACCCTAGGATAGGGACTCTACACACACAAGCATTTACACATCGGCATACTTACAGATTTATCCTCCATTCAAACTGCTTGCATAAAAATCCACATACAAATATTTCCTTTCATACTTTCTCCAGGGAAACCAATCATTATCATTATTTTAGGGAGCTTTCACAAGCCAACGAGCTCCATTTTTTCCAAATCCCTTTTTAAAAGTAAAATAAGAAATAATAATACGGTCATTTTCTTTATTGTTATTAGAGGGTCTTACTCCTCTCCCAAGTCTTGGACACAACACAGAAACACAGAAACACCACCTCCACACTCCTCTAACAGAAATGGACTATTAACAAGTTTCACAAATAATCTCAAATCTTTTGTTCCTGCAATATTGCTTTTAGTTGCTCAAGAAGTCCCATATTATGAGCTCCCTAAAATGGCCCAAAATCACCTGGATTGTCCAAGGGACATTGAGGTCAGACAGACATTCAGTAATGAGAAAAAGGCTGCCTTTGATCCCTATATCTAATCCTCCTCATATCTCAGATTGAGGCAAAATCCAACCCACTGGCAAATCTTTGGGCAGCTTCCCTGTTGGCGGATCTCTGCATCGCCCCTTGATTTTCAGAGCATTCAATCACTGTCAAAAGACTCAGGAGCTCTGAGGGCGGCTGGCAGTGCAGAAACACCCAGCCTTCCTGCTTTCCTTTCAAGTGTGTGCCATGACTTTGCTTCAGCCGCCAGCCCATCACCCTCTTTTCATGTGGGGCCTGGCAGTTTCCTCCTGCAACTTTCCCCTGTCTGGATGATGCAACCCCCAGCTAATCCCCCAGGGTCAGAGGCTTTTATTTTTGAATCTCTCATTCCCTGCAGTTGGAGTGGAAGACCTCCAAAGTCCCTTCTTCCTCCTCCATTATTCTGTGTGAAGGTGGGCATCCATGGGTCCTGGTTGTGTGTTGTGAAGGCCTCCGATGTGGTAAAGGAAGAACCAGGGGTGCGTTTGGGGGAAATTGTCCACCCCCCCCGAATGAATCCAATCCAGGAGAAAGGGATGGAGGACGAGTGGATTACAAGAGAGTAAGGGAAAAGTAATGGTGACATCTGGAGAGCTAAGAATGAGAGGCTGCCTGATGGGTGGAATCAGAAGCAGCTCTGACCTTTTCAAACAATTCGGTTTCATTTATTTTAATCCCACCTTTATTATTTTACAAGTAACTGAAGGCAGCAAGCACTCCTTCCTATTTTATTTTCCTCAGAAAAACAACCCTGTGAGGTGGACCGGCCTGAGAGAAAGGGCCCAGCTGGCTTTCATGCCATAAGTGGGATTAGAACTCACCTCTCCTGGTGATCAGCCCAATGTCACCCAGCCGGCTTTCACGGCCAAGGCAGGACTAGAACTCACCTGGTGCCATCGCCACTGCACCTTGTTCTTATGGCAAGGAATGAGGATCGGCCTGATTGGTTCTGGTAATAAGAGAAGGTGGAGAGAAGACTATTTTGTGATAGACCCACAAAGGGATCCTGGGGGAAACCAGGCATGGAAGGAAAGGAGAGAAATTTGAATCACTGCAGGGAGAAAAAGCAGGAGTTTGAAATTAAAATGTATTATAATACATTGACGGTTGGAACAATTAATCAGTGGAACAGAAGTTGTGAATGCCCCAACACTGGAAGTCTTTAAGAAGATGTTGGATAGCCATTTGTCTGAAAAGGTATAGGGTTTCCTGCCTAGGCAGGGGGTTGGACTAGAAGACCTCCAAGGTCCCTTCCAACTCTGCTCTTGTATTGTATTGTATAAATTAATTGTTTTAGTTGTCACTGGAGTTTGCATCCCAGCCAGTTCTCCCAACAGAGAACGTGTGGAAAGTGGCCCTTGGGAAGAAAAGGTGGGGGATTTGGAAACTGTTTAGGAGAGAAAGAAAAGAACAAGGTTGCAGAATGGATGAAAAACAAAATGTGGAACAGAGAATGAAGTGATAGACCGCATGGATAATAATAATGGCATATAATGGAATGAATAAGGCAAAAAAGGGAAATGAACAATATATATCTTGTAGAAAGAGGGAAAAAGCTGCAGAGAATGGAGTGAAAAATGCAGGACATTGGAAAAATGCAAAGAAACAAAAAACCGGAGGGTGATTTTCCAAATTCAGTGGCTCCTCACCTCTTCCTTCATCCCCAGCTCCACCTTCGACACGAGAGTCTTAATTAAAAGCCAAACTAACGGCTGGGGAAACGCCCCGATGCGGGAGAGAAACAGGTGCCTTTAAATTCCACCCCTTTCTAAAGCCCCAGATATCCCCGCAAAACAAAAAATCCCCCCTGCATTTAAGGTGCATCTCATGGCTGGGAAAACCCTTCAGAACAACAGCAGCAAAATAAATTTCTCTCTCTCTCCAGAGCAGCTGCTGAAACGCAACCAGCCGAATTCCTTTCATCCTTCATTGCAACTATTTATAAAAGCAGAGAGGGAAGCCGTACCTGGCAGCCGGCAGGGATGCAGATCCGGGCTGGTGGGGGGGTGGGGGCATGAGACAGCTGGGGTGGCAACCGTCTCCCCGGGGCGAGAGGGAAGCCGGTGAGAGGGAAGCCAGCCGGCTCTCGCCAGCCCTGCAAAGGAAACTCCCTCCGTTGTCCGAGGAGCCCATCCCTGTCCCCACCGCCTGCTAGTTACGCCGAGGGAACATCCCGGGGTTGCCATGGTGACGCTTTTACCTCCAGCAGTGGTCCAGCCTCTGCCTCCCAGATCATCCCGGGCATCCCTCGGGCGGCTGGGCATCACCTGCCTCCTGTCCAGATGTGGCGCCCAGCAGAAGGACAGAGAGGGGCTCTCCTCCTCCTCCGTATGAGGGGCTCGTCCCCAGGAAGACACGACAGCCGCCTCACTAATTCTTCACCCGCCTCAGGCCACATCGGCTGGCTGCCAGATGTTCTTCCAGGCAGCGTCTCCCAGAGGAAACTCCAGCCCCCACCGTGCTGGGATGGGCATGATGGAAGGACCTCCTTCCCTGCTCCCCGGGAACAGGTGAGGGGGGGGTGGATTTTCTGTGTTTGATATGGGAGGAAATGTGCCCACTTTGGGTCCCCAAATCAAATAAAGACCAATCAAGGAGAAGATTTGCAGCTCAGGGCAGAAAGGAGGGGACCCCACCCCAAAACAGACCGTTTGCATCTGGAGGAAACATCCTGGGACCCCCAAATCCTTCCAATTACCCATTTCGTCTCTTGGGAATACACTTTGTGGGCCTTTTAAAAATCAGTAACGTCCAAATAGGGAGAAAAGGAGCGTAGCTGAAATCAGGGACCGACCAGCCATCCAGCTACACTGCAGAACCAAACAGACCACGATCCGGCCAGGTTTCTTCTCTCAATCCCGGATAAAAGCATGTTAGTTTCCTGGCTAAGCAGACCAACGTTCCTTGAATTCCAGGCCCCTCGAGGACGCCCCTCCACCCTCCTCCCTTCATCTGAGAGTCCGGGCTGTCCGAGGGAGATGAGCAGGGCAGGAAAAAACCAGCTCAGGTCTTCTGAGGCAAAGGAAACGGTCTCAAGGTGGTCTCGGCTTCCCTCCCAGGGGCTCATATTCTGCCATGTTTGTGGCGAAAACGGCTCCCTGATTCTTCATAGAAGAGAGGAACGCAAACCCTCAGATGAGCACCACAATCAGGGCCCAAATCTCTGTGGCTGAGCAAGGTGGTTGCACAGTGAGTTGATGCAAATGACTGCCGTTGTTAAGTGAATCACATGGTCGCTGAGCAAATCCAGTTCCCCCCCCTTTGACGTGGCTTGTGGGAAGGTCCTAAACGGCCATCCCAACGACAGACCCATCCCTGGGATGCTGCTGCGGCCATCCTAAGTGCTTCCCGTATCAAATAAACAAATAATCTTGCTGGTTGCCCAAGTGCCCAGATTTTGATCACCTGACCACAGGGGGAATACAGCAATCGTCATAAGTGCGAGGACTGGTTGTAAGCCACACATTTCAGTGACATAGCTACAGACTTTCTGTATTGCAAGAGGAGGTTTTGGCAACTCTCTCCCTGGAAACAGGCAATTGATCACAAGCTGGGTTCTCATGGGCTCTCACTGGTATTCTCAATGTCCCCAGGCTTTGATCAAGGAAAGCGAGTTGTAATGAATAGAATGAAGGACATGGAGTTCCAGGAAGAACTAAATAGGTTGCCTCTCCACAGTAGGGACAGAATCAAACAGGGAGTGTGGGAATCGGCAAGATATCTAAATGACCTGATCTCCCCAAAACAAAGAATAGCTTTCTTCAGAGCCAGATTTAACCTTCTTCCTTCAGCACTCCTCCAGGGCAGGTATAAGAGAACACCTATAGCCGAACGCGTTTGTATATGTGATAAAGGAGAAGTGGAAGATAATTCACATGTTCTATTACACTGTGAGCTATACAGAGCTTGTAGGTCTGCACATATTCTCCCCTTATTAGGGAGATTGCCAGGGACGGCAGACAATTTTTATCTAGGCTTCCTCCTCCAGGACACTAACCCGGTTACCACATATGCAGTGACAAAATTCTCTGCTGCTGCAATGTCCTTAAGAAAAAGATTGGCTACAGAAGTATAGTTGTCATCTTGTACCAATTATCTGGACATACCTCTAACAATCCATAGAGGGGGGGTCATCTGGTGAAATATCTGAGTGATTTCAATATGGTGCAATTGCTCTCAAAGATGGGCTCATTAGAAAAGAATTTCTTTGGTTGGGGAGGGGTCCACTATACAGAATCCCTCAATAACTCTGCATTACTACTGACCTTTAAAAAAAAAACTGAGCATATCAGTGTTCAGATTTTCTAGACTCCCATAATTGAGTCACAAGAGCAAGTATAACTGGTTGGTTCAAAGACATCTTCAGAAGGCCATGAATGATTCTTTGGGAGTTTTTAAGTTTGGACCAGATATGATTACAAAATTTAAACAGGCCCTTTTCTCTCCCCCCCCCCCCCAATTCTATCCTGCCGGCTGCCAAACAAATTATGGTATAGACCAGTGGTTCCCAAACGAGGCTCTGGCGGGCAGCAAAGCTGACTGGAGAATTCTGAGAGTTGAAGTCCACAAGTCTTAAAGTTGCCAAGTTTGGGAGCCACTGGTCTAGACATCTGAGAGGAGTAAAAGCATTTCCACATCCATTTCTTGTGAGTCTCTTACATTCCCCATTTCAGGCAGTTTCCAGCCTCCTTGCTCACTTGTGGGAAGGGTGTGTGTGTGTGCTGAAATCCTGAGGTCGAAGGGATTCTGACCCCGGAGAGCCGTTTGCTCACATCTGGGAAGGGTCAGAATCCTGCACCCTCGTGGTTTCCTCTGCCGGCAAATGGTGGGGAAGAAGGACTGACTTCTTGGGACAAGGACGGTGGCAGAGTCAGGTCAGGGGGAGACCAAAGCAGGAGAAAACCATCCACAAAGCCCCCATTCACAGCCCAAGGGATCCTGCGTGGCACTGGTTAAGGGGCAGCCTTAGAGTTCTAGTCTGGTGAGTTCTAGATGGTGAGTTCTAGTCCTGCGGGAGCCCTGAAAGGCAGCTGGGTGACCTTGGACCCCTCCCTCTCTCTGTTGTAATGGGGGAAAGAGGAGGAGGAGGAGGAGGAGGAAGGAGCAGAGGGTCTCTTCCCCACTTTAAGTTATGCATCAAGTAAGAAGGGTTATCACTTGACTTATCACCAGCCATCCGCTTAGTGACGGTTTGAAGTTCGGAGACTCAGGAGCGTTTTTCACAGCCCAGATTCTGGGAGGGGGGCTCCCCCCATCTGAAAGGCGCCAAACTCGAGGAAGGCTGGGCTGAGAGGTTTTCCTGGGAAAACCTGCTCCAAAACTGCCCTTCTGGGCAAGGGCGAGAGGGGGGGGGGGCTTTGCTGGGCAGTCCCGGAGCTACACTGAGGCTTCTCCGCTGGGAAAGCCGAGCCGCCGCTGCCCCGAGAGGCTCAGCCCGGGTCTGCCGGGGCTTTTAGGCGCGGACCTCGCCCGCTGGGCAGCCTTTTCGGGAGCATCGCGCCTCCGCCTCGCCTCGCCCGGCTCCCTTCGGAAGTGAGGAAGGGACGCCGCGGAAGCCCAGGTGGGGCGCTTAGGGCGGGCTTGGCGGCAGGAGGAGCCCCGGCGCCCCTTCCTCCAAGCGGGGCCCGAAGTGGGCAGGGGGCGGGCGGGGGGCCTCCCACCTCCCACCCCGAGCAACTGCGGCGTCCCGTCGGGGGCGCCCAGGGCGGCCTCGACCCCCGCCAGCCTCCCCGCCGCCCCACTGACCTGGGGACGCTCCGCTGGGCGGCCGCTCCTTGGCGCCCCGTCGCCGGCTGCAGTGGCCCTTCGGCGGCAACGCTTTCTCCTGCCGCCCCTTCCCGGCCGGGGGACACTCCGGGACAGCCCTGCTGCTCTGGCCGCCTCCGGGCGGCGTTGGGTCGCTTAGCAGCTCCGGCCAGGCCGGTGGGAGGGGGTGGCGAGAAGACGCCTGGCGGGCGGGGGGCGCCGCTTCCCTTGCAGCCTGCGAAGCCGCGCTCGGTCCCCGGGGGCGCTGCTGTGGGGGCAGAGGGGCTTCCCGGGGCTCCGGTGGGGGCAGAGGGGCTTCCCGGGGCTCCGGTGGGGGCAGAGGGGCTTCTCGGGGCTCCGGTGGGGGCAGAGGGGCTTCTCGGGGCTCCGGTGGGGGCAGGGGGGCTTCTCGGGGCTCCGGTGGGGGCAGGGGGGCTTCCAGGGGCTCCGGTGGGGACAGAGGGGCTTCCAGGGGCTCCGGTGGGGGCAGAGGGGCTTCTGGGGGCTCCGGTGGGGGCAGAGGGGCTTCCCGGGGCTCCGGTGGGGACAGAGGGGCTTCCCGGGGCTCCGGTGGGGGCAGAGGGGCTTCCAGGGGCTCCGGTGGGGGCAGAGGGGCTTCCCGGGGCTCCGGTGGGGACAGAGGGGCTTCCCGGGGCTCCGGTGGGGACAGAGGGGCTTCTCGGGGCTCCGGTGGGGACAGAGGGGCTTCCAGGGGCTCCGGTGGGGGCAGAGGGGCTTCCGGGGGCTCCGGTGGGGGCAGAGGGGCTTCTGGGGGCTCCGGTGGGGACAGAGGGGCTTCCGGGGGCTCCGGTGGGGGCAGAGGGGCTTCTGGGGGCTCCGGTGGGGGCAGAGGGGCTTCCCGGGGCTCCGGTGGGGACAGAGGGGCTTCCCGGGGCTCCGGTGGGGGCAGAGGGGCTTCCAGGGGCTCCGGTGGGGGCAGAGGGGCTTCCCGGGGCTCCGGTGGGGACAGAGGGGCTTCCCGGGGCTCCGGTGGGGACAGAGGGGCTTCTCGGGGCTCCGGTGGGGACAGAGGGGCTTCCAGGGGCTCCGGTGGGGGCAGAGGGGCTTCCAGGGGCTCCGGTGGGGGCAGAGGGGCTTCTGGGGGCTCCGGTGGGGGCAGAGGGGCTTCTGGGGGCTCCGGTGGGGACAGAGGGGCTTCCGGGGGCTCCGGTGGGGGCAGAGGGGCTTCCAGGGGCTCCGGTGGGGACAGAGGGGCTTCCCGGGGCTCCGGTGGGGACAGAGGGGCTTCTCGGGGCTCCGGTGGGGACAGAGGGGCTTCCAGGGGCTCCGGTGGGGGCAGAGGGGCTTCCGGGGGCTCCGGTGGGGGCAGAGGGGCTTCTGGGGGCTCCGGTGGGGACAGAGGGGCTTCCCGGGGCTCCGGTGGGGACAGAGGGGCTTCTCGGGGCTCCGGTGGGGACAGAGGGGCTTCTGGGGGCTCCGGTGGGGGCAGAGGGGCTTCCGGGGGCTCCGGTGGGGGCAGAGGGGCTTCTGGGGGCTCCGGTGGGGACAGAGGGGCTTCTCGGGGCTCCGGTGGGGACAGAGGGGCTCCCCGGGGCTCCGGTGGGGGCAGAGGGGCTTCTCGGGGCTCCGGTGGGGACAGAGGGGCTTCCCGGGGCTCCGGTGGGGACAGAGGGGCTTCCGGGGGCTCCGGTGGGGACAGAGGGGCTTCTGGGGGCTCCGGTGGGGGCAGAGGGGCTTCCCGGGGCTCCGGTGGGGGCAGAGGGGCTTCTGGGGGCTCCGGTGGGGACAGAGGGGCTCCCCGGGGCTCCGGTGGGGGCAGGGGGGCTTCTCGGGGCTCCGGTGGGGACAGAGGGGCTTCTGGGGGCTCCGGTGGGGACAGAGGGGCTTCTCGGGGCTCCGGTGGGGACAGAGGGGCTTCCGGGGGCTCCGGTGGGGGCAGAGGGGCTTCCCGGGGCTCCGGTGGGGGCAGAGGGGCTTCCAGGGGCTCCGGTGGGGGCAGAGGGGCTTCTGGGGGCTCCGGTGGGGGCAGAGGGGCTTCCAGGGGCTCCGGTGGGGGCAGAGGGGCTTCCCGGGGCTCCGGTGGGGGCAGAGGGGCTTCTGGGGGCTCCGGTGGGGGCAGAGGGGCTTCTGGGGGCTCCAGTGGGGGCAGAGGGGCTTCCCGAGGCTCCGGTGGGGGCAGAGGGACTTCCCGGGGCTCCGGTGGGGGCAGAGGGGCTTCTGGGGGCTCCAGTGGGGGCAGAGGGGCTTCTCGGGGCTCCGGTGGGGGCAGAGGGGCTTCCCGGGGCTCCGGTGGGGACAGAGGGGCTTCCAGGGTCTCCGGTGGGGGCAGAGGGGCTTCTGGGGGCTCCAGTGGGGACAGAGGGGCTTCTCGGGGCTCCGGTGGGGGCAGAGGGGCTTCCCGGGGCTCCGGTGGGGACAGAGGGGCTTCCAGGGTCTCCGGTGGGGGCAGAGGGGCTTCCGGGGGCTCCGGTGGGGGCAGAGGGGCTTCTGGGGGCTCCGGTGGGGGCAGAGGGGCTTCTGGGGGCTCCAGTGGGGGCAGAGGGGCTTCCCGGGGCTCCGCTGTACAACCTGCGGAGAGCAGCGCTGGACGCCCCGCGACAACCCTCTGGTCCGGCCCTGCAGCTGCCGCCCCCCCACCCCAAAGGCTGGAGGGTCCGGCCAGTCCCGCGCGCCGTTGCGCCCCCGGCGCGTCCGGCGAAGGATGGGCTCGGGCAGCGCTGGGGAAGCCTGGTGGTCTCGCAACTTCAACTCCCAGAATCCCCCAGCCAGCTGTGCTCCAGGACTTAAAGTCGCCAAGGTTGAGAAACACGGCCTTAGAGGATTGGCCAGACCCCAGGCCCCTCCCTCCTCCCTCTTGGATGCATTGCAAGATTATTTCGAACACACTTTATGATTACAAATAACTCAAGGTGGCAGACATATCCATCACGCTTTCCTTCTCCTGCCCACAACAACAACCGCCCTGTGAGGTGGGTTGGGCAGAGACGGGGGGGGGGGGCTGGCCCACAGCTGCTTTTTTAGTTGAGATTAACTGTGATCCCATTTTTCTTTTATTTTTTATAAATTTTTATTTTAAACACATCAACAGAAACAAACACAAGACTTAAGACAACATAGGAACAAGAAGTTCCATCGTATATCATACAGCAGTATCGGTTTATTTGCAGTTAGTGTTTTCCCTTCTATACATTTCTATCTTGCATTCATGGTCCCCTTAATCGTTATCCATTTTTATGTACAATTCTATATTTATTTATACTTAGCTATTTATAACAAAATATTGTTTACCTATGTTTTGTTTTATATTCTTACTGTCATTTATTCTCTTACATACAATTATAGGTGAACATTCATGTAGTTATTCTTTTTCTTTGCCATTCTTATACTTTTGTTATTCCATTTAAAAGGTGATAATATACAGTTTGGGTTGCTTTGTTTACCATCCCTAGCGCCTGTTGTAACACCACCTTATTTGTGGTGATCCCATTTTTCAATTTCTTGGTGGTGGTTTCCTGAGAGTAAAACTGGACCAAAAATAGGTGGCAAAATATCTCTGCTCTTTTATATTAATGAGTATCAACATTTTGCTGCCTTCGTTAAGCAGCTGCGTATCATGTTTGTTTTCTTTCGAACACATCTAAATAATCCTTTCATTCTGAACCTTTTGCACTCAACCACTCTCAGGCCTTCTGCTTTTCTGACACCAGTTCAGCAGTTCCAGCATATTTGCCTGGAATCCTCATTCCTGGATCGTTTTAATTCCCAGGACTTTCCTACGATTTTAGGGGAGCTGAGCCGGCATCTAGTTCTGCGTTTCGACCGTCTTTGCCCCTTACGTAATTTTTATAGTTTGCAATATTTCCCTCAGTGGGGAAGATGGGCAGATTCTAAATTGGATAGATAAATAATAAGCACATAAAAGAGAAAGTCTGCATTTTCTCCTGGTTGGAATTGTTTGCAATTGTGCCACTAATATCCAGGAAGAGGAGCGCCTTTAATCAGTGGGTTGATTCAACGGTTTTTGAAGTCCACCGCCTGGGCTGCCCTTTCCTTTAAACCGGTGGTTCCCAAACTTGGCAACTTTAAGACAGCAGAGCTGGCTGGAGAATTCTGGGAGTTGAAGTCCACAAGTCTTAAAGTTGCCAAGTTTGGGAACCACTGCTTTAAACCAAGATCTCCCGGCCACCTGGTCAACTTGTCCCTCCTGGGACCCAAGGTTGTTCTTCAAATCAAAACGGCCCCCATGGCAAGGTTGCTTCCTCCCACTTCCTCAGCCGATGCCTTTCCGCCTTTTAAGGGGCTGCTTCCAAACTCCCACCCCTACACAGCCTCTGCCTGCACCCACCTCCAGCCGGAGCTCTCCTTCCAAGGGGCAGGGGCAGAACAGGGGAGTGTGAGGACCAGGGAGCAGGGTTGGAAGGGGCCTCGGAGGTCTTCTAGTCCAGCCCCTGCTCAAGCAGACTACCCTTCCGGTTCTCCCTGAAAGCTTCCAGAGATGGAAGCCTCATAACTCTGGCAAGGAAGCTCCTGGATGGATCGTTGTCAGTGTCAGGAAACGTCTGAATTCTCTCTTTCACGACCTTCCGCCCTTCTTCTCCTGCCCTCGGGTGCTTTGGGGATCAGGGCAAAGGGTCCCTGCTTGTGAGGGGAGAAGGACCCTGCAGTGGGAAGGAGACCCTCTCCATGGGCCATCCCCATCTCAGGCTGGCAAAGACCCAAAGGACACTGCTGGCCTCTGTGCCGTTTCCTGCAAGTGGAGAGATGGAAGCAGGCAGGACCCCTGGAGCCCACCTCCCACAGGCTCCTCCTCCAGGTGACTCACAGCATTGGGGATGGATTGGCAGGTCATCCCACCAATCCCCTTGACAGCTTCAAGAGCCACTTGGCCTTGCATGGGGGGGGCATGTCAGCAGTGGGGCTGGTGTGGCCGGGGGTGGGGGGTGGTCTTCCCTACTGATGGTATCAGGTCTGGGGGCCCCCGTCCTCTGGAGGCCACCTTCCTTCCGCCTGGACAGCAGCCCAACAGGTGAGGATGTGTGTGCAGAGGCAGCGTGATGAGTGATCCCCCTCCCTGCCTCCCTGGGGAGCCCCACGTGGGATGGGGGACCTCAAGCCAAGCAACCCTCCCCACCAACAGCCCCCCCCAAAGAGTCCACCCCCCCCCCCATTCCCAATGAAAGAAACACAACAGCCGTCGTTTTGGATGACTATATTGGTTTTAAAAAATACAAATACTGCCCAGTTGCCATCAGAGCACAAAGCATCCCTTGGCAGACCCCTCCCCCGACAGCACCCCAAGTTAACAGCACAATGAAAAAGGGAGGGGCTGCTGGGGAGGGGAGAGCTTTCCAAAAAGGCTGGAGAAAGAGCGTCCAGCTGGAGCAAAGACCCCTCCTCAATCAGTAAGCATCTGCACCAGGCAGGAGCAAGCAGTGGGCTGGTTTAGTTGGTGCCCCCTCCTCCTTTCCTACCTCCCCCCCCCCCCGGCGATGGGGTCAGGAGGAAAGAGCCTTCCCAGCAGCCCCACCGGAAGGCAAGATGGACTTTGGCAGTTATTCACTTAAGAACTGTGGCAAGAAAGGTGGTATAATGACTAAAGTTACAATGGCATTGAAAAAAGTGACCGATGACCATTTTTCACACTTAGCGACCATTTTCACACTTAGCAACCGCTGCAGCATCCTCATGGCCACGTGATCAAAATTTGGATGTTTGGCAACAGTTACAATTTATATTTGTAAATTGTAGTTATGTTGAAATTTTTAAAAAAATTACAATACTATTTTTGCGTTGAATGAAATTTTTTGTTGCTCCATATAAAAATTTTAATCAACACCCCCCCCCCCCCGGTCAAAGATGTCCCTCTTTACCAATCTGAAAATCTGGTCACCTTACCCTTCAGGAGGGTCCTGGGAGGGGAGCTGATGCTGCTGCCAGGGGGCTTTTGACCCCCACCAAAAAAGACCTGAGCAGGAAGAGGAATAGGTGACCATGATTGTTTTAGGTGGCCCTGATGGGGGCTTTGGGCAGCAGGGAGCTGGGCTGGGTGGGGAGGGCTGGGTCTTTCCTGACGGTTGCAGGCCCCCCCCCAGCCCCCTCCCCTCCCTCCACTGTGACATCAGAGGTGACCCCACCAGGGGTCACTAAGCAACGGCCACTGGGAGGGCAGCCACAGAGGTTTGAGGCAGGATGACAGTTGGCAGAGGCTGGCAACCACAGACCCCTAAAACAGTGGTTCCCAAACTTGGCAACTTTAAGACTTGTGGACTTCAACTCCCAGAAATCTCCAGCCAGCTCTGCCCTAAAATGGTAGAAGATTTTGTTTGAAACTCAAGATAGCAACTGAGAAACCATGAGATAAGGACCTCTACGGCAATTGTGGACACTGACAACTAAATGGGAGGTACTTGTAGAAGATAATACAACAACTGCAGCTTTGGTCCAATGACTACAAATACAGAACATTTGGGGAATATTTTATAGGAAAGGTACGGAAATTAACTTGGACAAAAGATTAATTTGGAGAGATGGGAAGGAGGAGGTGAGTATGTGGGGATTCCTTTTCAGGAAATGTACCCAAATTAATTTGGAGAAATGAGGAGGAGGAGGAGGGGAGGAGGAGACTATGTGGGGATTCCTTTTCAGGAACGGTACCCGAAATTAATATGGAGAAATGAGAAGGAGGAGGTGAGTATGTTAGGATTCCTTTTCAGGAAAGGTACCCAAATTAATTTGGAGAAATGAAAAGGTGAGTATGTGGGGATTCCTTTTCAGGAAATGTACCCGAAATTAATATGGAGAAATGAGAAGGAGGAGGAGAGTATGTGGGGATTCTTTTTCAGGAAAGGTACCAAAATTAATTTGGAGAAATGAAAAGGTGAGTATGTGGGGATTCCTTTTCAGGAAATGTACCCGAAATTAATATGGAGAAATGAGAAGGAGGAGGTGAGTATATGGGGATTCCTTTTCAGGAAATTTATCCAAATTAATTTGGAGAAATGAGAAGGAAGAGGTGAGTATGTGGGGATTCATTTTCAGGAAAAGTACCCGAAATTAATTTGCTGAAATAAGAAGCAGTTGGTGAGTATTTGGACCCCTTTAAAGAAAAAATTGTTTTGGACAAAGGAGATGTTAACTACTTGTAGGTGTTTACTTCATAGAGGAACTGTTCCTTGGTTATTTTGGATAGAAGAACCAGGCGATGGTGGTAATAGGTAAAAGAGGATAGGAACCTTCATGATTTGGGTACAAAGTGATGGTGAGTATTTGTACAACATAAAAGAGGAGAGGGACATCTATGATTTGGGGAAAAGGAGATGGTAAGTATTTGGACAACGTAAAAAAGCACAGGAACTTATATGATGTTGGGAAAAGACCAGAAGATGGTGAGTATTTGTACAACCTTTGGCCAATCACCAGGGAAGGATGACTTCCATTCTTCCAATATGTTTGGTGAGTTCCTGTCCTTCAATTGGCTGAGTGACTTTGTGCCAATCAGACGGAAAAGGTGAGTTCTATTCCTGCAATTCTCTCGTAAATGTCTTTTTATTTTTTTTCCATTTCATTTTTGTACAGTCACATATATACTGTGCATAACCAGGGCCATATAACATTAAACAATGAACACAGCCATTCCTCGTGTCAACAATACCCCCAAAAATAGAAACCCAATGTACCTCTTCGACCCTCCATACACCCTTTTTTCGCCCCCCTCCAACTTTCTGTCTTCCCTCCATCCTTCCCCTGTACCCTACTTCCCCTCCCCCTCTACCACTCCTCTCTCCCAATCCACTCCCTCCCTTCCTTCTCACCCTCCCTCCAATCCTCTCTCCCGCCTTCTCTGCCCCTCTTTCTTCTATCCCGCTACTCCTCCCTTCGGTGTATTTCTACAATCTATTAATATATTCAGCTTGTCCTATTTTTACAGTGGAATTAAAGAGCAACAGTATACAAGTGCAATCGTGTTACTTTAAAATCTAGCACATACTATATATCCCCCCTCCCCTCCTCCCCCCTAACACCCCACTTCCCTCCCCCCCTCGACTTCCCAGAGCCCGTAAACGGTATAGATTTTTAACAAACACAGTCTAAAATATATTGAGACAAAGGAAATTAAAAAAAAAGAAGTTAATAACATCTCTGCATTGAACTCAACTTCTTCCTGTTACACTAACTTTGAGCAGTTTAGATTATTCCTGCTGCCAAACTCCGGGAAGCGGCAGAAAGTTTTAATCTCCCAGGATTCCCTCTGAACGTTTTGAGAAATGCCAGAATAAAGGAATTAAGGAACTTCCTGATGCTTCACTTCTCTTTTCCGTTCCCTGTTTGTGCCCATCTCCTGCGTTGGCTGGATCTCTTCGGAGCGTCGGACGCTTCCTCCAGAAAGGAAGACAATCGTCCTGTCACCACAAAACTCCGGGATTTATTTTATTTTTATTCATCAGATGTAGAGACCACCCATCTTACCACAGGGTAACTCTGGCTATTTTTAGCCTTGGGGGCAGAGGAAGGAGAACTCAGGTGCCCGAAGTAGCTTTCCCTGGATCGAAAGAAGCCTTGTGTAGAGTTGTAGAAGTGAATAAATGGGGCATTTGGCCTGGAGCTGCCTGCCAATATTCGGATTTCAGCTCCCATCATCCCAGACAAAGTTGATTCATGATGTTGGTGGAATGGGTCAGGAAGGAGGCCCACGGGTGGGGCACAACACCCACCCACACGTCACACGGGACAGGTTGGTAAGCAAGGAAGGAGCAGAAGGTTGGAGGTTTTCACAGCTGGAGAAGCAACTTTGAGGGTGAAGACTCCTGCCTTGGTCAATGGGGTGGACTAGAGGAGCTCTGAGGAACCGTCCATCTCTACAATTCTATGAACCTGGGCAGGATGCGGGGTGGGGAGTGGACTAGCCCTACAATTCTATGATTCTAGGAGCTTGAGCAGGGGGATGGACTAGAACAGTGGTCCCCAACCTTTTTATCGCCGCGGACCAGTCAGCCTTTGATAATTTTACCATGGCCCGCTGAGCGCGCGCAGGGGTGGGGGGGCGAAAATGGGGGAATACAAACATACTTTTTAAATCCACCTTCCCAATTCAACACCTGAATCATATCCCACCTTCCATTTTGTATGTAGATTTTAAGGAATAAACAGCTGAATTAATCAAGGTCAAAGATAAAAAGAGCAAGGGCAAAATTAAATAAGCCAGAGGATAGCAATGTAAAAAGAATACAGTATTAAGCCCATTCACTCTATCTAAGCCCCCCCACCTCACAAGGTTGTCGTGGGGGAAATAGGGGGTGGGAGTATTAGGTATCTTCACTACCATATATAAAAGGAGATACTATCTTAAATAACAAAGTGGGCCCCCACCTCCAAAATATACTAAAAGAAAAAAGATTCCATGTGCTCAACTAATTTTTTTTAAAATCATCACTATATTATGGACTACAGACATATATATATATATATATATATATATATATATATATATATATATATATATATATATATATATATATATATATATATATACACATACATGCATATATACATACCGTACGTATGTACGTACGTATATATATAATGTCCAAATAACAGGAAAAGCGCTTCAAGGACCAAAGTATATTCCTTTTTTGCAGCCTTAAGAGAACTCTCGTTTTTTGAGGCTCAGAACCAGGCATTCTCGTGGGCTGCAAAAAGGAAACGCGACCCGGGAGCGCAGCCTCCAAGAGTCCATATCGCCAATAACTACGCGTGGGGGGAAAGGAAATGTGTTTTGTGAGGAAGAGAAAGAGCGCGCTTCACCGATGCCCGTTGGCGAAATTTTGGAAGAGAGGCAAGAGACTTCAGGCACCGAGCCCCCACCCCTGGCTGCGGCAACTGGAGCGGGCGGGAGGCAGGGAAGGGGTGGGCAAGACCGCCGCTTTTCCACCGTGCGCTGCAATAGCGGCAGCGGCGGCCTGAATCTGGCGACTGCCCCTCACCACCTCAGGCGGCACTCATACCCTCCCCATTCCTGCGCTACCGTTAGACTCCTCTCAGCCCCCCACCCACGCCCGCGGAGGGCGCACGCGTGCCAAAATCGCGCACCCCCATCTCCCCTCAAAAGACCCCCCCCGCCCTCGGCTGCCCGACGTTCTCTCTCTCTCTCTCTCTCTCTCTACCTCTCCCGCCGTTCCTTCTCACAAGCCAAGGCCGGGCGGGGAAGCGAGAAAAAGAAGAGAGCGGCCTCCAAGGGCTCCGCTTCCAGCGCATGGTCCGCCCCCTCCTCGCCTCGCTTCCAGGCGAGCCGACTGAGGCGAGAAAGGAGAAAGAGGCGGAGGCGTTCACTGAGGGGACAGCTGACTCGGGGAGGGGGCGGAGGTGGTGTAGTAGCGGGGGATTCTTCCTCCTCACCTCACTTGCTCCTGTGCTTCCGCGCAGCTCCCCCCCTCCAGCGACGGCGCTGCATGAGTGAAGAGTCGGCCGTTGCATGGCCCCCGGCCGCTGCAGCGATCATGGCCCCCGGCCGCTGCGCGGCCCGGTGCCAGGTACTCCACGGCCCGGCACCGGTCCGCGGACCGGGGGTTGGGGACCACTGGACTAGAAGACCTCCAAGGTCCCTTCCAGCCCTACAATTCTGATTCCAACTCACTGGTTTAAGAATTTCTTCTGATTGAACTTCAGCTCCAGGTGTGAAACCCTGAGGACAAAGCAGAACCTTTCAGAGTCCTCAACTTACGACCATTTACGTAACTAACTGTTCACTGTTATGGCAGCACTAACCAATATTGTGCTTTTTTTGAATTCTTTCCTTCTTTCTTTCTTCCTTCCCTTCTTTACTATTTTTTGTCAACCTGTGCTTATTTTAATGCAAAATTCTGTGGTGGTTTTTTCAAGAGACCCCACTGAAAATCTCTGCCAAATAGTTTCAGTAGCCTGTCAGGTTGAAGCTGAAATTTCCTTGGGGCTGCGCTTGAAGATTGCTCCAATGGGCGAGAAATGCACCCGTCTGTGTGTGTTTATGTGTATGTGTCTGTGTGGGTTGGTGAACAAGAGCCACTTTAGTCATGTAAGCCCAATTCCAAGCAAACTGTGTTCGTCTCCAGGTTGTTTCTGGGTGAAAATGTAGTTGCTGTTTAAAAACACACTTGTCTTCTCCCCAATTGGGGTCTGAGCCTGGTGTGGAAGCCAATGATGGACCCAGACAGGAGGGGCAGGTTTTCTGATTGCTTTTTATTGGAGGACTCCAAGAAAAAGGTTCCTGGTCAAAAGGCCAAGAACAAAGGATTAAGAAAGCTTTATACATTTTCACTAAAGGAGAAGGCGGGACAAGGTGAAATAATAAGAAATATCCTCTAAAAAACACTTTAGCAATAATTCTACCATTTGTTCTATTGGTCTCTAGCTGTGCCATTCCTAAGCCTTGGCTAAGGAAGGCCCCAGGAGTTCTCTAACAGGCCTTTCATTGGCTGCCATAGGCCATCTCTATTCCTAACTTTTAGCTGAGCTCTGCAAGTTGTCTAATTCTTGTTACTGTTATCCACTTTCTAGCTACCCATAATTGCTGCAAGCTTTACACATGCATATTTCCTGTTGATAAGCATTCTTTGTTCTTGTGAGACAGACAGAGCCCCACACCCCAATTACAGTCTTCCTGCTTTACTTTCAAGTGTGTGCTATGACCTTGCTTTAGCCCCCAGCCCATCAGCCCTTTGAATCTGAAAATGATCTCATTTTCCAAGGTTCACCCAACAGCAATATCCCTGTACTGGGAGACCTCCTGGTTTACTTACAGGTGGGGAGGCAAAGCAGAAGGCATTGTAATGCACAACAGGTGATTAAGAGAACAATGACTTTGCCTGCCAGGCTCATTATTAGGTCCTTAACCAGTGAAATCAGGCAACCCTCCTGTCAGTCAATGCCACTTCTCTTTCCATTCGTCCATGGGGGAGGGGGGGTGCAGTTCAACTGTGGAATTCCAGGATTTCTCCAGAATCTGCACACAGCATTGTTGTCCAAGTAGTGCACACCCATCTCCTTAGGATGCCAATATCATATCTAGAGCTATTCTATTCTGAACTGTCATTGTCCAAATGGCTTCTTGTTCTTTGGCTGCAGCAATAAAAAAACTCCCCAGTCGCCTTGGCTAGGATTTCTTCCACCGCTTGTATGTGATACAAAGCATTATTGAGGGACCAGAGCCCACGGAGCAAAGAAAGGGGTTCAGGTACTTTCTGAGTTGTTCAAGATTCCTGTGGTTTCCAATCTTCCTTTCAGGTAAAGTGGGCATAACATAGGTACCCACCTATATGGGAAGAGCACAGATACATAACAAAATCATGTGGTCTCATCCCAAAGGTTGTTAAGTTTATTTGTCTTAATATCTTAGCCTTCATGCACACAGACGCACCAATCAGCTAGTGGTAATAATTGGGTAACTCCTAGCGTGGGTAGCTACAAACACCTTTTTGGGAAATGTTCTAATTGAGAAAACACCTACGGGAGATGGCAGTTCTCCTCTCACACAACTATGGTTCCGGAGGCTTTTGGTTCCAGAACAATAACTTCAGTCCCAGTTCTGCTACTGAGAAAGTCACAGGCTGCGCAGTCCAGGAATCCGGACGGGCAGATCGTGGGTATTTCTTCACTCTGGAAGTGATCAATCCAAGATGCCAGGCCTTCCACTTTTAGGGCTGTATGGGTGGTCTGAAGCCCTTGAAAGGGTCCCTTCCTCTGCTGATCCAAGGAGGTTGTTGGTCCCCGCGTCTTTACAAGCGTCCTGTCTGCAGGCTGAAACGGATGCCCTGGGTGATCTAGTCCTGCAGATAACGAATTTTGTTTTAAAGGAATCCTTAAAGGTGCATCTGGTAGAATAACTTTGCTCTCTACCTGCCACCCATCGTTCCCCTCCTTGCCTCCGATAAACTTGGCCCATGCCCTGTGTCCGGGTGTATAAGAGGCCGGGGAAGGGGGTATGGATGGAGACATGGGAATTCGGGTAGCTGTTCCATCTGAGTGTCGTAGGGCAGCTTCCTTAGCAGCCCTATCTGCAGCCCGGTTCCCTTTCGCGTAAAGGGTGTCTTCCTTAGAATGCCCCTTGACATCTATGACTGCTGCTACTTTTGGCTGCCAGACTGCTTCCAACAATTCTAAAATTTGTGGACCATACTTAATAGTTGACCCCTTTGCATTTAACAATCCTGTTTCCTTCCATAAAGCTCCATGGGTGTGCAAGGTTCCAAAGGCACATTTGCTATCTGTGTAAATATTTACTCTTAGTCCTACAGCCAGCTGTAAGGCTCTAGTTAAAGCTACCAGCTCAGCCAGCTGAGCAGAAGTCTTTACTGGTAGTGATTTGGCTTCTATAACTTCCCACAGTGGGAAGTATCCCGCCTTTCTCAGACCTTCCATCATAAAGCTGCTACCATCTGTAAACCATTCAGAGTCAGCATTTGGGAGAGGCTGAGCACTAAGATTGGGTCTACTGGCATATACAGACTCCACCAGCTGTACGCAATCCTGATGCAATTCAGTATCCACCTGGGGCAAGAGTGTAGCTGGATTGAGGGTATCACACACCTCTAATTGAATGGCTGGGGAGTCAAGCAGGATAGTCTGATAATTGGCTTGGCGGGCCCCAGTCATCCAAAAGGCCCCCTTCGCTTCCATAATCTCCTGAACCCTGTGTGGGACTTTGACTATTAGATGTTCAAGGCGATAACTCTCAACTCCCAGGCGCTTCGGTTTTCCTTTCTCCAGTGGTGAGATAAAGAGATGAAGGTGGTTGAAGGGGGTTTGGCATACCATGGTCCATTTTAATGGTTGGATAGGTTTTGGCTTATCCACCCCCTTGGTCTTTAGTAAGTTGGTGATCAGGAGGGCCATCTCAGGACAGGAGGGGATGCAAACCTGTGATGTAAAAACCCAATTATGAAATCCTCAAACACAGAGACAAGCCTGGTTCACAATTCAAAAAGGTTTATTTATAGAAAAATAAAAAGCGTTTGCAAAGGTGGCCTCCAAGTGTTCTCCCAAGTGGATGGAGTACAAGGAGAGGAAAGAATAGCATTCAAACAATACCTTTTATACACTCTACTCCTAAGAAACTCTCCCCCTCCTGCACATTCATTTATGTCGTTTCTTTCGTCATCTTATACTCCAAAGGGTCAACTTGAGAATTTCTTGAGAGGCATTGATCTCTTATTTGGTTTTTCTGGTGCCTTTTGTCTGAGCAGATGGCTTCCTATCTATCTTGTACGTAGGCGCCTATAAAGAGCTTGGAATAACAAAGGTTATCTTGTCCTGTTTACTGAACACATTTTGTGGTTAGGAAAAGCACAGTAACTTCTTATTGGGAGATATTTCCAATCTACTAAATACTGAGTGGCCCGATGGTCAATGTTCCCTCTAATTTTTTTTCAGTGTGAGCGGAAAAGTATAGTGTTTGAGCGGCACATTTTCATGCCTGAGCACCTGAATTTTTTTCACAGATGTCACCTAAGACAACAACGAAATCAGTATTATTTGAAACTCAATGTTTATTCAAGGTACCCGCTTAATTAAAAGTGTTATATAATATCAGTATCACTTAACAACGGTCCTGCTTAGCAACCAAAATGTTGGCTCAGAAACTCTGGCATTGAAGCGTGCAAGTCTTAAAGCTGTCAAGTTACAAGACCCTTCCACCCGTAACCCTTTAGGAAAAAACCCCCAGGGGTCTTCAAACCTGACAGCTTTAAGCCTTGTGGACTTCAACTCCCAGAATTCCTCCTCCAGTCATGTTGCAGCAACGTCATCTGCGTGGATCTGCTCCATCTTCGGTTTTTTCACAGGAGGCAGGGCTGCTGCTGAAGATGCCAACGAGCTCCCGCCGCCACTAGAATATGCATTTGTTTAGCATGACATAGAATAGTCTTTCAACCAGAAGTATGGAATAAAAGAGAGACTGATAAATATTAAATAAAACCAAAAAGCAGCTATTTATTTGAGTTCTAGATAAACATTTAGTTCAGAAGAGATTAGAATAGAATAGAGAAAGAATAGAATATAGAGAATACAATAGAAATAGAATTGGAAGGGACCTTGGAGGTCTTCTAGTCCAACTCCCTGCTTAGGCAGGAAACCCTACACCACTTAAGACAAATGGCTATCCCACATCTTCTTAAAGACTTCCAGTGTTGGGGCATTCACAACTTCTGGAGGCAAGCTGTTCCGTTAATTGTTTTAACTGTTAGGAATTTTCTCCTTAGTTCTAAGTTTCTTCTCTCCTTGATTAGTTTCCACCCATTGCTTCTTGTCCTGCCCTCAGGTGCTTTGGAGAATAGCTTGACTCCCTCTTTTTTTGTGGCAACCCCTGAGATATTGGAAGACTGCTATCATGTCTCCCCAATTCCTTCTTTTCATTATACCCAGTTCTTGCAACCATTCTTCATATGTTTTAGCCTCCAGTCCCCTAATCGTAGAATAGAATGACAGAAGGGACCTTGGAGGTCTTCTAGTCCAACCCCCTGCCTAGGCAGGAAACCCTACACTACTTAAGACAAACGGTTATCCAAAATCTTCTTTAAAACTTCCAGTGTTGGAGCATCCCCAACTTCTGGAAGCAAGTTGGTCCATTGGTTAATTGTTCTCACTGTCAGGAAATTTATCCTTAGTTCTAGGTTGCTTCTCTCCTTGATTAGTTTCCATCCATTGCTTCTTGTCCAGCCTTCAGGTGCCTTGGAGAATAGTTTGAGTCCCTCTTCTTTGGAGCAACCCCTGAGATATTGGAAGACTGCTATCATGTCTCCCCTAGTCCTTCTTTTCATCAAACTGGACATACCCAGTTCCTACAACCGTTCTTTATATGTCAATATCATTTAGACAAAGTTGATCCCCTTATTCTCCACTCCAGAACCTTGGAGTTTGAAGTTCTTTGGTTCTCTTCTCCCACCCTCTGTGTTCCCACGAGGGGATTAGCATTACAGCTCAACTGCCCCCCTCCCACCCATAAAGACCAGGAGAGCATCGCTGCGCATAGCCAAATGCTACCATAGCAACTGTGGCGTTGTCTGATGTCTTTCTTGCACGCTAAGATGGACTGACGGGGTGAAGCATAGCTTGCATTGTCCCTAGTGCGGATTCTTTTCCCAGCCTTGGTCACTTTACGAGGGGTGGACTTCAGTTCCCAGAATTCTTCAGCCAGGGAAATTCTGGGAGCTGAAGTCCTCCGTCCCTCCCTTATTCCTGTTTCCTTTTCCTTCATTATATTCAATTGTTTCAATATTAAGTGTAATTCTTCCTTCCTAACATTTTTCCATTTTTTTCCTTATATTCTTTTCCATTTCAACATTGTCTTTGTTCCTTCCATTCTTCCTTCCTTCTTTCAATCCTTCCAATATTTTTTCCTTCATTCCCTTGTCTGTTTCAATATTAAGTACATTTCTTCCTTTCTTCCTATACTTTTTTCCATTTTCTTCCTTATATTCTTTTCCATTTCAACATTGTCTTCCTTTTTTCCTTCCTTCCTTCCTACACGTCTTTCCATTTTCTTCCTTATATTATCTTTTCTGTTTCAACAGTCTTTGTTTCTTCCTTCCTTCCTTCCTTCCTTCCTTCCCTTCCTTCCTATACTTCTTCTTTCATTCATTATATTTTCTTTTCCATTTCAATATTAAGTGTAATTCTTTGTTCCTCCTTCCTTCTTTCAATCCTTCCAATACTTTTTCCTTCATTCTCTTTTCCTTCAATATTAAGTGCAATTCCTTCCTTCCTTCCTTCCTTCCTTCCTAAGTTATTTCCATTTTCTTCCTTATATAATATTTTCTGTTTCAACATAAAGTGCCTTCCTTCCTTCCCTCCCTTCCATCCTTTTCTTTATGTTTTCTTCATGCTTTCTTTTCTTTTTCCTCTGCTCTTTTTAAATCCCCCCTTCTTCTCCTCCTCTACATTTAGGTTGGATTAGTTTGTATAACGGTCATCAAACTTCTGAAGTAAAAATAAATAAATAAATCATATTTAAGAAGAAGAAGAAAAAGGAAGACGTTTTTAGTTAAGTCAAACGTTTTAATAAGTTTCATCTTTTAAGATTCGTCCAACACATCCAATTGTAACCTTAACAGTAAAGAATATCACCCCAGCTGCTAAAGGTTCAACCAGCCTGAGAACCATTGAAAAAGCAACAGTGCAAAATCCAAAAGACACAACTTCCTCACCGCCATTGCTTTGGTACCAAATCTTTGAGGAAGGGGCTCCAGAAAGAAGGAGGAGGAGGAGGAGGAGGAGGAGGAGAAGGGAACCAAAGAGAGGCTTTTACCAGGTCTGTGCCCCACAGCCAGGACCGTCCTTGCGCCTCAAGCCGCGTTTCTTCCTGCAAAGCCCTTCGGGCAACCCGAGAGTTCCGTTTGACGCCAGAAGGGCTTTGCAGGAAGAAACGCGGCTTGAGGCGCAAGGACGGTCCTGGCTGTGGGGCGCAGACTCGGTAAAAGCCTCTCTTTGGTTCCCTCCTCCTCCCCCTCCTTCCACAGCCTGCATGACGCTGCCACCCAGGCTGAGAGCTGCCGCTGAAACAAGTTTGGGGAGGTCCTTTGCGGGCGGCCAGTTCTAGCCGCCTGCAAAGGACTTCCCTACGTTTACTTTGAAAGAAATCTGCGCGGCAGTTAGAAACCTCTGCGCGGGGGTTTCTTGCCATGTGCGTGGCCGCGCAGCCGCGCACCTTAGAGGGAACAGTGGTCTTATATTGTGCTTTCAACTGCTTTAAGTAGTCAATGTGATCCTCAAAAGGGGCATTTTTACTTTTCCTGTACTCCATATTATATATCCTTTCTAGTTGCACACAACCAAAACCATTTTTTATTCTTTGAGACCGGCCTTTGGGAGTGAGCTAGTGTTCTGTCAATGAGAACCGCATTCAAATTTAAAATTAAAGTTTCAAACCCCTCTAAGTAAGATCCTCCAAAGTTATTCCTTAGTAGAGATGTACATAGCTATATGGTTTCTGGAACTAACATCCGTTTGGTAACTTCCTTAGCATTTTCCTCATTCCATTTAATTTTTACCTGGGTATTTTGACTCTCTAACCTGGGCAGGTAAGCTGTGCCTGCCCTCAGAGATCTCTGGTGCAATGTGAGAGTAAGGAGTATTATATTATGATTGCTTTCCAGTCGTGAGTCTACCTCCATCTTCTGTAAGAACTTCCGATCATATGATATTATCCAGTAATCAACCGTGGATTTTCTTCCTGCTCCCCGAGAAGTATATTCTGCTGGAAAGACGCCCCATGGGGACCCATTAAGGATACAAAGATCCAAACATACAGTCATCTGTCCTACACACAAACCTGCCCGATTTGCTTTAGGGTCTTTAAATTGTCTGGAATGCAGGGATTCTCCTGTTACATTCTCATCATAGTGGATCTTACATTGATTAAATAATGCTTGATCGTTTGTTCCCATTCTAGAGTTTAAGTCCCCCCCCCCTATAATTATTGTTGCTTTTGGGGTATTTGTCTGAGCAGCCAAGAATAAAATCTTCTCTGCTGTCCCAAATCTTCTTGATCATACTATTCTTATTAAGTGGAGGAATATAGATATTAAACAGCAAAATATCCACCTGTTTAAATAGCAATAGCAGTTAGACTTATATACCGCTTCCTAGGGCTTTCAGCCCTCTCTAAGCGGTTTACAGAGTCAGCATATCGCCCCCAACAACAATCCGGGTTTTCATTTTACCCACCTCGGAAGGATGGAAGGCTGAGTCAACCCTGAGCAGGTGAGATTTGAACAGCCGAACTGCTGAACTGCAGTCAGCTGAAGTAGCCTGCAGTGCTGCACTCTAACCACTGCGCCACCTCGGCCTCTTAAGAGAGGCTTCTAATAAGAGTAAGGGGGCTGGAAAGGTGGCAGTGGTACACATTTAAATTCCAAGGATGGATTAACTAATGTCACAATGCCCCCCCCTTAGTTCCCCCCCCTCTTGCTTGGGACAGCCGGGATTGAGTTAACCCAATAACCATCTAACTGAATCTCTGCAGAAACCCAGGTTTCCTGTAAGAAGAGGATGTCAAATTGTGATATATAGTAAAAAAAAAAGAGTTGGTCATTTGATGGGACGGACCAACCCGCTACATTCCAGGTTATAAGGGAAAGTGGGTCACCTTTTGCAGCTCATCAGGAAACTTGATTTAGAGAAAGGGAAGTTGTCTGATTGTTGCCATGGATTGAGGTGTCATCACACTCAGAATTGGCCTTCTCTAAAAGTAGGGGGGGGGTCCCATCTAAGTCCTGTGTAGACTCCTGAGGAACTTCTTCAGGGGGAGAGGCTTTAGCACCAGCTAACACAGCTTGCCATTCCGATGCGTCTTCTCTGGGTGTGGGGCAAGGAGTTATTAGGTCATGCTTCATTCTTTGAGACGGTGGCTCTGACATGGGTCGTCTCTCAGGTTCTTGGGTTTTATGAATTGAGTGGATGGAAACACAGGAGCCATGGATAGCCAGTAAGATGGTCTTTATTGTTACAGAAGTAAGATAACAACGATTCCTGGTTTCACAAAACACGCCCAGCATTTATAGTAATTGTAACAATCACATTAACCAATCAGGGCCAGGTACCGCACAGCAACTGCTGATGCAGTACTTTAGCCAATCAGGGAAGATTAGCAGTTAAGGAAGGCCAGCAACCGCCTCTGCTGCGTCCTAGCCAATCAGGCCGCAGCAGAGCAGTTGCTGGCCCGTTTGCAAGTCTCCTAATACATAACATCCCTTCTCCCCCAGATCTGCACAAGCTTGGCTAAAGAGCATGCGCAGACGATCTCAGACCAGGCCTCTTCGTTGTAGATGGACTTGGAGAGGTGGTGACTGTTTGATTGGGGGGTGGGGGGAAACACATAGGATCATAACAAGGAGCTTTGAACGTTCCAGAACATTGTAAGAACATTAACTCATTTTAATCAGTTTGTCTGTGTGTTACATTTGCGTGTGTGTGTGTAACATTTAACTTCTCCTTTCCCCCAGTTAATTCACATTTCAAGCACAGTTAAATTCATTCACTTCTCCTTTTCCCCCAGTTAATTCACATTTCAAGCAGTTAAATTCATTCACTTCTCCTTTCCCCCAGTTAATGCATTCTACGTTCCCTCTGCATACTCTATTTTTACTTTTAATTCACATTACCCCATTTTAGCAAATTTCTCATTCCCCTTTCCCCCTTTTTCTATGCATGCCCAAACAAACCCCTTTGAAATTCTCCCGGTCCTGGGCTCGGAGGCAACCTCTGAAGCGAAGACCGGCCCTGGAGGCGGCTCATGGATGGCTTCGGGAGGTCAGTGAGCGGTGATCAGAGGGAGGGCTTTGCGCGGAGGTGGGTGGACTGGCAGGGCAGCGCGGAGGTCCGGCGGGAGGGAAGAGTAGAGGCGGAATGGGACGGCGGCCCGTGACTTCCTGGCCTCTCGCAAACAGGCAGAGGCTCTCCCTGGGCGGCTGGGTTGAGGAGCGTTGAGAGCGGCTCGGGAGACAGCTGAGTTGGCCCTGGAGGCGGATGAGAGCCGGCAGGGCAGGCTGCGCAGGCGGTGAGGCAGCGAGGAGGTCGCGGCGGCTTGACACGGCTGGCCCCG
Organism: Thamnophis elegans; assembly: GCF_009769535.1. Classification (NCBI taxonomy): domain Eukaryota; kingdom Metazoa; phylum Chordata; class Lepidosauria; order Squamata; family Natricidae; genus Thamnophis; species Thamnophis elegans. Next base: position 137,666 of record NW_022473894.1, on the reverse strand, counting down.
GAGCTCCCCGAGCTTCTCGTTGGGAGGCAGGCATTGGAGGCAGAAGGCAGGCAGACGGTGGCCTGGTTTCTCGGGCTGCTCGCGGCGTCGGGAACAGCAAGACTTTGGCGGCAGGTAGAGGCAGCTCTTCGGAAGGCAGCGAGGATTTGCAGGCAGGCTGCGGAGGCAAGACGTTGAGCTCTTCGCGGCAGGAAGGGTTGGCTCGAACGGGAAGCAGCAGGCGGCTTCTGAGCGGAAAGTTAGGGTTGCTCCTTGGTAGGCAAGCTTCGCAGGCAGGCTGAGTGGCCAGATCGCGAAGCAGTTTGTGCTATCGGGACAGCTGGCTGGATCCGTGAGGTGCACAGAAAGCCCTACGACTTCGGGCCCAGACAGTTCCGGCCGAGGTTGGCTTCCGCAGACTGCGGCTCGTCTTCGGAGTAGGCGTAGACCGGGGGTCTGTTGCTCGTCCTCCGAGTTGGCGTAAATTGAAGCTTCTCGTTGGCTGGATACTGCTGTAGCTGGGCGCATGCTGGCCTTGGGTTCCGGCAGGTCCTTCACGGGCTCTTCTCCGCGGTTGAGCCTCGCAGTCCATTGCTCGTCCTTGCGCATCGGCGGCACTCCGTCCGAGGTGAGCGCGGGACACCCCCTCGGGCGGACGGAGGCCGCATCTGATCGATGCCAAGTTGGCGGAGACGCTGGCAGGCTCCAATGGCGGTGGCTACGGCTGCTGCTGCTGCTGGAAGGTAGCCTCTGGAGTTGTGCGAAGGCAGCTCGGGTAGCCTCTGGAGTTGTGCAAGGTAGAGGTGGCTGCTACTGGCTGTTTTCTCCCGCTCCAGGATCTGCGGGAATCGCGGATCCCACCTTCGTCGCCAATTTTATGAATTGAGTGGATGGAAACACAAAAGCCATGGATAGCCAGTATGATGGTCTTTATTGTTACAGAAGTAAGATAACGATTCCTGGTTTCACAAAACACGCCCAGCATTTATAGTAATTGTAACAATCACATTAACCAATCAGGGCCAGGTACTGCACAGCAACTGCTGATGCAGTACCTTAGCCAATCAGGGAAGATTAGCAGTTAAGGAAGGCCAGCAACCGCCTCTGCTGCGTCCTAGCCAATCAGGCCGCAGCAGAGCAGTTGCTGGCCCATTTGCAAGTCTCCTAATACATAACACCGGGTTTGTACACTTCAAGTGATTTTCTTTTGGAAATATATCCTACATGCTGCATTGGAGGGCACTCTTGTCCAAGGAACAAGCCTATGAAATTTTATTTACAGCATTTATTTACTCCCTGCTACTGCAGAGAGGGTCAATTGCGGTATACTCTGCATGCTTCCTTTCCTTTCCTGGGAGTCAAACGTGGGGAAGGGGGGGGGACGTTTATACAGAACCAATTTGGTCTCATGTTTTTGGCCACAGGCGACTGAGCTGGAGAACTGTGAATTCCAATCCTGCAGCTTTGGCCATGATGGCCGGCTGGGTGATTTGGGGCTGGTTATTTTTCCCCCCTTCTGCCCTAGGAGGGGGGCATCGGGAAGCCACATCTGTATCTGTTGCCAGAGCACAACTGTTGGCCCCGCCTAGGCCATTGTGTGCAGCATCCTTTCCCTAGTTACAGGGTTACAACAGGGGAGAAACCCCAACTTTCCTTTTTCAGGAGAATGCGATCGAAGTTCTCTTTCTCTTTTCTGCTTTGGAGCCTGTTCTAGTCCCCTACAAGCAAAAGTCCTGTATGGGGAAGTGGGGGTGGGTGGGGGGGGGAATCTTTTGTCTTCCCAGCTCTCCTCTTGTTTTCTGGCTATGCTGCCCACAAAGGTGATTTGCAGATCATCTTCCTGAGACAACTGGCATCCCAGGCAAGGCTCACTGATGGCCAGAGAAGCCTCTCTGCTTTTATCTCTTAAAATTCTGAAAATTCTAATCAGGGTGAAAAGGGTGTGTGTGTGTGTGTGTGTGTGTGTGTAGAAAGTAAAATTTTGGCAATCTATGATAGAGCCTCCATGGACAAGTATAGTCTATCTGACTCTGTGTCAGGCCTGCAGTGGTTCCTTTAAGAATCTTTGGCCTGCCACACTCTCATTAAGGGGGGGGGGGATTTAGCAAGAGGTAGAATGTGTTGTTTTCAAAATAAAAAATTCCTTCCTAGAAGCTCAAGGTCATCTTTTGTCTCCCAAACCTTTACACCTGGACGGAAGCAGTTAGGCGTAGACGCCAGCATGGAAGAAGAAGATTGGACCATGTGATGGACTGTGGGTGTGGGGACAAGATAATGAACTTTTTTTGGGGAAGAAGGTGGGGCTTAGCAGTGAGAAGACGGACTTTCAGGCAGTTCCTGAGAGACCATCTATACCGGGTCATCTGGACGATTCGTTTCGGATCTAAGCTGTCCCGGAGAGACAGTGAAAGTTGGAGGGGACTCCAGTGGTCCCAGAGATGTTCGCAAAATCTCTGGGAATTTAAGGAAAGCCCTCCTAATCCAGTGATTTCCGGATCAGCCGATGCTGACTATAACTGCAAAAGCCCAGAGAGAGACTGGATTTAAGCATGTCGTTTGATGTGAGTTTTAAATCTTTTTTTCTTGTTGGAAAGAGAACACTCTAAATTTGGAAACAGTTTAAAATAAGGCTGACTAGTGAGAAAAGCGGCGGGGACAAATCTTGCCGATTGAAAGTTTATTTTTCTGTTCCTTTTTTTTTAATCTTTGGAAGCCGGGCTGGACTCTTTTGTAATTTAAATCGGTTTCTTGTGTTCCTCCTTTTTGTTGTAGATATTTTTAACTTTGAACCTAATGGGGACATTGAATTTAAACCTAAAGTGCTTTGAAGATCTGCTTTTTGTTTTTCTTTTAGCCTTTTGGTTGTATTTTAACAATTAGTAATTAACAAACGCTACGGAACAACAAGCTAAAGCAAGCTATAAACTACAAATCATAAGCTAACACTGCCATCTAGTGGACTTGAATTTTGTTATCAAAATCCCTCCTGTAATGCATTTGATTTACGTATTTTGAACAAAATAGTTGGAAGAGTTCCTTTTTTCCCCCTTTCCTTTTCTCTACCTTCTTTCTTTTCCTTTCTCTCTTTCCCCTTTTCCTCATTTCTCCCTCCTTTCCCCTGTGTACTCTATGTACTTCATACACTGTACTTATAACCCTCCACCCTCTAATACTAATTGGCTATGAGTAGAAAAGCAGTTGCTTTTGGCTCTACATCAACCTCCGCCTCCACACCTGCGGGAGGCCAGAGGACAACACAGACAATGTCCCCGCATGAAAAAGAGAAGGAAGCAAATTTTTAAACACTTATGCAAATGATGCAGAAAATGCAAGCAGGAATTGACAGTAAAGATAGCAAGTTAGACACTCTTATTAAAAAAATGGAGGTAATGGAACAACAAAATCAAAGTATAGTGCAAAAAGTTGATAAAATGGAAGGGAAAGTTGAAAGCATGCACAACTGGATGCTGAAATACAAAGACAGGATTCAAAAAATTGAAAATAAAATCCAAGAAGGAGAGAAGAAAACCGAGAAGCTAGAGACTAGACTAAGTGATCTTTTTATTGGGAATTATATTGGAAACATACAATAGAGAATTGAAATATTTGATTGTAAATGTGTTAACAGCAGCCAGAATTGTATTTGCAAAAAACTGGAAAAACGAAACAATACCAAAACAGGAAGAAGTTATCCGAAAAATAATGGACTGTGCCGAAATGAATAAATTGACATTTGAAATTAGAGAGCAAGAGGATGAACAATTTTATAAGATATGGGATTTGTTTTATCGGTGGCTAGGGGGGGAAAAAAAACTTTGGAAATGAAAAATGATATACTTATGCCTTAATTGAAGAAAGTAAATGATGATATAATTATGCTGTGAAATAATCTAACAATGACACAATGAAGTATTAATATAAGGTCTGGGGATATAATGTATAAGGTTAAGAACTTATTATAATGATATTTCGCTGCTGATAAGCAATTCTAATAGGGGAACAAATGAAAACTGGTATATATAGGCAGCGATGCTTTGTTGAAAAATGAAGGAATAAGATCTCTGTTTGAAGGTATGAAATGCAAGGTTAACAATAAATAGAAGTATACTTCCTGGGGAAAAATAATGCTAATGTTAACTGAATATATATTGCAGAATGAAAATGTGGCCTTTAGTTATATTAGATGAAATATTTGAGACGGTAAATATTATTTGAAGATGCAGATGTTAAAACACTTGTAACCAAACGACATGCTGTATGTAATGATGGTTTTTTTTTCTTTTTTGTCTCCCCCCCCTTTTTTTTAAACCCTAGGTTATTGTGGTGTCTATTAAATATACAACAGAGAGATACGGGATGTGTGTATGGGGGGAAACGTAGTAGGGATGCACCTGTGATCAAATAACATACTGTATGGGACGATGGGGGTTTTTTTGTTTTTTTTTCCCTTTCCTTTCCCCTTTTTTTTCTATTGTTATGTGATGTTGTATATGTAATAAAAAATAAAATTATTTAAAAAAAAAGATAATGAACTTTTAACTGGGTGGGATCCTGATGTAACTCCCAGAATTGGGATCCCACAGCACAATGCCAACATGCCTGTCTTATTAAATTGGAACTTTAAGGATCATTTTGCCTTGGACTCTGATTTAATTCTACATGATACTTGGAACGCTGACACTCTGGACTAATGATCTTTTTTTCTCTCCCTTCAACCGTTAGTTGTGAAAGCAATCCAGAAAATGTTGAATACGTTTGTCATTTGGCTTTCCCACATTGTAGGACCTTATTTTAGGTATTGTCCAGAATATGGAAGGTATTAAATCTTTTTGCTTAAGAGTTATTAATTTAAATATTAAGCAATGGTGAGTCCCAGTCCTGCCTTTGGCTATATGACTGTATGGGCACATGCTCTGCTGTTATGCTGATCTCTTCTGATTTGTTTTTGTAGGAAAAGAGGAATTCTGCCTAGCTGCTTTCTTTTGCATTGCATGGATTATACACTTCAACCTGTCAAGATTCAAGAGCCAACCAAGGCTAGTTACAGTCGACTAAGTTTGGATTTGCCCCCATCCTTAAGATGATGACTTTGACATTGAGACACTTAAAGGTATTTTATCAGGGAGATCATCGGATCTTCCTGTGGAATCATGGCAACATGGAGATGGACACTTCGGGCCCTGGCCAGCTCTTGCCTTGCCCTCATTGGGCCTTTGACTCCCCTGACACCTGTGGCAAAAGTCTGATGTCCAGGTGTCTCATCAGATCCCGAGGCTGGAAAGAGCCCGAGACAATTATGACAATTGATATGAAATCACATATTATCCAATTGAATATATTTGTATACATTATTATTACCAGTGCTTTTGACCCCCAATGTGTGCCAGCATGTATTTGTTGTAAAGGAATCCTTAGAGGTGCATCTGGTAGAATAACTTTGCTCTCTACCTGCCAACCATCGTTCCCCTCCTTGCCTCCGATAAACTTGGCCCATGCCCTGTGCCCGGGTGTATAAGAGGCCGGGGAAGGGGGTATGGATGGAGACATGGGAATTCGGGTAGCTGTTCCATCTGAGTGTCGTAGGGCAGCTTCCTTAGCAGCCCTATCTGCAGCCCAGTTCCCTTTCGCGTAAAGGGTGTCTTCCTTAGAAGGCCCCTTGACATGTATGACTGCTACTTCTTTTGGCTGCCAGACTGCTTCCAACAATTCTAAAATTTGTGGACCATACTTAATAGTTGACCCCTTTGCATTTAATAATCCTCTTTCCTTCCATAAAGCTCCATGGGTGTGCAAGATTCCAAAGGCACATTTGCTATCTGTGTAAATATTTACTGTTAGTCCTACAGCCAGCTGTAAGGCTCTAGTTAAAGCTACCAGCTCAGCCAGCTGAGCAGAAGTCTTTACTGGTAGTGATTTGGCTTCTATAACTTCCCACAGTGGGACCACTGCGTATCCCGCCTTTCTCAGACCTTCCATCATAAAGCTGCTACCATCTGTAAACCATTCACAGTCAGCATTTGGGAGATGCTGAGCACTAAGATTGGGTCTACTGGCATATACAGACTCCACCACCTGTACGCAATCATGATGCAATTCAGTATCCACCTGGGGCAAGAGTGTAGCTGGATTGCCTGGCAAGGTGCCTTGCCTGGCAAGCACCCAATGCCCTGGAGTCAGTAAGGCAAAGATCAACCACTGCCCTCCATGAAGCAAAAAGCTTCCAGTGATCTCAAGGAACCCTTTGAAGACAAGGCCAAATTTTCCTTAAAACCACTGATCAGATTCCCAGAGGAAAGTGAAGGTACTTTTTTTAAAAAATATCTAAAGCCAGCTCTAGCATTCCAAGCACTTATCGTGTGCCATAATTTTGATCATGTGACCAGAGGGCACTGCAATAACCTCAACTTTTCACCAAAGTTTGTTGATACATATAAATACTGAATCATGGTTCAGACCCAAGCCAGAGGTTTCTGGCTAATGAAGCTAAATGTGCCCTATTACCAGTAATAAAGTTGCAGGGTTTGATGAAATAAAAGAAATACTGTTTAAAACTTTCCAAAACAATGGAGTTAAACTTTTACTTCTTAATATAGGAAAAATTCAGCAGTAGCCAAGAGACTAACAAACATCAATTTATATTCCAAAAATCAAACAACACATCTTAAGAATGCTCAAATCTGCAACTCCTACAGAAGCATTTGGACCACAGATCTTGATCAGGATAAAGCAACAGATACAATTTACATAGACTTCTGCAAAGCCTTTGATTCAGTGGTGCATAAGAAACTACTGTTAAAACTAATAATATAAAATCATCTGCGATAATATTATAAGCAGCTGCGTCTTCTTTGCCGATGACATAAAATTATTTAACACCACCAACAATGCTGCTGCCCTACAAAACGACCTCGACTATGTGTCAGAATGGTCGCGCAATTGACAACTCCAAATGCTCTGTCCTACACATGGGCAATAAAAATCAGAATACCAAATGCAAGTTGGGCGGAAACGACCTTGTAGACGACGCTCACTCTGTCAAGGACCTAGCTGTACATTACTCATCTCAAATGATCTAAGCCCCAGAGCTCACTATAACAGCATTGCCCAAAAAGGCATTATGAATTGTTAACCTAATTTTGCAAAACGTCTTCTCTGGCAACATTGTACTGCTAACTGGTGCATACAAATACAATTTGTATGCCTGGAATCCTGGAATCCACACTGTATATCAGACATTAATATGATCGAGTGGGTCCAGAGGTATTTCATAAGAAGTGTATTCCACTCTTCTCCACTCTACTCACAATAGAATCCCTTATGCCACCAGGCTCAACATTTTGGGCTTGAACAATCTCAACTGCGCCACCTGAAGTTGAACCTAAGCATAATACACAGAATTGTCTTCTACAACATCCTATTTCAGCTTCAAGCACAATAATATGCGGGCAAACAATCGATACAAACTCAAGGAAAACTGTTCCAAACTCGATTACAAAAAATACGACTTCAGAAAAAAGTGGTCAATGCTTGGAATGCTCTATCCAACTCCATTGTAACATCCTCAAACCCTCACAGCTTCAGCCTTAAATTGTCTACCATGGACCTCACCCCATTCTTCTGTAAATGGGGTGTGCATAAGCGCACCAGCGTGTCTACTGTCCCTGTCCTACTATCCCCATTTATTTTTATTAATTTCCTTTGTTCATGTCCATATTCATACTTATACCTGCTATCCTGTACATGATTGATAAACTAATAATAAATAAATAAATTACTGCACAACTGCACTTGTCTCAAATGCTGGTAAGAGACACTTCACAATCTAGTCTTCAACAGCACATGAACAGGAAGTGCTAGATGTATAAGCTAGATTAAAAAAAACAGATGCACACAAGATCACATTATTAATATCCAATAGAAAAGGGAGAGAGCCACGTTATTGACAAGAAATCTATAATTGCTTTATGAATTATGCCACATTGAGGGTAACCCTTAATAAGATAGGTTTACCTAGGCCATTTCTTCTTACTGCATAAATTTGCATGATTACTAGGGAGCAACAGTTACAGTGAAATATGGTGCAATTAAATTGTTCAAAATTAATTTTGCACACTGCTACCTTCTTTATCATATATGCAAAGAAATGATACACTGGAATTAGAAACTGGAATTAAAAGTGTTGGAAGAAACATCAACTGCCTCAGATATGTAAATGGTGGGTCTGGAAGAAGGAAAAAGTAAGGAATTTCTTGTTAAAAAGTCAAATAAGCTGGTAGAAAAAAGTTTCTTCTATTTATTAAAAATCCAATATGTTAAAAGGTAATGCCAATATACATAAAAAGATGGATAAGCTGTTGAAGTCTTCATATTTCCAGATTCAAGCATTCACAGATATGGTGACTTATTTAAAAAAATGCCTATTACTTGAAAGAAAATCTAAGATAACTTTATATAAAATACTGAGGTGCAGGGATATCATAATGGAAACACAGGTGTATATTATCAAGACTATTTTTTTCCCAGTTGTAATAAATAGCTCTGAAAACTGGAACATTAGAAAAGCTGAAGAAAAATCAATGCCTTTGAATGGTAGTGTTGGAAAAAATTGCTACGAATACCTTAGACTGGAAGAAAAAATAGTTCATCGATAGATAAGGTAAAAACAGAATGCTTGCTGGAAGCACACATAACGAATCTACTTTAAATATTGTGGTCACATAAAGTGAAATCTATAGTCATTGGACAATATCCTGGCACTTGGAAAGTTCAAGAGATAAGAAAAAAATACCTACATGACTAGATGGCATCAGCGATGAGACAAAATGACTTTAAAAGAACTCAAAGAAGCAGTTAATGACAATTGTGTCAAAGATTGGCATTCAGTAAAGTTTAGAAGTGATCAAACAATTGTAAAATGAAATCAAGAGATAAATTGACTGCTGATTTAGTTTTCAATGGTTTTTGTTTACAGTTAATATTTAAGGTAGATAACAGTATAATTGGAATTTAGCATCACAAAACAGTATTTGAAACTAAACTATGTATAAAAGAGGACCATTTAATTGCTAAAATGCATAAACTTTTGTTGAAATTTGAAATGGAAGAATAAGCGGAACAGTATGATAAAGTGAGCAAATAACTTTGGACAATATTTATTATTTTATTTATTCATTTATTTATATCCTGCCTTTATTATTTTCATAAATAAGTCAAGGTGACAAACATATCCAACACCTCTCTCTTCCTATTTTCCCCAAAACAACCCTTGTGAAGTGGATTGGGCTGGAAGTGACTGGCCCAAGGTCACCCACTTGGTATTTATGGACTTGAACTCACATTGCCTTGCTTTCTGGACTATTGCCTAAACTACTAGACCAAACTGGCTCTATCAATATAAAGAGAGAACAGTGGGAAAATATGTAACTATGAACTTTTATAAAATGATGTACCACTGGTACATGACTCCAGAAAAAAATATCCAAAATATATAAAGATGCTGCAAATTTATGATGGAAATGTGGAAAATATGAAAGGTCATTTTATCATGACTGGCAGACATGCACAAAAGCTAGAGAATCTTGGGTTAGAATATGTATAGTGATAGAAAGAATTTTAAAGAGTAATATATTCAATTGAAAGCAGAGATCTTATTGGAACTAATAGACAGACACTTAAAAAAAAGAGTCATGGAAGACTTTTTATATGTAGCTGCTGCAAGATTTTATGCTAAAAATGGAAAGCTTCCGAAATATGTATGATGGAGAAATAAATGGTAAAGATGACAGAATTAACAGAGAGATAGCAAAATTGTCTTATTAGAGAAAGGACAAAAATATATTTATTACTAGCAGGAAGCTTCTTATAGACTTTTTGTTGAAAAATTAAAAAAATGAACTTGTGCTTTATGGATTTGATGATGAGAAAGGCTAAAGAATGGAAAAAAGGAAGTTATGTTGCGGTCTTAGAGAGAGCTAAATAGCACTAGCAATAGCACTTAGACATATAGCACTTTACAGTGCTTTACAGCCATCTTTAAATGGTTTACAGAGTCAACATATTGCCCCCAACAACCTGGGTATTCATTTTACCCACCCCAGAAGGATGGAAGGCTGAGTCAACTGTGAGCCTGCTGAGATTTGAACTACCAAATTGCAGGCAGCAGAAGTAGCCCACAGTACTGCACTTTAACCACTGCACGGCTCATATATTTGTAATTGCTGTTAAAGATTGGAAGCCATTTGTTTACAACATTATCTGTTTTTTCCTTTCTTTTCTCTATTTTTTCTTTGCATTTTTTGTTCTTCTTTTTGTTCACTTCCCTTACTCTTCTCTTTCAAAATTTGCATTATTTTAAAAATATTTAATAAAAATTATATAAAAATGAAAAGGTTTATAAGCGACAGAACAATGGATTAGTAAGTCTGTGTTATGTTGCTGTCTATACCTATTTGTCCTCAGCGAAGAGGTGCTCTGGTTGAAGTTGGGTTCATGGAAACAATAGGGATTGCTGCTGGTGTATTACCAGCCCTGTTTCTCAACAGCTTCTCTGCCTGAGTTGCTGAATTCCATTGCTAAGTTGGCAATAATATCTCTAAAGATGCTGCTCACGTATTTTCAAAACCTTGCAGTTCTTTCTCCTCCAAAAGTGAAAAAGTCAAATGAAATAAAATGACAGTCAAGCTGGCCAATATTAGTATCCTCCATTTTCTTGATGATGTCAAAGCAAGCAGTCTGGTTATTATGACCAGTTTTAAAGACAACTATGCAGCAGAAAGGTAACATAACACCACTGTATTACAATCTTAACACTATAGGAATGAGCCAAGGAATCACGACAAAATGCAATGGTAACTGGTAACCAATGGGTAACTGCCTTGAAGCTCTTGCATTCACATTGCAGAATCCTCCAAAGTATTTTAAAATATATCACAGCAGAGGCATAATCCATGAAAGCTCATTGCCCAATAATCGATTGCATGATTATGTAGGTATAATGCTAATCTGGCAGCAAAGCATCTGAACACATACTTAATTGCTCATAGTTGCTATGAGTAATTTAGTAAGTACTTTAGAATGCAAGGAAACATAAGTGAAATATCTTTTTATAAGCCTTCAAAGCGGCCTAGCTTCTTCCCAAATTGACATGATTTCATATTCATAGGACAGCTACAAATAATCATGTGAATCTGGGAAGAGGCACAATGTAATAGTTCAAAAAGGAAGTGCTTGTTACTGGCCAAATGTTTTCCATAGTACCTCTTCTGAAAGCATTTTAAAGCCCTAAAAAAATATTAAAAGCTCTGTCAATTCATACAAAAGCTCTCATTACCAGGTTATACATCCAGTCGTTCCAATAGCTATGTTACACCCACTGCTTTAATGACATCTCTGGATGGAAGATGGCTGCCGAGTTTTTTCGCTCCGGCTCGGGTTGCTGAGAAATTGCGTGGGAGAAGGTGGAATCTTGGTCCAGGAACCCGGCTTCGTGCTTGAAGGAAGTAAGAACTCCTTAGAATACCCGTGCCAGCAGTGGACTGAGGAGATTTGCCTCCCCAGAGCTGCTAGGCTCGGAAGACGCGGACGAGAGAAGATATCCGGAAAAAAAGCGCTGGGCTGGGGCGGAGACTGCCGGCGCGGCTTGCTAGTGCAACTTGGAGACGTTGCTGTCGGGATCCTCGGAACCTTGGAACTTGGAGGGGCTTGGAGTTTGAAAGACCTAGGATACTCCAGAGTGGCCTTCGATGGTGTCGGACGTCCCCTTTCCCCCTCCCTTATAGCGGATGGTGGCTTGGCCGTGGGCGCTGTTGGATGCCCCCCCCGCTCATACGGGCGGTGATTTTTGGAGTTTTGCCGGCGTTGTCGGGCGCCCCCCCCCAAGACCCCCAGCGTGTTCCAAGCTGGGGGTGACGGTGGCAGCCGCTTTAGATAATTTTGCGGCTCGAATTGGTGTGGGCGAGTGGCACCAAGTGATCGGTGCAAACGCTGAAGACAACAAGGGCGTATTCCATACTGGTGGGCGGTGCTAGCATTTGTTTTGAACTGTGAGAGATTAAGATCAAAGACCTGGGCCTGTGTTAACCAGCATTTCATTAAAGAGGGAGTGGCTGATCCTTTACACCTATACAGCTGAAACTGGCTGTGACTGGTGCCTGGTTTCTGGCCACCTTAGTTTTCGAGCTCTCCCCCCCTCCTTTCTCTGGTACACCCCCTTCTCTGCTCGCTGCTGCGGGTGACATATGGACAATGGCGGCACCCCTTATGATTTTTTGGGCCGTGCAACATCTCCTGACTGCGCCCACCTGGTTGACTGACTCACTGAACCCTTGGGGACTGTTCCGGACTACTATCACCACCTTACCATCAGGTGGAAAAATCTATAAGAGGGGATTTAATGTTCTTAACATACTTCCCCTCTCCTTACGACCCACCTTGGCCTCCCTGGACCTTAGACTTTCAGACTCTGGACCCCCATTATTATACCATCCAAGAACGTGATATACCATCTACGTACCCTATATCCCACGGTTGGTGTACAGCTACCTGAACCGCATTTCTAAGAAGCTGCGTAATCCTTCTTGTTTCCTCCCTTTTCTTTCTTTTTTCCCTTCTTTGTATGGGATATGTATGTGATTGAGCGAATGTGCCCACTTTTACTACCTATTATTGCTGTATTTTTTGTGTTTTTAATCATTACATGGGGATTGTTTGGGTGAACGGATGAGTATGCTTGATTCGGAGGACCTGCCGGGGAATGCGGGGGTCACTGGGGTGGTCAGGGGGACCACGGACACGGGAGTGGGCCGGAGCATTACGGTCATAACAGGGAGGGGCAGATATGGCGGGGACTTTAGGGCTGACCATTACCGGGGAAGGAGGGCTCGCTAAGTCACAGAGATCCCTCCTTCCGGCCCTATGAGTTCCACTCCGAGGCCAGATGGCGCGAGTAATCAGGACCCTGGTCTCAGGCTGTTGTCGCTAAATGCCAGGTCTGTTGTTCATAAGGCTCCCCTCGTCCGGGACTTAATTTTAGATGAGAGGGCAGACCTGGCATGTATTACTGAAACCTGGCTGGGCCCGGAGGGAGGAGTCCCCCTCGTAGAGATGTGCCCAGAAGGATTTCAGGTGCTTCATCAGCCGAGAGCCCAGGGAAGGGGTGGCGGTGTGGCTACGGTTATCCGGGAGTCATTAGTACCTCGTAGGATCCCTGCTCCGGAGCTTGTCGGGTGTGAGTCCCTGCTGGTGAAGTTGGACCTCAAGGGTCAAGTGGGTCTGCTGTTAACGTACCTGCCTCCCAACAGCGTTGCAGCAGCCCTCCCCTCGCTCCTCGAGTCGGTAGCCGAGCTAGCAATTGAGATCCCCAGACTTATGGTCTTGGGGGACTTCAATTTGCCTTCGCTCGGTGAACACTCTGACAGGGCGCAGGAGTTCATGGCTTCCATGACGGCCATGGGCTTGACCCAGGTAATTCGGGGCCCAACCCACTCAGCGGGTCACATGCTCGACCTCATATTTCTCTCGGAGCAGTGGACTTGTGATCTTAGTCTGAGGGGTAATGAGATCATACCCCTGTCGTGGTCAGACCACTGCCTACTGAGGCTTGACTTTTGGAGGCCAAACCCCCACTGTAGGGAGGAGGAACCGACCAAGTGGTTCCGCCCCAGGCGACTTATGGACCCCCTGAGGTTCCAGACGGAGCTTGGGGTCATTCCTGATACTCTCGCCCACAATCCGGTGGAGACTCTGGTTGCTGCCTGGCACTCGGCAGCATCAGAGACCCTTGACCGGATTGCGCCACTACGGCCCCTCCGAGGCGGCCGATCCCGGAGGCCTCCTTGGTTCACCGAGGAGCTCCGGGAGAGGAAGCGCCGGAGGAGACGCCTAGAGCACCTATGGAGGTCCGATAAATCCGAATCGAACCGAGCACTCTTAATAACTTGCACCAAGGAGTACATCAGGGCACTTAGGGCAGCAAAAAGATCTTATATTGCCACCTTGGTTGCGTCCGCTGAGTCCCGCCCAGCCGCCCTGTTTAGGATAACCCGTTCCCTCCTAAATAGGAGGGATACGGGGGAACCCTTGCAGGGTAGGGCTGAGGATTATGCCCAATTCTTAGCGGACAAAGTTGCTTGGTTTCGATCGGATTTGGACTCCATCTCTGCAGATCCAGCCGAGGCACAAGAGAATGAATTAGTTGACCACCCCTGGGTTGAGTTTCAGGATGTTGCCCCTGGGGACGTGGACAAGGCCATGAGAGTTGTGAGTGCCTCCACCTGTGTACTGGACCCGTGTCCCTCCTGGCTGGTCGCTAATAGCAGTGAGGTGACACGAGGCTGGATCCAGCCGGTTGTCACCGCCTCTCTTCGGGAGGGGCACTTCCCCGCCGCACTCAAAGCGGCGGTGGTGAGACCCCTCCTGAAGAAGCCATCTTTGGATCCAGCTGTTCTCAACAATTACCGTCCAGTCTCCAACCTCCCCTTTGTAGGGAAGGTTGTTGAGAAGGTGGTGGCCTTCCAGCTTCAACGGTCCTTGGAGGAAGCCAGTTACCTTGACCCCTTCCAGTTGGGCTTCAGACCTGGTTACAGCACAGAAACCGCTTTGGTCGCATTGACCGATGATCTCTGGAGAGCCAGGGATAGAGGCCATGCCTCCATTCTGGTTCTCCTTGACCTCTCGGCGGCTTTCGATACCATCGACCATGGTATCCTTCTGCGACGACTGCGGGAGGTGGGGGTGGGAGGCACTGTCTTGCAGTGGTTCTCCTCCTACCTCTCGGACAGGTCGCAGTCGGTGTTAGTTGGGGGGCAGAGATCGACCCCTAGGCCCCTAACATATGGGGTGCCGCAGGGTTCGGTCTTATCCCCCCTACTATTTAACATCTACATGAAACCGCTGGGCGAGATCATTCGGAGGCACGGGATAAGATACCATCAATATGCAGACGATACCCAGCTGTATCTGTCTGCCCCGTGCCAACTCAATGAAGCGGTGGACGTGATGAGCCGGGGTCTTGAAGCCGTTAGGGACTGGATGAGGGCTTGTACTCAACCCGGAGAAAACCGAGTGGCTGTTGTGTTTCCCTCCCAACAATTTGGCTAGTGTTCCATCACTCAGGCTGGGGGGGGGGGGGTGTCAAACTTTATACCCCTCAGACAGGGTTCGCAACTTGGGAGTCCTCCTGGACCCACAGCTGACCTTCGACCATCATCTGACGGCTGTGACCAGGGGGGCATTTGCCCAGGTTCGCCTGGTGCGCCAGTTGCGACCCTACCTGAATCGGGAGGCTCTCACAACAGTCACTTGGGCCCTTGTGACCTCTAGGCTGGAATACTGCAATATGCTCTACATGGGGCTGCCCTTGAAGAGCATCCGGTGACTTCAGCTAGTCCAGAATGCGGCCACGCGAGTGATTGTGGGTGCACCTCGGTTCGCCCACATAACACCTATCCTCCGCGAGCTGCGCTGGCTACCTGTTGATCTCCGGGTGCGCTTCAAGGTGCTACTTACCACCCACAAAGCCCTTCATGGTAGTGGATCTGCGTACTTGAGAGACAGCCTCCTGCCAATTACCTCCTTGCGACCTATTAGATCGCATAGATTAGGCCTCCTCCGAGTTCCATCCACCAGTCAGTGTCGACTGGCAACCACACGGAGGAGAGCCTTTTCAGTAGTAGCTCCTACCCTTTGGAACGATCTCCCCGTGGAGATTCGTACCCTCACCACCGTCCAGACCTTCCGCACAGCCCTCAAGACCTGGCTATCCCGTCAGGCCTGGGGATAAAGATCGTAATCCGTCCCCACCCGAATGATGAATGTATGTTGTGTTTTATTTCTATTTTTCCTTTATTCACATATTATTTTATTATTTTATTTTACTCCTTCCCCATTAATTGTAAGCCGCCCTGAGTCCCCTCAGGGAAAAGGGCGGCCTATAAATGACAATTAAAAACATTAAAAAACCAAACAAACAAAAAGCATGAGCAGTACAGAGAAAAAGCATGAGCAGTACAGAGAAAAAGCATGAGCAGTACAGAGATGCAGGTCTGTGATGATTGTCTTGCACTGACCTGGTGTTCTCACTCTGACAAGCTTTAAGTTGCTTGTCAGTTACAAAAACTTTCGCTCCATCTCCAAGACTCTCTGACTTTCAAATAAAGCTTTCATCCGCTGTAAAGATAATTCATTCTTCAAAATGTCTTCCTCCTTACTAAAAATAAGGAAACAAAAAGTAAGTATTAGAAAACATACAATTGCATAAAGTCAACCTCCACATCGCAGGTCTCAGTTCCTTCCATCTTTTTCACTTAATCCCCATATAAAGATATTAGGATTAAAAACGTGTAATATATGAAGCAAAATTAGCAGCCAAAACCATTCAAAAAGATTTATGACGCTCTCAGTACCGAACAATAATGAGTTTTCTAGCCAGCGAAAATCTGTTGCTTTCAGGAGAGAATACAGAAGAAAAAAAAAATTGAAGGAAGAGAACAACTTCAATTATCATTAAAAAATATCATTGAATCTGGCTCATAAAGTAATATTAAAACATTGAAAGTGGTGTATGATTAAGGTATTGGACTAAGACCAGGAAAGATCAGCTTGGGCCCACCTTCAGATAGGGGAAATCAGTGAGTGCCTTTCTCTCGGCTTAGCTCTACTGTGTATGGCAGAGGAAGATAAACAGGGAAGAAACATCCAGAATTCTGAACTCATGTTAATATTCTAAAGAACATGGTTTATTTATTTCTAAAATATCTACTAATATTCAAAGTTCTGGCTTTCTTGTTGCATACAGGTGTTTTTTTCCTTATTTATTTTTTTTATCCTCTGAACGTTGAATCAGTGGCAGGATAAAGAAATTACATTTTATGCTATATGTAGTCTTCTAATCCAAGTAAAACATTTGGACATGGATATTGGGTTCATATACAACATGGTAAGTAAGATATGATTTGTTTAGTTTAGGATATTACAGTTAATCTATGACTTATGACTGTAATTTAGCCTGAAATTACAATACTAAAAAGTGCTGGTTGTTAAACATAAAGTAACTAACTTAATTCTACATTTGTTTTGCTGCAATCATTAAGCAAATCACCATGGTCATTAAGCCAGTGGCACAGGTGTCAAGCAAACTCAGTGTCCCTAATGGGAGCTTCTTCCAGAAACCAGAAGTAAATGCCGGTTTCCAGCAACAAAAATAAAAAAATATGGTCACGTGACTTTGGGATACTGAAAATCATAAATGCAAGTGGGTTGAATACCCAAAATGTGATCACATGATCACTGGAATCCATGTCATAAATACTTTTTTGGAGGGGAAGTATTTGTCATAATGTAAGTTGAAGGCTACCTACACATTAACTCAGCTCTTTTGTTGGAATCCGATATTGTCTTATTTATTTTCCTTTCCCTATTTTATTGTGAGCCGCCCGGAGTCCTTCGGGAGTGGGCGGCATACAAAACTAATAAACAACAAACAACAACAAATTGTGCCCAGCCATTATATCTTATTCAACAAACTATGTCTTACTGTGTGACCCTGGGATGATTTATACTAAGATACTAAGGCTGAATACAGGTATTATGTATTATGTTCTTGCTAAATTCACACATGATATACCATAAATCACTACTTATAAGCAATGGTGGCTGATTTCACACAATATGCTCTGTAGTATTACTTGATTTCAATTAAAAATGTTAACATTATGTAATGTATAACCAAGGCTTATTTTACTAAAATAGTTAATAGTTAACTTGGTATTTTAATCAAGAAAGTTAAAAAATTAAAAAAGTTAAAAAACAACAATCAAGAAAATCTAACAATTTAGCATTTAGATAAGAAGGAACTAATACTCTAATTTAAACGAATATGCCATGGCTTACTCAGGCTGTCAATTTCCACAATTAGAATTCACAAGACTCACTTTGAATTTTCAAGTTTCATTTGAAGCAAATCAAAATAATAGTCGTGTTCAAATTCAGCATCTTCTGAGGTATTACACTGTTTCAGCTCTCTTGAGTTCTCAGATACCTTCTGGGTAAACAATTATTTAAAAAATTAAAACTAATACACTATTGGCTTTTGGTAATTTCAGTTATCAGTTCACAACAAAAAGGTATGGCAACAAATGAAAATATCTTTGAAGAAAATCATCCCATTCAATGTATGAAATTATGCTATAGCCTGAGGTAAAAATATGTATAAGGGAATATATAAATTCAACTATCTTCAAGAGGAAAATTATCAAATGATTAATGAAATTAACAGCTTACACACCAAATAGATATTTGTGGTATTTTATTGCTTTTATGCTTCGTGAAATCAGCCTAGAAAACACAACCATGAAAACACATTTTGGGTTCTTATTCCAAAATGGCTTGCTCAATGAATATTAAAGCTTGTCTTTATATAAATGCAAAGTTGTAACACCACTTCCCTTGTTTATTGTACTTCCTGGAACTGAGATTGACAGAGCAAACTATTGTGTGTACTATTCCTCAGTAATGGAGTTCCTCAAGTCTTTCAGTATCATCTACAATCATGATGAACAATGCTTGGGATAAGGGTAAAAACAACCCAAAGTCATTCTTCTGTATCTGTCAGTGTTCCAAGTAATGCACCCATAGAAAGCAGAACTCCAAGGCAAGTAGATTCCTCAAAGAACATTTTATTGGATACATCATATTGACACAACTGGTGAAAACCAACTCTGAAAGTTCCTGTGGTTTTCATCTAATTACTTTTTAATTATAAAATTTAAAAAGTTACCCTTCCCCCAAGTCATCAGTTATATTGTCCAATAGAGGTGCTGGCCAGTTGCTTGGTTACTCCACTCCTCCTCTCCCCCAGTCACGTGTTGGAATGTTCTTGGTTTGACTACAAGCCCCCAGTTAGTTATTTTCCCCTGTCCTGTCCCTTCTTCTTCCTTGTGGCAACCCTAAAGCTTCAAAGATGGCCTCAGCCACATTCACTTCAGGATTGACAATCGTTGGAAGAAGCATGGCCCCGTTTCATTTTTATTCCAATTTTGGGGCTCTCTAAAGCAAATTGCTCCTATTTCATTCTTAAAACCACATTATAAACTGAGAAACAGAAATTGCATGATTATAATTTAATTACGGTATTTTGCCACTGAATATCCATGATGCATTGGGGAGCTCCCTCACACACTCCTTTCCTGAAACCTTTTGCATTTAAACACCCTGCTTGTGCCTCTTGCCTTGATTTCATAGTTCTTGCTGCCATCACCTATATGCCTGGGAATCCCTCACTTTTGGCGTACTCTCCACTATTCCCTGTGTGTCAGAGAGAGATGGGCCCCATGTTATTTTCGGCATAAATTCCTTTATGGGAGATCTATTTTCTTCAGTTGTACATCTCAGGTATTTATGGTTAAGCCACTCACTCTTATTTCATGATTCTTTTTGCTGCATGGGCTTATACTATGTAATGTTTTCCAGATTAGTTCTAAATCATTCCTTCACTAACTGCCAATAAAGGATTTGATAATTTAGTCATGTACATACCATTGGTTTTTCTAATTGTTTCACTTTCATTTCTTCTATTTCACCATTTCTTTGTTGAAGCATGTTGGGTAAAGGGTCCAGCTGGTCATGTTCTCCCTGTGAACCTATCATTCTTCGAAGATCTGCAGCTATCTGCAGCTACAAATCAAACCAAATTTTGGTCATTTTTTAATTACATGTATATGAAATATACAGGTAGTCCTCGTCTTGCAACAGTTCATTTAATGACTGTTCAAAGTTATAACTGCACTGATAAAAGCGACTTATGACTGTTTTTCACAGTTACAATATTTGCAGTATCCCCATCATCATATGATCAAAATTCAGATGCTTGGACACTGGTTCATACAGTATCTGTTCAAAAAGTAAAGGTAATCCTTGACTTACAACTTTTCATTTGGTGACCATTTAAAGTTACGACGGCACAGAAAAACTTTCAGACTTATGACCATTTGCAGCATCCCCATGGTCAAATGACCAAAATTCAGACTCAGCAACTGATTTTACGATGGTTGCAGTGTCCCAGAGTAATGTGATCGCATTTTGCAACCCTTTTGCAAAGTCAATGGGGAAGACAGATTCACTTAACAATCATGTGACTAACTTAACGTCTGCAGTGATTCACTTAACGTGGCAAGAAATGTCAAAAAATGGGGCAAACGTCACTTAACAAAATTCTCATTTAACAACATAACTTTGGGCTCAATTGTGGTCATAAGTCGAGGATTACCTGTAGTTAGCCAAGTCAGTTCTATGAGATTTAACACCAGTTCTTGTAAGTATTCGTTTGTACTGAAAATATCAACTGAAAATACCAAGCATGGGTACTCTGGAAAATGTTTTGACTAAGAATAGCACATCAACCAAAGCTAAAATCTTCCTAATATTTCATACTAATACTTTGTTTTCTACAACAGAAATAGAATGGATAAGCATTTCTCAATCTTGACAACTTTAAGATATGTAGTCTTCAACTCCCAGAATTCCCCAAGCAAGATGTGGATATTTGTGCCAGGAAGGTAACGATACATTTTGCTGGTTCATGATTAAAGAAGGCACCATTCACCATTTTTGTTTGTTTTAAGAATTCAAAAATAATTTGCGCTAGAAGGCAACTTGTTTCTAGAAAAGTAGCATTTACATAGTAAGTGATATTAATATTACACAGATGAAATAGCTTTGTTACCTAAACACAGCTTTCTTAATTCCATAGCTGTATCTCATCTTAATTCTGTAACAATTTTATATATGTACAAAACAGAAATGCTTAGCTATTAGAAAGAATAAAATTCTAGAATAAATTTTAAATTAACATACCTCGACTCTTCGCAACTGTTCTCTGGTGAAATTATGCTGTTTTTGCAATGACTGATATTTTACTTTCATGCTAATTAGATTACGTTCCATTTCTACTTCATGATCCTCTACCTATTGAAAAAAAAATCCACGTAAAGTTGGTTCACATTCTAATGCATTCAATATTTATAGCAAATTATATAGTCCTCAGAAAGCTATACAGTACAAGAGAAATTATCCATCTGCTTAGAAAGATAAATAATGAAAGTTAATAACTTTGCCATATTATTCACCAAATCAAAGCCAGGTAGCTTCTATATAATTACCAACTTATTTTAAAATCATTGCCAACATAATTATTTCCATAAGTTTGAAAGAATCTGTGAGATTACTTGATCATTACTGTTATTACTGTATGGATTAGAATCTTAAAAATTAAGTTCCTATATATTTGAATGCTACATGCATTTATTCGGCTAAATTGTTTTGAATAAAATATTGTCCTAAAGCAGGGGTGTCAAATGCAAGGCCCGGGGGGCGGGGGGTCACCTCACAGCTGCTGCTGTGTTGGAATATTTTCAGGGAGGGCTTATTTTAGTGCATGTGCTCAAAAACCAGATTGGCCTTATTATCCGGAGAGGTCTTATTTTCAGGGAAACAGGATAGACAAACTTACTAATGAATAATTGGCATGAGAAATTTTTGTTACCGAGTCTAGAGAAGTATTTCTCAACCTTGGCAATTTTAAGATGTATGGACTCCCAGAATCCTCCAGCCAGCATAGTGGCTTGGGAATTCTGAGATTTGCAGTCCATACTTTTTAAAGTTGCCAAAGTTGGGAAACCCTGTTCTAAAGGATTCAGCAGTGTTATATTGTTTCCAAACATGTAATAACTTACTACATGTACTACTAAATGTATTAAGACTTTGGTTAAAATGCTTTTTCAGAATCTTTGGCATCTGCTTTGAATGAAAAATATAATTCAAGAGAATTGATACTGAGAAGTGACTCAATATAAGAAGGCTTTGAAACTAACAATGGCTTTGTTGCAAGTAATATATTATGATTATGAAAATCGGTACCTCAGCAAATAGACAATTGCCTTGACTGGGAAAATCCTGGGCCTGCTGTAGTGCATGGTCATGTTGAACTTGCAGATCTCGATTCATCTCACAGGCTTCCTGAATTTGAGTAAAACATTGTTAATTTACCCAAACTAAATGTATCTTATTTACAGAACTCTCCAATCCTGTAAATATTCCAAATTTTGAAAACACATGATAATGGCATTACATGTCACAAAACATCAACCATGGTCAGTTTGATCTAGTGTTCAAGGCATCGGGCTAGAAAGCAGGAGACTATGAAAACAAGTTGGGTGATTATTGGGCAGTCACTCTCGGCCCAACCTATCTCACAAGGTTGTTGCTGTGGGGAAAAATAGGAGAAGGAAAGTGTTGGATATATTCACCACCTGGATTTATTTGTAAAAATAATAAAGGCATTATAAATAATAATAGCACTAGGATTTAGACTTATATACCACTTTATAGTGCTTTACAGTCCTCACTAAGCAGTTTAGAGTCAGCCCTAGCAATCTGGATCCTCATTTTACCAATTTCAGAAGGCTAAGTCAACCTTGAGCTGGTCAGAATTGGTCTGCGGTGGGCAGAACTAGCCTGTAATCCTGCATTGCACCCATTGTGACACCACAGCTCCAAAGATAAATGTCTAGAAGCAATCTGTTTAGCAATCTGCTAAGATTGCTCTCTGATACTTTCCCAGGTTACTGTCTTATGCATCAACTTATTTTATCCTTTTTCAGAGCCAGGAGACAGTGCTGGAATGTAGTTGCCTATCATTTTCTTTCCCAAGACAAGACCAGGGTAGGTGCAGAAATGTTGTAAAAGAAATGCAAATCTTCCAGGTTGTCCCAAAGGTGTTTTCTTTCAAAAGGCAACTGGACTTTCTGGTTTTTCTTTGAAGATATTTCGCCTCTCATCCAAGCTTTTTCAGCTGAAGCTGGGACAACCATGACCTGGATGACTAAGAATCTCCATAGAGAATCCTCCAGGTTGCCATTTTGCTTTATCCTACACTAGCAAACATTTTTTTTTAAAAAAACAACTGAAAGAATATGATTATATTCTAATGATGTTAGCAGAGGCTAACAAAAACTAAATAGATAATATATTTTAGGTTCAGGAGATCACAATGTCTGTCCGTCTGTCTGTCTGTCTGTCCATCCATCCATCCATCCATCCATCCATCCATCCATCCATCCTTAACATTGTATTACAGAAAACACAAGTTTTATTACTGACTAGTCTTAGGAAAAAAATTGATAATTTAAGGCAGTCCAGTAATTGTTCAGAATAGTAGATGTAGACAATTGCTTTTGATGCTTAAAACAAAATAGAAGGACAAAAATCAAGTAGAGGATTTGCTTTATTTATCCTAGCTACCGATTCAAACAAATACATTCCTAACAAAATAAATAATAGGTAAGCATATGTCCTTTCAGTTGAAATCTGTAAAAGATACAAATCCAGCAAAGCTTCTCACTGCTAAAAATATTTATGTTATAAGGCCTAGAATTAAAAAGCTGATCATTTCTTGGGTACAAGTTTTTGGTTTTTTGGGGGTAAGATTTGTATTGGTACCTATGCTGAGTGATCAAGCTCGGATGACCAAACCCAGAAAATTCTCAGCAACTGATTTTACGATGGTTGCAGTGTCCCAGAGTAATGTGATCGCATTTTTTGCAAACCCTTTTGCAAAGTCAATGGGGAAGACAGATTCACTTAACAATCATGTGACTAACTTAACGTCTGCAGTGATTCACTTAACGTGGCAAGAAATGTCAAAAAATGGGGCAAACGTCACTTAACAAAATTCTCATTTAACAACATAACTTTGGGCTCAATTGTGGTCATAAGTCGAGGATTACCTGTAGTTAGCCAAGTCAGTTCTATGAGATTTAACACCAGTTCTGTAAGTATTCGTTTGTACTGAAAATATCAACTGAAAATACCAAGCATGGGTACTCTGGAAAATGTTTTGACTAAGAATAGCACATCAACCAAAGCTAAAATCTTCCTAATATTTCATACTAATACTTTGTTTTCTACAACAGAAATAGAATGGATAAGCATTTCTCAATCTTGACAACTTTAAGATATGTAGTCTTCAACTCCCAGAATTCCCCAAGCAAGATGTGGATATTTGTGCCAGGAAGGTAACGATACATTTTGCTGGTTCATGATTAAAGAAGGCACCATTCACCATTTTTGTTTGTTTTAAGAATTCAAAAATAATTTGCGCTAGAAGGCAACTTGTTTCTAGAAAAGTAGCATTTACATAGTAAGTGATATTAATATTACACAGATGAAATAGCTTTGTTACCTAAACACAGCTTTCTTAATTCCATAGCTGTATCTCATCTTAATTCTGTAACAATTTTATATATGTACAAAACAGAAATGCTTAGCTATTAGAAAGAATAAAATTCTAGAATAAATTTTAAATTAACATACCTCGAGTATTTGCAACTGTTTTCTGGTGAAATTATGCTGTTCTTGCAATGACTGATATTTTACTTTCATGCTAATTAGATTACGTTCCATTTCTACTCTACGATCCTCTACCTATTGAAAAAAAAATCCACGTAAAGTTGGTTCACATTCTAATGCATTCAATATTTATAGCAAATTATATAGTCCTCAGAAAGCTATACAGTACAAGAGAAATTATCCATCTGCTTAGAAAGATAAATAATGAAAGTTAATAACTTTGCCATATTATTCACCAAATCAAAGCCAGGTAGCTTCTATATAATTACCAACTTATTTTAAAATCATTGCCAACATAATTATTTCCATAAGTTTGAAAGAATCTGTGAGATTACTTGATCATTACTGTTATTACTGTATGGATTAGAATCTTAAAAATTAAGTTCCTATATATTTGAATGCTACATGCATTTATTCGGCTAAATTGTTTTGAATAAAATATTGTCCTAAAGCAGGGGTGTCAAATGCAAGGCCCGGGGGGCGGGGGGTCACCTCACAGCTGCTGCTGTGTTGGAATATTTTCAGGGAGGGCTTATTTTAGTGCATGTGCTCAAAAACCAGATTGGCCTTATTATCCGGAGAGGTCTTATTTTCAGGGAAACAGGATAGACAAACTTACTAATGAATAATTGGCATGAGAAATTTTTGTTACCGAGTCTAGAGAAGTATTTCTCAACCTTGGCAATTTTAAGATGTATGGACTCCCAGAATCCTCCAGCCAGCATAGTGGCTTGGGAATTCTGAGATTTGCAGTCCATACTTTTTAAAGTTGCCAAAGTTGGGAAACCCTGTTCTAAAGGATTCAGCAGTGTTATATTGTTTCCAAACATGTAATAACTTACTACATGTACTACTAAATGTATTAAGACTTTGGTTAAAATGCTTTTTCAGAATCTTTGGCATCTGCTTTGAATGAAAAATATAATTCAAGAGAATTGATACTGAGAAGTGACTCAATATAAGAAGGCTTTGAAACTAACAATGGCTTTGTTGCAAGTAATATATTATGATTATGAAAATCGGTACCTCAGCAAATAGACAATTGCCTTGACTGGGAAAATCCTGGGCCTGCTGTAGTGCATGGTCATGTTGAACTTGCAGATCTCGATTCATCTCACAGGCTTCCTGAATTTGAGTAAAACATTGTTAATTTACCCAAACTAAATGTATCTTATTTACAGAACTCTCCAATCCTGTAAATATTCCAAATTTTGAAAACACATGATAATGGCATTACATGTCACAAAACATCAACCATGGTCAGTTTGATCTAGTGTTCAAGGCATCGGGCTAGAAAGCAGGAGACTATGAAAACAAGTTGGGTGATTATTGGGCAGTCACTCTCGGCCCAACCTATCTCACAAGGTTGTTGCTGTGGGGAAAAATAGGAGAAGGAAAGTGTTGGATATATTCACCACCTGGATTTATTTGTAAAAATAATAAAGGCATTATAAATAATAATAGCACTAGGATTTAGACTTATATACCACTTTATAGTGCTTTACAGTCCTCACTAAGCAGTTTAGAGTCAGCCCTAGCAATCTGGATCCTCATTTTACCAATTTCAGAAGGCTGAGTCAACCTTGAGCTGGTCAGAATTGGTCTGCGGTGGGCAGAACTAGCCTGTAATCCTGCATTGCACCCATTGTGACACCACAGCTCCAAAGATAAATGTCTAGAAGCAATCTGTTTAGCAATCTGCTAAGATTGCTCTCTGATACTTTCCCAGGTTACTGTCTTATGCATCAACTTATTTTATCCTTTTTCAGAGCCAGGAGACAGTGCTGGAATGTAGTTGCCTATCATTTTCTTTCCCAAGACAAGACCAGGGTAGGTGCAGAAATGTTGTAAAAGAAATGCAAATCTTCCAGGTTGTCCCAAAGGTGTTTTCTTTCAAAAGGCAACTGGACTTTCTGGTTTTTCTTTGAAGATATTTCGCCTCTCATCCAAGCTTTTTCAGCTGAAGCTGGGACAACCATGACCTGGATGACTAAGAATCTCCATAGAGAATCCTCCAGGTTGCCATTTTGCTTTATCCTACACTAGCAAACATTTTTTTTTAAAAAAACAACTGAAAGAATATGATTATATTCTAATGATGTTAGCAGAGGCTAACAAAAACTAAATAGATAATATATTTTAGGTTCAGGAGATCACAATGTCTGTCCGTCTGTCTGTCTGTCTGTCCATCCATCCATCCATCCATCCATCCATCCATCCTTAACATTGTATTACAGAAAACACAAGTTTTATTACTGACTAGTCTTAGGAAAAAAATTGATAATTTAAGGCAGTCCAGTAATTGTTCAGAATAGTAGATGTAGACAATTGCTTTTGATGCTTAAAACAAAATAGAAGGACAAAAATCA
This sequence comes from Thamnophis elegans, assembly GCF_009769535.1. Lineage (NCBI taxonomy): Eukaryota > Metazoa > Chordata > Lepidosauria > Squamata > Natricidae > Thamnophis > Thamnophis elegans. The sequence goes on along the minus strand of NW_022473894.1, from coordinate 110,919 downwards.
AGTAGAGGATTTGCTTTATTTATCCTAGCTACCGATTCAAACAAATACATTCCTAACAAAATAAATAATAGGTAAGCATATGTCCTTTCAGTTGAAATCTGTAAAAGATACAAATCCAGCAAAGCTTCTCACTGCTAAAAATATTTATGTTATAAGGCCTAGAATTAAAAAGCTGATCATTTCTTGGGTACAAGTTTTTGGTTTTTTGGGGGTAAGATTTGTATTGGTACCTATGCTGAGTGATCAAGCTCGGATGACCAAACCCAGAAAATTCTCAGCAACTGATTTTACGATGGTTGCAGTGTCCCAGAGTAATGTGATCGCATTTTTTGCAAACCCTTTTGCAAAGTCAATGGGGAAGACAGATTCACTTAACAATCATGTGACTAACTTAACGTCTGCAGTGATTCACTTAACGTGGCAAGAAATGTCAAAAAATGGGGCAAACGTCACTTAACAAAATTCTCATTTAACAACATAACTTTGGGCTCAATTGTGGTCATAAGTCGAGGATTACCTGTAGTTAGCCAAGTCAGTTCTATGAGATTTAACACCAGTTCTTGTAAGTATTCGTTTGTACTGAAAATATCAACTGAAAATACCAAGCATGGGTACTCTGGAAAATGTTTTGGCTAAGAATAGCACATCAACCAAAGCTAAAATCTTCCTAATATTTCATACTAATACTTTGTTTTCTACAACAGAAATAGAATGGATAAGCATTTCTCAATCTTGACAACTTTAAGATATGTAGTCTTCAACTCCCAGAATTCCCCAAGCAAGATGTGGATATTTGTGCCAGGAAGGTAACGATACATTTTGCTGGTTCATGATTAAAGAAGGCACCATTCACCATTTTTGTTTGTTTTAAGAATTCAAAAATAATTTGCGCTAGAAGGCAACTTGTTTCTAGAAAAGTAGCATTTACATAGTAAGTGATATTAATATTACACAGATGAAATAGCTTTGTTACCTAAACACAGCTTTCTTAATTCCATAGCTGTATCTCATCTTAATTCTGTAACAATTTTATATATGTACAAAACAGAAATGCTTAGCTATTAGAAAGAATAAAATTCTAGAATAAATTTTAAATTAACATACCTCGAGTATTTGCAACTGTTTTCTGGTGAAATTATGCTGTTCTTGCAATGACTGATATTTTACTTTCATGCTAATTAGATTACGTTCCATTTCTACTCTACGATCCTCTACCTATTGAAAAAAAAATCCACGTAAAGTTGGTTCACATTCTAATGCATTCAATATTTATAGCAAATTATATAGTCCTCAGAAAGCTATACAGTACAAGAGAAATTATCCATCTGCTTAGAAAGATAAATAATGAAAGTTAATAACTTTGCCATATTATTCACCAAATCAAAGCCAGGTAGCTTCTATATAATTACCAACTTATTTTAAAATCATTGCCAACATAATTATTTCCATAAGTTTGAAAGAATCTGTGAGATTACTTGATCATTACTGTTATTACTGTATGGATTAGAATCTTAAAAATTAAGTTCCTATATATTTGAATGCTACATGCATTTATTCGGCTAAATTGTTTTGAATAAAATATTGTCCTAAAGCAGGGGTGTCAAATGCAAGGCCGGGGGGGGGGGGGGTCACCTCACAGCTGCTGCTGTGTTGGAATATTTTCAGGGAGGGCTTATTTTAGTGCATGTGCTCAAAAACCAGATTGGCCTTATTATCCGGAGAGGTCTTATTTTCAGGAAAACAGGATAGACAAACTTACTAATGAATAATTGGCATGAGAAATTTTTGTTACCGAGTCTAGAGAAGTATTTCTCAACCTTGGCAATTTTAAGATGTATGGACTCCCAGAATCCTCCAGCCAGCATAGTGGCTTGGGAATTCTGAGATTTGCAGTCCATACTTTTTAAAGTTGCCAAAGTTGGGAAACCCTGTTCTAAAGGATTCAGCAGTGTTATATTGTTTCCAAACATGTAATAACTTACTACATGTACTACTAAATGTATTAAGACTTTGGTTAAAATGCTTTTTCAGAATCTTTGGCATCTGCTTTGAATGAAAAATATAATTCAAGAGAATTGATACTGAGAAGTGACTCAATATAAGAAGGCTTTGAAACTAACAATGGCTTTGTTGCAAGTAATATATTATGATTATGAAAATCGGTACCTCAGCAAATAGACAATTGCCTTGACTGGGAAAATCCTGGGCCTGCTGTAGTGCATGGTCATGTTGAACTTGCAGATCTCGATTCATCTCACAGGCTTCCTGAATTTGAGTAAAACATTGTTAATTTACCCAAACTAAATGTATCTTATTTACAGAACTCTCCAATCCTGTAAATATTCCAAATTTTGAAAACACATGATAATGGCATTACATGTCACAAAACATCAACCATGGTCAGTTTGATCTAGTGTTCAAGGCATCGGGCTAGAAAGCAGGAGACTATGAAAACAAGTTGGGTGATTATTGGGCAGTCACTCTCGGCCCAACCTATCTCACAAGGTTGTTGCTGTGGGGAAAAATAGGAGAAGGAAAGTGTTGGATATATTCACCACCTGGATTTATTTGTAAAAATAATAAAGGCATTATAAATAATAATAGCACTAGGATTTAGACTTATATACCACTTTATAGTGCTTTACAGTCCTCACTAAGCAGTTTAGAGTCAGCCCTAGCAATCTGGATCCTCATTTTACCAATTTCAGAAGGCTGAGTCAACCTTGAGCTGGTCAGAATTGGTCTGCGGTGGGCAGAACTAGCCTGTAATCCTGCATTGCACCCATTGTGACACCACAGCTCCAAAGATAAATGTCTAGAAGCAATCTGTTTAGCAATCTGCTAAGATTGCTCTCTGATACTTTCCCAGGTTACTGTCTTATGCATCAACTTATTTTATCCTTTTTCAGAGCCAGGAGACAGTGCTGGAATGTAGTTGCCTATCATTTTCTTTCCCAAGACAAGACCAGGGTAGGTGCAGAAATGTTGTAAAAGAAATGCAAATCTTCCAGGTTGTCCCAAAGGTGTTTTCTTTCAAAAGGCAACTGGACTTTCTGGTTTTTCTTTGAAGATATTTCGCCTCTCATCCAAGCTTTTTCAGCTGAAGCTGGGACAACCATGACCTGGATGACTAAGAATCTCCATAGAGAATCCTCCAGGTTGCCATTTTGCTTTATCCTACACTAGCAAACATTTTTTTTTAAAAAAACAACTGAAAGAATATGATTATATTCTAATGATGTTAGCAGAGGCTAACAAAAACTAAATAGATAATATATTTTAGGTTCAGGAGATCACAATGTCTGTCCGTCTGTCTGTCTGTCTGTCCATCCATCCATCCATCCATCCATCCATCCATCCATCCTTAACATTGTATTACAGAAAACACAAGTTTTATTACTGACTAGTCTTAGGAAAAAAATTGATAATTTAAGGCAGTCCAGTAATTGTTCAGAATAGTAGATGTAGACAATTGCTTTTGATGCTTAAAACAAAATAGAAGGACAAAAATCAAGTAGAGGATTTGCTTTATTTATCCTAGCTACCGATTCAAACAAATACATTCCTAACAAAATAAATAATAGGTAAGCATATGTCCTTTCAGTTGAAATCTGTAAAAGATACAAATCCAGCAAAGCTTCTCACTGCTAAAAATATTTATGTTATAAGGCCTAGAATTAAAAAGCTGATCATTTCTTGGGTACAAGTTTTTGGTTTTTTTGGGGGTAAGATTTGTATTGGTACCTATGCTGAGTGATCAAGCTCGGATGACCAAACCCAGAAAATTCTCAGCAACTGATTTTACGATGGTTGCAGTGTCCCAGAGTAATGTGATCGCATTTTTTGCAAACCCTTTTGCAAAGTCAATGGGGAAGACAGATTCACTTAACAATCATGTGACTAACTTAACGTCTGCAGTGATTCACTTAACGTGGCAAGAAATGTCAAAAAATGGGGCAAACGTCACTTAACAAAATTCTCATTTAACAACATAACTTTGGGCTCAATTGTGGTCATAAGTCGAGGATTACCTGTAGTTAGCCAAGTCAGTTCTATGAGATTTAACACCAGTTCTTGTAAGTATTCGTTTGTACTGAAAATATCAACTGAAAATACCAAGCATGGGTCCTCTGGAAAATGTTTTGGCTAAGAATAGCACATCAACCAAAGCTAAAATCTTCCTAATATTTCATACTAATACTTTGTTTTCTACAACAGAAATAGAATGGATAAGCATTTCTCAATCTTGACAACTTTAAGATATGTAGTCTTCAACTCCCAGAATTCCCCAAGCAAGATGTGGATATTTGTGCCAGGAAGGTAACGATACATTTTGCTGGTTCATGATTAAAGAAGGCACCATTCACCATTTTTGTTTGTTTTAAGAATTCAAAAATAATTTGCGCTAGAAGGCAACTTGTTTCTAGAAAAGTAGCATTTACATAGTAAGTGATATTAATATTACACAGATGAAATAGCTTTGTTACCTAAACACAGCTTTCTTAATTCCATAGCTGTATCTCATCTTAATTCTGTAACAATTTTATATATGTACAAAACAGAAATGCTTAGCTATTAGAAAGAATAAAATTCTAGAATAAATTTTAAATTAACATACCTCGAGTATTTGCAACTGTTTTCTGGTGAAATTATGCTGTTCTTGCAATGACTGATATTTTACTTTCATGCTAATTAGATTACGTTCCATTTCTACTCTACGATCCTCTACCTATTGAAAAAAAAATCCACGTAAAGTTGGTTCACATTCTAATGCATTCAATATTTATAGCAGACTAAGAATCTCCATAGAGAATCCTCCAGGTTGCCATTTTGCTTTATCCTACACTAGCAAACATTTTTTTTAAAAAAAACAACTGAAAGAATATGATTATATTCTAATGATGTTAGCAGAGGCTAACAAAAACTAAATAGATAATATATTTTAGCTTCAGGAGATCACAATGTCTGTCCGTCTGTCTGTCTGTCTGTCCATCTGTCCGTCCATCCATCCTTAACATTGTATTACAGAAAACACAAGTTTTATTACTGACTAGTCTTAGGAAAAAAATTGATAATTTAAGGCAGTCCAGTAATTGTTCAGAATAGTAGATGTAGACAATTGCTTTTGATGCTTAAAACAAAATAGAAGGACAAAAATCAAGTAGAGGATTTGCTTTATTTATCCTAGCTACCGATTCAAACAAATACATTCCTAACAAAATAAATAATAGGTAAGCATATGTCCTTTCAGTTGAAATCTGTAAAAGATACAAATCCAGCAAAGCTTCTCACTGCTAAAAATATTTATATTATAAGGCCTAGAATTAAAAAGCTGATCATTTCTTGGGTACAAGTTTTTGTGTTTTTTTGGGTAAGATTTGTATTGGTACCTATGCTGAGTGATCAAGCTCGGATGACCAAACCCAGAAAATTCTGGTTTTGAAGATTTCAAATCTTGTTTCACCTCGCAAAACACTTCATCTCTATGCTTTTTAATTTTTTCATCCTACATGGTTGCATCCAAAGTCCTCTTTTCTGATGAGAGCAACTTTTGCCAAAAGCACCAAAAATTGGTTCAATGACCGTGGGATTACTGTGCTTGATCTGCCTCTCCATTCTTCCTCTATACTCTGGGTCCTTGGTTTCCAAATGAGATGCAAAAGTTGCTCTCATCAGAAAAGAGGACTTTGGACCAAGGAGCAACAGGACTTTGGACCACTGTGCTTCATTAAGACCAGGGTCAACGCAGCCGTCTACCAGGAGATTTTGGAGCATTTCATGCTTCCTTCTGCAGATGAGATTTATGGGGATGCTGACTTCATTTTCCAGCTGCCCACACTGCCAAAAGCACCAAAACCTGGTTCAATGACCATGGGATTACTATGCTTGACTGGTCAGCAAACTCGCCTGACCTGAACCCCATAGAGATTCTATGGGGCATTGCCAAGAGAAAGATGAGAGACATGAGACCGAACAATGCAGAAGAGCTGAAGGCTGCTATTGAAGCATCCTGGTCTTCCATAGCACCTCAGCAGTGCCATAGGCTGATAGCTTCTATGCCACGCTGCATTGAGGCAGTAATTGTTGCAAAAGGGGCCCAAACCAAGTCCTGAGTACATAGGCATGCTTATACTTTTCAGAGGTCCAATATTGTTCTATTCACAATCCTTGTTTTATTGATTGCATGTAATATTCTAATTTTCTGAGATGGTGGATTTGGAGTTTTCATGAGCTATACACCATAATCATCACAATTATGACAAATCACAGCTTGAACTATCTATCTCATATATTAGTTTCACCTTTTAAGTTGCATTACTGAAATAAATGAACTTTTACACGATATTCATTTACAACTTTTGGAGGCAAGCTGTTGCACTGTTTAATTGTTCTGTCAAGAAATTTCTCCTCAGTTCTAAGTTGCTTCACTCTTTGATTAGTTTCCACCCATTGCTTCTTGTTCTACCCTCAGGTGCCTTGGAGAATAGTTTGACTCCCTCTTCTTTGTGGCAACCCCTGAGATATTGGAAGACTGCTATCATGTCTCCCCTACTCCTTCTTTTCATTAAACTAGACATACCCAGTTCCTGCAACCGTTCTTCATATGTTTTAGTCTCCAGTCCCCTAATCATCTTTGTTGCTCTTCTCTGCACTCTTTCCAGAGTCTCCACATCTTTTCTACATCGTGGCGACCAAAACTGAATGCAGTATTCCAAGTGTGGCCTTACCAAGGCATTATAAAGTGGTATTAACATTTCATGTGATCTTGATTCTATCCCTCTGTTTATGTAGCCTAGAACTGTGTTGGTTTTTTTGGCAGCTGCTGCACATGGCTGGCTCATATTTAAATGGTTGTCCACTAGGACTCCAAGATCCCTCTCACAGTTACTACTATTGAGCAAGGTACCACCTATACCAGTGGTAGTCAACCTGGTCCCTACCGCCTACTAGTGGACGTTCCAGCTTTCATGGTGGGCGGTAGGGGTTTGCTGTAACTCTGCTTTATAAATTTTATAATGTAAAGTTACTTCCCTACTTTATAAATCACCATTACTGTGGAACCGGTGGGCGGTTAGAAAATTTTACTACTAACAGAGATGCAAAAGTGGGCGGTAGGTATAAAAAGGTTGACTACCTCTGACCTATACTGTACTTGTCTATTTCGTTTTTCTTGCCTAAATGTAGAACCTTACTCTTTTCACCAGTGAATTTCATTTTATTAGATAGTGCCCAAAACAACAAACACAGAGCAGAAACCAATAACAACCTACAGTTCTAATTGTCATGTTTCTCCATATCACATTGGCTGTCGAGTCATATTTTTTATAAGTCATAGTCCAGACTAACTAATAAAAATATACAACCTAATAGCCAATTGTACAATTCTAGATTGAATTTTCACGTGTCAACAGGGAGATGTCATATAGCACATTAATAGCTTAAATCAGTATTCAAGTGAAAAAGTCAGATTTTACAGTATCTTTCTATATACACTATATTGCCAAAAGTATTCGCTCACCCATCCAAATAATCAGAATCAGGTGTTCCAATCACTTCAATAGCCACAGGTGTATAAAATCAAGTACCTAGGCATGCAAACTGTTTTTACAAACAGTTGTGAAAGAATGGGTCTTTCAGGAACTCAGTGAATTCCAGCTTGGAACTGTGATAGGATGCCACCTGTGCAACAAATCCAGTCATGAAAGTTCCTTGCTCCTAAATATTCCACAGTCAACTGTCAGCTGTATTATAAGAATGTGGAAGTGTTTGGGAATGACAGCAACTCAGCCATAAAGAGGTAGGCCACGTAACATCAGTCCAACATCAGTGTGTGACCTCACAAATGCACTTCTGGAAGAATGGACAAAAATTCCCATAAACACACTCCTAAACCTTGTGGACAGCCTTCCCAGAAGAGTTGAAGCTGTAATAGCTGCAAAGGGTGGACCGACGTCATATTGAACCCTATGGATTAGGAATGGGATGTCACTTACAGTAAGTTCATATGCGAGTAAAGGCAGGTGAGCGAATATTTTTGGCAATGTAGTGTTTATCCTGTTCACTTAACCATTTACCAGAAGGGGAAAGGCCCATTTAAAGCTGCTATGCTGCAGAAAGGTTTAAAAACCTTGGATGGCTAAAGCTATTTTCTGCATGCCTCTTCAGTACTAAACAGGGAAGTATTGTTTTGGCAATCTTAACATTTATTTGAACTTTGGAGAAAGGAAACAAGCAGAGATATTCTGTAAGATGGAACAACGGAGGCACCAAATCCAGCACAATTTGGTTATGTCCTTTTACCCCTTTCTAGGTTCAAGTCTGGGGAAACGGTTAAAGCTAATCACTCTTTGCAATGAAAGAATCTCCTTGGCTCCATTCCCTTTCTCTAATTGTTTTAGCAAAAGATTGAAGAACAATTTTTCCTTTCAACCATCTGGTACTTGAGCACTCAGAACAATATAAATATATAAATAAAGTAAGTGAGTGCTCCTTAATTTTCTCTCCACTCCTGGTCAGCACCTTGATAGATTGTCCTCCAAAAACTAGAAAAGATGTCTGAAAGTCTGCAACTGACAGTTTCAATGTTAAGAAATTTTAAAATATCAAAAAATACAGAGGCAAAAACTCAAGAGTATATGCTTTAGTTCAAAAGAATTAAAATCTAAATCTGCATATCCAATTCAAAAGAAACTTGAGCAGCACCCATGTAAATTTCCCTGGATAGGAATAAAAAGTGAAAAAGATTATCAGTTAGGATTGTGGGAAACTTTATTATGCAAACCAAGAGGAAATGGATTGTTTCCAGTTATAGTCCAAAACCAAATGATCTTCAGTGTGTCTGTATGCATATTGTTCTATATATGAACAAATATATAATTATGGAATTGTTAAAATTCCAGTTCTCTTCTAGTACAAATATCTTTATAGGACAAGTACAATATAAAGGTATACTAAAATAAAACAATAGTTAAAAAAAAGGTTACATACATAAAAAAGGAATAAATCATAAAAGTAACTCAATTTATCAATTGGCTGGCTATCAATTTTGCATATGAAGTAGAATTTAACTATCGTATTTTTTGGAGTATAAGATGCACCTTTTTCCCTCAAAAAAAAAAAAAGACTGAAAATCTGGGAACGTCTTGTACAGCGAATACAGCATTTTTAGCCCTCCGAAGCCCCGCCCCTTCACCAAAATGGCTGGGCATACTCTTATGGGGACTTTCACAGAGCTCCTGGGGGCTGGGGAGGGCAGAAATTTGCAAAAAACAGGTCGTTTCCCCCCCCCCCTCGCAGTCCGCAGCAGCACTCTATAAGCCTCCATAAGGCTATGCATGCAATTTTTTTTGATGAAAAACAGACTGTTTTTTGCTCGTTTTTGCTCCCCCATCTTCCAGGAGCACTCTGTAAGCCCCCCCCCTTTCAAGGCTATTAATGCCTTTTTGTGAGGGAACGGACCTGTTTTCGGGAGGTTTACAGAGTGCAAAAACTTTTTTTTCCTTTTGGAAAGCTCTTTCACTGATTGATGAGAATTACATTGATTAAGTGCTGTGCCAGCAGAAACACCTACCTATATACTGTATTTCTCTCTCTATTTCTCTCTCTCTATCCCCCTATCTATCTACCCACACTCTCTCCCTACCTACTCTCTATTTTTCTCTCTCTATCCCTTTATCTACCTACCTAACTACTCTCCCTACCTACCTACTGTATTTCTCTCTATCCCTCTCCCTACCTACCTACACATACTCTCTCCCTACCTACCTACTGTATTTCTCTCTCTCTAACCCTTTATCTAACTACCTACCTACCTATTCTCTCTCCCTACCTATCTACTGTATTTCTCTTTTTCTCTCTCTCTATTCCTCTACCTACCTACCTACCTACCCCCCCCCCCGGTCTATCCCTTTACCTACCTACCTACTCTCCCTCTCTCCCTACTATCTACTGTATCTCTCTCTCTCTTTCTCTCCCTCTCTATCCCTCTATCTACCTACTTACCTTTTTAAAAAAATTGCATCTTCAAAACCTTGGTGCGTCTTATCCTCTGGTGCATCTTATACTCTGAAAAATACAGTACTTTTAGGGAATGGAGTCATGGGTATCCAATATAAAAACTACAACTAAACATTAATCAGAATGTGGACATTTGTTTCACTGATGGGATTAACTCCAACTGTATACCAGCATAAAAAGGCAATATAGTAAAACCCTTTTCTGACCCTAAACCATTAAAGAGGATCATGAAATAATCTACATGCAGGGTTGAATAACTGAATCTTATTTAGGAAAGGCTGTCCCAAAGCATAAAGAAGGCTCTCCCTACTTTTACCCCCTCCTTCTTTCTTCATCCAGCCCTCCAGATCAGGTTGAATCCAGCCCTTCATCCAGATCTGGCTGAATTTGCTTTTTACTATTCCCTAAAAGGCAGATGGAGTCCAACACAGGGAGGCAAAGATATGCCGTTCAGCTCCACTGAGTGAAAAGCAGGAAGAGGCGGAGGAAAGAGGAAGCAGGTAGGGACTCAAGTTTAGAGTAACTAACTTCGCTTTCAGGAGGAAACTAGTGTTAGGGTATAACACCAACTGTGGCACTTTCTCCAGAAGACGTGCGGCCAGGAAAGTACTGGCAAACCGCGTTTTGTTTTGCCTTTTAAAAGACGGTGAATGCAGCCGTACTGAGTGCTGGTAGCAGAGACAAAAAGAAAAGCTTCTCTTCTTTTGTAGTTTCTGCCGCTCCTGCATATTCTAGTCGCTACTTTTCAATACGTAGCCCCGCTCTGCGAGGTTTGCACTTACCTCTTTCGCCTTTGACTAAGACACGCAACAACCCCGACGAACCTGTGTTTGAATCTTAGGCTTAAAGCCCGCGCCGAGCGCATTCGATCTCGCGATATTTAACGACGCCGGCTTAGAAAGACACTGCGCATGCCCGGTGGAGGACGCGCGTTGGCGGGCGGGGTGGGGGGGGGGTCGTGGACGAGGCGGGCTTTTCAAGCGGTTTAGCTTCCCTTCGGTCAGAGATGATATGGAAATGGAGTCTGCAGAATGAGCGGCGCCAGGACAACGAGGGATTTCCTAAGTGGGGGAGGGAGCGGGGGAGGAAGAAGGCCGTGGACTCCGTGGTCGGTTTTGCAAACAGCTGCAAGGAAGAAAGGAGAAGTCGGATCTTCTTGTCCTGGATCTTGTCTTTTTACGTACGCTGATTGACAGCATATACACCAAAGACAAATCCCTTGCGTGTTCAATCACACTTGGCCAATAAAGAATTCCCTTCTATCCTATTCGGAGATCCCCGTATTTGTTCATAGGGTCCACCTGGAATCACCATTCAAAATACTGATTACATTCGTCTGCCTAGAAAGGACTATTACAACCAGTGATGCCCAAGGAATTGGGGAAGTGAAATGTAGATAGATACAGATACAAAGATATAGATATATAAAAATGTATCCTTATAATTGATTATCTGGATACAGATAATCATCACATACTGCTGACATTACAGAATGCAGCCTTCTAGGAAAGTGGCCTGTATTTTGACTATTTCAGTGTTAGTTAAAGTGTGAGTCTTAGGACAGCTGGGGAATCTGACATCAAAGTCAGTGCATGTTGAAAAAGAACACAATATTAAGATCCCATAAAATAATGGAGTAGTGGTAACATCAACAAATGAATCATTTTTAATGTTTAATATGGTAAATGCATACTACAAACAAAAGGTATTTGGGGATCCCTCATAATTTTTTAAAAGTAGGAAGCTCATATAATTTCATTTGAAATCTTAACAGGATCCACGGTTTTGCATCGCAGCAGTTTATCCTTTAAGCCCTCAAATGCCATTCTGCACAGCTGGTGTCACCATGGATTTTCATTCGATCACTTTAGCCACGCTCTTTAAGCCCAGTCTCCTCACATATGGTTGTGGGGTATAAAGTGTAATAAAAATATCCCATATAAGAGGCTTTTGAGTTCCTGAGGAAAGTGTTATATAATTACACAAATTTAGGATTTTGGTTTCTTACTCATGCTTAAATTGCCCAACCAAATTTTCATGGGATCCTGCGTATAGTAAAGTTGAGGATTGCATACTGTTTTCCCTTTATTGGTGAAGCCTAAAAAGCAAATTGTTTCTTGATCATGAGGTAAATTCCACAATAGCACTCGCTGCCAGATAGTTTTGTGTATTCTGGCCCTATATCAGAATTACAGCCAAATTGAATTACCTTTTTCTTTGAATGCTATCTTTGAATAAGATCCTCTACTCAAGCACCATGCCACTAGCTCCACCTTGTGGCAGTTGATCTCCTTATCTTGACATACAACTTGAATCTAAAATTTAAGGATGCAAATCCTGTAGCTACAGCAGATGAAAGTTTTTCTTAACAGTCTTCTAAAAGCCTGTTGTCATTAGTACAGGTAGTCCTTGACTTACAACAGTTCATTTAGTGACTGTTCCAAGTTATAATGGCACTGAAAAAAGTAACATGACCATTTTTCACCCTTATGACCATTGCGGTATCCCTGTGGTCACGTGATTTACATTCAGATGCTTGAGAACTGACTCAAGATTTATGACAGTTGCAGCATCCCAGGGTCATGTGATCCCCTTTTGTACCCTTAGGACAAACAAAGTCAATGGGGAAACCAAATTTACTTAACAACTCTGTTACTAATTTAAAAACAGCAGTGATTCACCTAACAAATGTGGCAAGAGAAATCGTAAAATGAAGCAAAACTTACTTAACAAATTTCTCAATAAACAAAATAAATTTTGGGCTCAATTGTAATCATAAGCTGTATAATACTGTTTTCTCCATAAAGGAAAAAAAAATCATGAAACAACACTAACTTCTTAAATGAAGTATTTTACAGCTATAAATGAGTTTTAAAAGCAAAAAGTGATGCAATTGCTACTATGTTTAATTATTTTTTGCATGGACTACTTTCAACAAAAATTAAAAAATGGCAGTTGGCCTACAAATAATATGTATGTATGTATGTATGTATGTATGTATGCATGCATGTATGTATGTATTTTTTACCCCCTCCCCAAAAAAGTGCATATAATTCTTCCCTAAAGGCATATTGTTTTTTATAGATATCTTGAAATCAGATTGGATGTATCATTCTTTTATTGTTTTGTTGGATTGAGAAGTGCCTCTTGCAATGAGCATTACAATTGAGATAATTTGAGAGGACACTCACAACATGTTCTTGGGTGTTTGGGGGAGAAAGCACAAAGATGTGGCAATAAGAAGCTCTGATTTTTGAGGCCAGGAGGACTTCTAGGTTGTGCATTACTTTTGAAGAGAGCCATCTTGCCCAGAGTCAAGGATGGAAACACCCCAAATCCAGAGAACCTGAAAACTACAGCCACTCAGTTGAGTCAAAACTGAACTCGGTTTCTTCAACCCAATAGTCATAACATGATCTTCCCCAGCCATACCCTCAAAGCCTGCAGACATAGGACAGAACGTCACTTGGATGCCTAATGCAAAGTACACATGGATATAAATAATAAATGAATGATGCCTTACTTCATAGTGAATGACCAGTGGTTTGATGGAGATATTAAAAATGCGGAAGGAGTATAGGACAGAACCCTGAAGCAGCCTGGAAAACAAAAAAAACTTGACTGGAACTGACCCCAGAAAAAGGAAAAGGACTACCTTAACTTGGTGTTACCCACTCCCAACTCTCAAAACCAGTTCAGAATAATAATGTGGCTAAAGGTATCAAAGGTTCCCTAGAGCCAGGATGGGCATGCAACCTCCATTGTGTTTATATTGTGTAGCAACCTATAGTTGCTTAAATTGCACACAACTGGACTCATGAAACACTAGACTTAGACTTAGAATAACTTTATTGTCACTTTGAATGTGAACACTACACCATAAAACAAAGTTTACTATCCTCCATGGCTGGATTCACAAAGTGTACCAAGCAAAACCAAGAAAAGTAGACTATGGTGGTGTTCAGGGTATGAATACAGCCTGTAGGAATTTCAGAATCAGAATTGTATGATTTTAAAAAAAATAGTACAGGTCAACCTCCTGCGGAGGTTACAACCTGCTCCTTCCCTTGCAAGAATCAGTTAAATCAGCCCCGTTTGAAAATCTCCAGCAAGAGGGAAATTCTTACTTTTCTCTGCAGTGCATTCCAATCTTTAATCATTCTACTATCATAAAATTCCTCCTAAGATACAGTTTGAATTTCCTTTGTTTAACTTCGCATCCACTCAGTGTCTTGTGTTACTCTGCATATTGGTCCAACTCTTTTAATCTATTCTCCCATCATCTGCTTGATTCATGTTAATACTGGTTGCTGAAATCTAAGTCACTTAAATCCTAAAATGTTCTGGATTTTAGTTAAACTTGTATGCAGCCCAATCTAGAGAGATCTAGGGTGCTTTTGTAGGGATTAACATTCAGTGTATCCATTATTAAGATACCATACATCAGAAACTCTGTACACCAGCTAAACTACAATTTTTAACCTTAAGCATTCCTCTCTATCTTCTTATAATCTAATCTCTCTCGGCAACTAACATCTCTGAATTTAAACATCCCACTTGCATTTATACTGTACCATGAGTCAATCTCCTTTTCTTGTCCTTGCTCTAAAACAAAAAAAAATATGTGGATCATAAAAACAAAGCACCAGGATGACACAAATTTAATCCTGTCTGATAAGTCAGATTTCAAATGAGTATCTCATGAGTTCAAAATACTTTTAAGTATTTGTAAGACACACACAATGATCTCTCTCATTCTTCTATTTTTCAAGCTCTGTAGCTTGAAAAGAAATGCCCAGCTGATTTAAACTTTACTTACAAGGCTTGATTTCCAGGCTCTTTATCATCTTCATAACCCAAGCTGCTTTCCATCTTCCTTTTAAAATCTGATGTGTCAACCCTGGAAGCCATCTCTTCCATTGGAGCTTCAGTGCTGCCACATTTAGTGCCTGGGGAAACAGGAGAGGGGATTACAAGGAGTGGTGGAGGATTAGCCATAACACCATATCTTTCTCTCGGAGTAAATGGCATTCGGCTTGCACCTGGATGGGAGTGACTGGGGATTGTCTTCAGTTGGGACTGAATTGAATGGACAATGTGAATAGGATGGATCTTTGACTTTCTTTTGGGTGAGGAAAACCTGAACGTTTTCAGATTTGGGTTTTTCCAGATGTGCCAATAGGACATCTCTAATAAAATGGAACTTTGAGGAACTTGAAGCCTCGTAGTCTTCTTTCATTGGGGGTGTTATTTGGAACCCTGACATGATGCTCAAAACTGAACACAGTACCCCAAGTACAGTATCGGTACAATGAAATCTCCAAAGATGGTGATGTAACTGTTTGGCTACTGCATGACATTATTTACTCATGTAGTATAGTAGCCAACTCGAAGCCCTAAAAGAAATCCTTCTAATACCGGGTACTAGCAGACGAAATCTCCTCAATCTGATAAGCATTCCTGATGAGATGCTGGTTAAAGCAGACTGGAAAGAGATGATTGGAAGGAAATTTAAATAGAAGGTGCTTTTTCAAAAGAGCATGTTTTAATATGTGGAATTCATATTAACGTGCTATTACAATAGCATGTTAATAACTACAACTTGGATAACTTTTAAACATGGATGAATAAGTTAATGGCTAGTAGCTGTATTCCAGCCTTTTCTTTTTCCTATCTGAATATTGGGTTTACTCTACTCAAGTCTTTGGTGTCTTGCTATTCCTCCAGTTTTCAAAACATACCAAACATGTTACTTTTATCAAATATTTCAATACTCTGGGATATAATTTGTCTTATGAATGCAAATACATAATTCTTATGTATATCAGACCTGAACTATCTCCATCACCACTCCTTATTTTTATGTGAACGTAGCCAAATGACTTTCCCTTACCAAGCCATATTTAAGCATATTTGAGCCCAAAGTGAAAAGTTGGTCGTTGTTTTACTGCAGGTTCTACTTGTGTCATTTAAATCAAGTTTTTGCAGTGCAACAAAATGCCAACCCCTTTGGTTCCTGTGAGTTACTTATTTCTGTAGTCATCCTTTCTCCTTTAGCCAACAAGATGGGAAAGAGGTCAAATGATATGTCCGCAGAAGGAAGAAAAAAATCAAGGATATTTTAAAAAGGGCTGTAACTGGATTGAACTATTTATTTTCATTAGTGAGATACAAGGACTAAACAGGATAAGTTTACTACTATCCAGGTAAAGTTTACCCTTCTAAATTCTTACTGATCTTTTGAGATCAATGAAGCTTTTGGGTTCCTGCAGTAGGAACTGCTCTAAAGGCCATTCATGTAAAAATAATCATATTGTTGTGCCCCTTTGTGTAACAGAAAGCTCCCAGTTCTCAGTCCACATATACATGGGTTCTTGACACCATAACTTATACGACTAAAATACTGGAGTTAATGTCTTTAATTACTGGAGCCACTGGAGCCGCCAAACTCTTCATTGCAGTTTCCCCAATCCCTCCCCCACCACTCTTGAATTTCAACTTCCTGCCCCAGTGTTTTTTTATAAAATGAAGGAAAGCTTCCTTGATTCCTTCCAAAAATCTGGATCTCCGGTCTCACTGTCTGCCCAGTGCAAACCTATTTACCAATTTGCCCGAAGTCTCACAAATGGTTTGGTGTGAGTCCTTATCGCCAATTGCTCTACAGCCTTACTTTAGAAAAAGTGAAGGAATTCTTTTGGAACACACAGCATTTTGCCCTCTAGTATGAACACCCACAGAGTAGTGCTTGCATGTGACAAGTGTGAGTTATGCAAGCAAGCTTAGAACTGCGGAGAGACATTCCTGGCAGCAATTCTACATTCTTGGAGCTCGCCAAAAGAGAGCTTGCAAAAGAATGAAAGTGTTCAGTCCATCAAGACCCAAAAGCAATCATTAAAGTGGTAACAAACAGCAACACTCATGTGATTTACAATGTAAGCATGGAAACAGATCATAGGCCAGACTGTGATGAAGCAAAGATTTGTTTATTTTAAATTGATTTTTCCAGAGTGCAGTTTCTTGGTTTTAGTTGCATAGTGTTATTCTTTTTTCAAAACAAAATAAAATCTTTCAATTGTATTTGGAACTGAGATATATTGAAATCTGTTTGTACATAATTTATTTTAAGGTTTATGCTGATGCATATTGACAAATGGCATGTTATGCTATATAATCAAAAAAACAGAAAGGATGTTTTGAAAACTTGTTAATTCCAACAGAGAAAAGAGCTGTATGGAATTTTAAAGTCAAAATGATTTACTGCAATACGAGCTTTGATAAAACAGAGATTTTGTAAAACTGAAGTTATGGGAAATATATTACACACATATGGAGGTCTAGAAAAAGGATTTTTTTAAAAACTGGATGAAACTTAAAGATAGAGGGCTGAATTGGGAAAGCAATGACTGAACATGTGAGCCAATTGTAGACTTTTCAGAACTATTGAAGTAAGAAGTAACATGGATCTTCTGAGCCACCATTTTACAGCCCACTGAACACCAGCATTTTCCTTTATTTAGAAGTAATCTTGCAAACCATATTTTTCCATGTGACATTCTATGAAGTGAAAGTTAGACTTTGAGACAGCAAAATAAGAAAGGTATTTTTAAATTTTGGGATTGTGGAACACTCCTGAGAAAACCATGGATAGCAAACAAAAGGGCCATCAAACAAATCAACCCTGAATTTTCACCTAAGGAACCAATGACAGGGTCAAATTATCCTCTCTGGAACATATTATGTGAAGGCTAAGCTCTTTAGGAGAAGAAAAAAGCTTCCAACTGAGAAAGGTGGAAGGAAAGGAAGAAGAGGACAAACAATAGCCTGGTGGATGGACTCGATTACAGTGGCAATCAAGTGCACCACTGGAAGAACTGAAAGGTGAGAGAGAGATTGTCATGGAGAAAAGTTAACTGTGTGGCTGCTAAGAGTTTCCAACTTGACAGCAGGGACGTGCAGTCACTAGAGGCAAGGGAGGCGAAGCCTCACCAGTCTCCTCAGGAAAAAGAAAGAAATTTAAATATTATTTTTAAAATAATTAAAGCCAAGATAGTTGCTACCAGATTCCAGGTCACAGTGGCTTGGTGTCTGCTTAGTGTTAACCAAAGCAGGAGGCGAGAGAACTCGGGGCCTCTTTTCCATAAGGAATTTTTCGCCTTCTAAAAGTTAAGAAAGAGTTAAAAGGCAAAGAAGTTCAGATGGAAAAGAGGCACTAATTCTCCCGCCTCCTGATCTGCAAGCAGCGAATCATATCTTCTTGAGCACGCTTACATTGGGCGGGGCGTACTTCAGAGGAGAGAGGAGTGGGCGAGAAGGAGGAGGCTGGCTCTTTGCTGCAGACCTGGGCGCTTGGCGGCTCCCGCGATGCAAAGTGCCCCGCCGCCCCGGCCTGCTTCTCCAGGCTCTGTCGCTGGAAGTCCCGGATCGCCTCTGGGGGAAGGCTGGGTGAGAAGCAGAGCGAAGCTTCTCCGCGGCTTCCCGGCGCTATGCAGAGGCTCTCGCAGGAGCACGTGCCAGCAGCTGGCAGCCCGTAGCGGCCCCGGAGCCTCGTATAATCCCCGACCTCCGATCCTTCTAACGCGCCCTAAAACGTTGGCTTTTCCAGCAAGCCAGCCTGGCCTGAACAAAATAAAATAAATTATTGTTCATTGTTAATTTTAATTGATTTTTTTTAAAAAAATGTTATTGTTAATCCTAATTGGGTTTGTTTAGGATATTCTATTTAAAAATTTTTTTAACTTTTGTAATATGTTTTTTTTTTAATGTTGTATGCCACCCTGAATCCTTGGAAGAAGGGTGGCATATAAATCCAATAAACCAAACCAAACCAAACTCTGACAGGAAAAGTATTGCCACGCCAGCCATACCCATTTGGCTTTCTGTACGTACCCTGGCAACCATAAGGCTGTGTATCTCTGATTGAATGGCTTCAAAGTAGGATATATTATAGTCTAGAAACCAGTATACATCAATCCACTCACCCTTTCTAAAACCCAAAGAGAAAACAATATTGTCTATTAGAAAATGTACTAAATCTATATATTTTAAAATTCAGCTACAGTTCAATTTTTTATAAGGAATAGATTACAATATTAAAAATTGTATCTGCCTTTGCGGTTGTAGATGGTCAACTCTATTAATAAAAAAGGAATATATATATAAAAGAAAATATAATGCTATGAGTGGGGTCTTTATGAGCCTCTCTTTTCTTAATTGAGCTCCAAGTTACTGGAGGCAGTCTTCTCAGAGGCAATTCAGAAGTTGCTTTGACTAAAATTAAATCTTACTCTTGTTTATTGGATATATAGAGTCATATCTCAGCAAGTGGCAGGATCCAGTTAACCCTGTTGGGCTTTATAAGCTAAGCAGATATTGTAAGACTGCCAATAAATATTATGTGTCATGAGTCTTATTTTGCATATGCACATCTGTTCATGTAGAAATTTCATATTTATTGCAGCTTGTAAAATAGGAAGAGAGTTTAAAACTGACTGCTCATTATCTTCCTTTGTGCTTAGAAATGTTGAGAGCATCATAACCCCATCAGTGCTGTCTCGCCAGCTGACTAATAGAACAATGCAAAAAAGAAAAAAAAGTCAGAGCCAGCTCAAAGTTACTGAAGTTCTAAAAAAATAGAAATCCCTACCACAGGAAGTAAATTATTCCATGAAAAAGAGGAACAAAAGAAACTGATAGCTCCATCTCCCACATACCCATTTTCATTACACCTGAACATCAACAAAAATATCTGATTGATTATTGTCTGAAATAGCTTCGTGGTTTTAGAGTCACTATTCTTCTATCAAGTTAAAAAAAATCTCTTACAAATAATGAAGATAATGTGGCATCAATACGGTAACAAGATTGTTTAAAGTTAGCTTAGCGAGGAGCTAAGTTCAATGTAAAGATGTTATTAATTTCTTATTCTTTTTTCCAATATATTTTAGACTGTGTTTGTTAAAAATCTATACCGTGTAGGTTGTGGGGGGGTTGTGGGGGGAGGGATTTATATTAGGTTTGATGAGATGTGTTAGATTTCAATGTAATTTGACCCCACGTGTATACTGGTTTTTTTTCTTATATTTTCATTGCTATTATTACTACTATTTTTTTTATTTTTTTAAAAAAACTAGAATATGTTAAGCATATTGACATGTAGCAGAAATACACCAAGGAGAGGAGAGTGGGAAATAGAAGGGAGAAGAAAGATGGGAAGAGAAGGATAGGAGAGAGGGTAAGGGGGGAAGATGAGAAGGATAAGGAGGAGTGGATTGTAGAGAGAGGAGTGGTAGAAAGGGAGAGGAAGTAGAGTAGAAAAGGATGATGGAGGGAAGATAGAAAGTTGGAGGGTGGTAGAAGAAAGAGGTGTATGGAGAGCAGAAGAGCTATAATGGGTTTCTATTTTTCTGGGCATTGTTGACAAGAGGAACTGATGTAATTATTATTTAATACCATATGATACGGGCTATGTATAGTATACATGTGAGTGTGTGTTATGAAAATGAAAATGGAAATAAAAATATTCATTAAAAAAAATGAAAAAAAATACGGTAACAAGATATTTTCCTCAAAGGTAGAAGCATAAGTATGAAGCTATATTCCAAATCAGGGGTTCAAACTCATGTCACGGTGGCATCACATGACATATGGGGATTTTCCCCTACTTCACGCCCAGGCATGGGTGTGGCTAGCTCATGACACATCCGGCCTGTGGGCTGCGAGTTTGGCAGCCTATTCTAAATAATGCCTGCAGACAGACACCAAGGAAAGTTATCATGAATTAAGGAACTAATGATAAGAACTCATCATAGAGATCAATAACTGCAGAGATGTAACACAGTAAGTGGCGAACCCAGCTTTGCTCTGTTTTCAAATGAATTAGTAAGAACTAGAAATAAATGGACTCACCAATTAACTGACCTTACGAGATCAGATCAGCCAAGAACTGTTGGATGTAGAGGTACCTGAAAATTGTCAAGCTGCAGCTGTCTCCATTCTCTAACTGTTATCTCAGTAGAAGGTCTATCCCATTATGACTCTATGGTGCCATATTATGCTGATTTTATTATGGCTTTATCTTAATTTAATATTTTCTCACACATATTATATTCTCTATATTCAGTCAGCCTGCCTGCCTGCCTGCCTGCCTGACATCCATCCATCCATCCATCCATCCATCCATCCATCCATCCATCCATCTATCATCTATCTATCTATCTATCTATCTATCTATCTATCTATCTATCTATCTATCTATCTATCTATCGACATGTTATTTGAACTTATACTTTTATATCCGTGATGGCATGACTTCTGTAGTTGCCATATGCCAAATTAAAAAAAAAATCTTAGTAGAAGTGTGCAATAGCTCCATTAAACTTTACCAAAAGTTCTCCCGGATCTGTTGCCACATCTGTAGCATTTTGCCAGAAAAATATGGACAACTCTGATGCTTCAACCTATTCTACTTATTGTAGGGAAAGAACATTGAACTAAATCAAAGGGCCAGACAGATGTACCATTCACTGCTTTTTCTCCCTTGTTCCAGACTTGAATAAAATGTTACACCTTTAAATTATCTGGTTTATTGTGTCATGTAAAAACTAGCCAGTACTGCTTAATATGTTGTTGAATGAGACAGATCTTTTCAGACTTTCTTGATTCTGGACACATTTATTAACAGAGATATTCACTATTCTTTGGAAACTTTTGCACTTAAGGCTGAACAATAGGAACATTATTTCATGACTCATAGATTATGGCTTTCTCTCTTGAAAGCAAGACAATGGGCGGGAATGTGGGATACTTCAGTATCAACAGGCAGGTCAGGAATTCTATTCAGTATATTGTACTTGTAAACATATGATGCAGGCAGCTCTGGCAGCTCTCAGCCACAAGAGAGCATTGCTGCTATTCCGATCTTTCTCATCTCACTATCCCTTCTGCTTGGGTATCATTTCTGTAAATCCCTTTCTGATCAAAAGGACAGGATCTTGGAAGACATCCATGCATCTTATTGGAACAGGATGCTACAGCACATTCTTGTCACTGTGGGTTGCTTCATTGTTCTGGGATGCCAAGAGCCTGATCCAATTTTTTCACACTTTTATGCAATACCATGTGAAGCATTGCCAACGTAACGTGTACTCCTCTTTTCTGAGCCAGGATTTCTGAACTCTCTCATCCACTTCCCTGATGTTAAGCAGGCTCACGCATGCACAAGTTAATGGAGCTCACTTAGTAGAACGTTAAACTTCAGGCTACACACTTTTGTGACAGCTCTATTCACCGTCATTTAGTATATGTAAAGTTTGCTTCCATTTCCACAGTGAAATTCTTTCTCAGAGCAAACAAATATTATACTGAAAATATTACAGCTAAATTGTGTATATAGCTCAGAATACAACCCATTAGATTATCAGAATTGCAATTCCCCCCCCCCCCCTGGTATTCATCCTGAAAAATTATAAGTTAACATCAATCATCTCTACTCTCTTCTTCTTTCAGCGCTCACCCTTTAATTTCCCAATAACAAGATTTAGGGTGCATTTTCTATTAAGAGTACATTAGTGTTTCTGATGGACATACAATACAAATTTCTGTTCACATGATCTTATCCCAACATTTTTTTTCTTTAACAAAACTATTTTTCTGATCTCTGTATCTGAAAAACAATCTGGAGGAAGTAATTGAAAATATGCTGTTAGGCCTTACATCTTGTAGGATTATAGCCAGAGCACATTCAGCTCAGAGCATTCGACAAACAAAGCTATTAACTATCAGAGTTTCCATCCCAAAAATAAATAAACCTGCATACCCATGATAAAATACAATACAGCCCTCAGATGCTTAAAAGGGACTCTCTGGAATCACAGGGAGCAAAATGCTAGCAAACGAAACATATCGTTCTATCGTTCTACCTTCAAAATATACTTCCTCTGCATCAGTCACACTCCTTACACAAGTGGACAAAGGCACAGAGGGGCCTCTCATTTTAAAAAGCGACCACCCTTTCCTCACCAAACCTTTTTTTACGGATTGCCACGTTTTGAGAAAATATCTTCAATCTTGGAAAAAAATACACATAATCCTGGAAAATAGAAAATGGTGGGGTCCTGCCTCTGGGCCTGCAAAACCATCTGCCTAGATGAAGCTCTACTTTTCTCATCTGTTTTTCCACACAAAAGGAAAAAATCTGAGTGGAATTCTCAGTGGTCCCAGCGATAGAAGAGGAAGATGGTCTTCAGCCGTCTTATCAGCAGCCTTCCTCTGAAACTACCATGCTATCGCCCCCAATCCTTGGTATTATAAACTCATCAGACTCTGAAAGAACTTATGGAATGTTAGTCATGGGTTATCAACCATCTGAGGCTCTTCCTGAAACCACTGGCTTAGGCTCTGCACAGAAGGAAGCTGACCCTGATAATAAGGAGTTAGATCCCAATCTTGGATAAATGCCTAAAATAAAAAAAGGGTAAAAAAAGAAGAGCTGAGCTGTAGAAATCTGTGGAACTCCTAGAGAAGTAACGATATCAGCTGCAACCAACTCGTGCTCTGCTCCAGTCTATAAGCAAAGATTCATGAGTGTTACATTGTGTGAAAGCTTCTGTTTGATATACAGTCCTCTGCCTCTGTTTACCTACTGAGATGATTTATAGTTAAACTAATTAAAGCAGTTAGAATCAAAGAGCTAATTCACTCCAGACTTTAACATGACACTTTTGAATGGATTTTAGATAGGAGATACTAAATTGTAGAGATTTTGAAAGATGGGTTCTTTTGCATCACATATTTTCGACAGATATATGGGAGAGATAGAGGCCATCCCAATGCATCAGAGTGGATGGGTCGATGTAGGGGAGAAGAAGGTCATAGAGAATGGCAGAATGATAGCGATAGCAATAGCAATAGCAGTAGACTTATATACCGCTTCATAGGGCTTTCAGCCCTCTCTAAGCGGTTTACAGAGAGTCAGCATATTGCCCCCAACAATCTGGGTCCTCATTTTACCCACCTCGGAAGGATGGAAGGCTGAGTCAACCCTGAGCCGGTGGGATTTGAACCGCTGAACTGCTGATCTAGCAGTAGCTTGCAGCGCTGCATTTAACCACTGCGCCACCTTGGCTCCTGATCCAGGAATTGTCAGAGGTCTTCTCCAATTCTCCAATTGGATCTACAGGCTTCATAGATGGTCAGAGCTCTTCCTTTATGCTGGGTTCATTCAATAGACTGTGCTGGCCAGAGAAAAGTAGAAGCATATTTGAAATAAAGCATTTTAAAGAAGCCTACAAAGCCACTGTACAGTAGCATATTAAGTATAATGATGGTGAACAACTTAAAATTCCAGTGCAGTGATCAGCAGCGTTTCCTCTAAGCTGTGCGCGTGAGCGGCCGCGCAGGTAACAAAGGAACACCGCGCAGAAGTTTCAAAGTGCAGCGCAGTGTTTTTTAATGTCTTTAAATGTACTGAAAATATCCCCCTTCCCCCCTTTCTGAACTCTGATTTCTGATTGGTGAAATCAAGGAAAACTCTGCCCGGAGACCGATGACGCTGCAGAAGGGAGAATTCCCATTGGTCCCCCACGTGTCCACTCAATTCCCTACCCAACTGCGCATGCGACACACACACACACACACACACGGGCTTCCTCTCCCCAAAGACTTTCCTGAAGCCTGAGGGGGGGGGGGGCAGAAACGGCCTCCCCGCCCTCCTAGATGCCCTCTGGAAGTCAGAGACAGATCATTTCCGAAGTTGTAGTTGGCCCTTTGTGGGCGTTTCTTGCCCTCTGCAGCGGGCAAAACTTCCCTGAAGCCACGTCCGGCTTCTCCGGGAGGCGGTTGGTGCTTCCGGAGACGGTGGTGGTGAGCCTCGGGGCTCCCGGGCGGCCGATGTGCGCAGGGCGCTGGGCTGGTTCCAGCTGCAGAATGTCAGAAATCGCCCCGTTCTGCCAGGCGGCTGCCAAAGGGAAGGGAGGGTTAGGGCGCTTCTCCCAACAGCCCAGGGCCGGCTCCTCTGCCTTCCTCGGCGGTTGGGAGAGCGCTGCGCCCCTTTCAGTCTCCCTGGGGGCCGCCAGGGTTGCTGCGGCTGGAGACGAGCGCTGCTGGGGAGAAGTCAGCGTGGGGAGGGGGGAGGAGATGGTAATGAAACATCCAGGTTCACAGAGCACCAAGGACCCCCCAGATCCGAATCCAGCATCTCCAGCCCCAGGTGGGGTCTCGGTCCGGGTGGCGCCAAGCTCTGCTTCTTCCCCTCTTCCTCCCTTCTCCAGAGCCACTGCAGTGCCAGCAGAGATCCGGGCGAGTACAACCTGCGTTCTCGCACAGTGTTGTGTGGCACATGTGGGCAGCCGGCAGAGAAGTCATCCGGGGGCACGAATGTGGGCACCAGCACCATGTCCACCGGCTCCTCCTCCTCCAGCTTGACCATCACACGCAGCTACCGCAGTGGAGGCACCAACCTCGGGGAGAGCCTCCTGCCCCGCACCTACATCCTGGGCAGCTCCACCCCACACCAGCAGGTCAGTCTGGGGGTGCCCCAGCTGGCATGTGTGATCCTGGGCCAGAGGAGGAGGGGGCTTTGTGGTGGGAGGCCTCCAATTCTGAGTGCTCCCCTTACGGGGAAGCTCCTGAGACCGATCACTGTGCACTGTCAGTCCTTCCAGGGCGGCAGAGAGATGGCTGTGGGCACCTTCTGTGCCACACGGGGCTCCTCAGCCAGGGCATGTGGGGAAGGCCGGGATGGTCCCCACTGAACAGCAGGCGTGGGGTGGGCTGAAAACCCTGACAGGCTGCATTTTCACACGAGAACAGTCAGCTCCAGTTGGCTTTGTGCCCAGGATTAGCGTATGAGTTGTCTGGCATGGAATTCGGTCTCCGGCTTGAACAGGGGTTGGACTAGAAGACCTCTGAGCTCCCTTCCAGACCGAGTCCCCAAACCATGCGAACACAAGGAGGCACCCGTGTGCTCCCAACCCCCCCCTCAATGCAATGTGTGCGTGGCCACCGCGCATATGTAGCCCCACGCATGCATGCACACATCTCCTGCACATGACATGTGCCCCCCGCATGTGCCCCCCTTTACATGTGCCCTGTTCCCCCTGTTCCCCCACCACTGCGCATTCACGGCAGAACCCAAAGACCCGCTGGCCTGCTGGAAGCGCATGCACAAGTGTGGCAGAGCTGAGCTGGGGCTTGGCCACAAGAGGGCGCCGCATGCCACATGTTAGCCTTCAGGGGCTGCAGGAGGACAGCCGTGTGTGTGCATGTGTGTGCATGGAGTGGGCGGAGCCAGTCTGGGCAGCCAGCCCACTGCCCACAGACCCCCACCCGCCCCTCCACCAAACAAACGGAAGTGGCCTTGGCTGAGGCTGCCCAGTGGCTTCAATGGGGGGGGGGGCTGTCAAAGACCCCCCTGAGGTGGGGGAACTTTTTATGCAGAAAACTTTGCCCTTTGGAAAATGGTCTTGGCGATTGTCTCCCCGGAGGTTTGGTCACACAGAGGCAGCCTTAGCTGGGGAAGGGCCTGTTCTTCCCCTGAGGCAGGCAGGTCCACGTGTGCCTCCCCATAAGCCTTTTGGACTGGCAGCCATGCCTGCCTCTCCCACAACTCCCTTGCTGGAATTTTAGATTTTAGATTTTAGATTTTATTAAGAATTTATATGCCGCCCTTTTCCCTGGAGGGACTCAGGGCGGCTTACAATAATGAGGGGAAGGGGGTGCAAGACAAGACTTAAAGGAAAAAAAATCGTGAATAAAAGAAAATTATCCATAAAAACACAACATTCATTCAACATTCGGGCGGGGTGAGAGTAATCCTATCCCCAGGCCTGACGGGATAGCCAGGTCTTCAGGGCTGTGCGGAAGGCCTGGACTGTGGTGAGGGTACGGATCTCCACGGGGAGGGTGTTCCATAATGTCGGAGCTGCAACTGAGAAGGCTCTCCTCCGCGTAGTCGCCAGTCGGCACTGACTGGCGGATGGAATTCGGAGGAGGCCTACTCTGTGCGATCTGATGGGACGCAGGGAGCTAATTTTGAGGGAGGCCCGGTTCTGGATCGGCCCTGAACCTAGAATGAGGGAGAAATGTCCTGATTGTGAGAACAATTCCTCCGTGCTTCGTCCCTGGAGGCTCTTAAGTAGCGATCGGAGGGCCATTTGTGTGGAACGGAAGAGGGTCTCTTGCTTAGGGAGGGGGCTGGGCTAGATGACCTCTGAGGTCCCTTCTGACTCTATGTCAGTCTTCTCTCTCTCTCTCTCTCTCTCCCCTCTTAGGGTCCTTCAAACTGCAGCATCATGTAATCGTCTGACGTTCCCAACATGCACGCAAATCTGCTTTATGGAGCTCTCTGTCCTTTATGTGCTCAGAAAAAGAGGAAACCATTTTTAAAAGAAGTTATTTTCTATGCAAGAATTTATACTTTATTACATATCTATATCTATATATCTCTATATAAATATGCTAAAGGTTTTTTAAGGGGGTGGGGGAGGTCTTTTTTTCTATCTCAAAGGTTTAAAAGGAGCCCTGCGCCAAAGAGGTTAATCTATTACTGCCAAAAAGGAAAAAAAGTCCTAGAATTGTCATATGTTTCTTCTAGTAAGGGGGAGCCTGCAAAAGGACAGGATCCGTCTGTGTGTGCTTGAATACCAAAGTTTTCTTTGAAAAACGAATCAAAAATCACAAAGTTTTTCTCCTTCTGGGCCACCGTTTGTCAACTGCACCAGCTTTAAGAGGGGGGGGGGGACTTCAACTCCCAAGAATTCCCCAGCCAGTCCCCCCCCCTCTCCATCTTAAAGTTGGTGGGGTTGTGAAACTCTCTTCCAGGGAAATCTCTTTAAATTTGTTGCACTTAATCTTCTCCCTGTGGGGGGGGGGTGTTGACCACTAACTAACCATGGTTAACTTCTGCCTTGCTTCCCAGCGATTCGTGCACTTGAGCAAAAGAGTCCAACTCTTTTGAAGAATCTACAAGCCAAGAGTTGACCTTCGTTTACGTTTTGAAAATGGGAGGGAGACCTTCATACGGAACCCGTTTTGGGTTGCAATGATACTTGAGGGATGCCCCCTGTTGAACCCAGGGTCCTCAGCCCTGGCAGGTTTAAGGCGGAGGAACTTCAACTCCCAGAATTCCCCAGCCAGTATGGGGGACTCCTGGGAGTCGAGTTTTAAAATTGCCACGTTTCAGAAACGTGAATTTAACCTCGTGTCCTCAGTCCCCTCCGGCCCAAATCAGGTTGTTTAATACCTGCATTAAAGCACTTTAGAAGGTGGACATTCAGGGATTCTCCAATTAAAATCCAAATTGCCCTGACTTTAGAACTTCTAGAATGTCTGCTCTACATAGTCTCCATTGACTCCATTTGGACAGAACCAGCGGAGATGCCGAGGGAGGGTCATGCTCAGATTTCCTGGAATGAGTTCCAGCTTGTCACCCCTGAGGAAGTGGACAAGGCCGTGGGAGCAATGAGTGCCTCCACCTGTTTTCTGGACCCGTGTCCCTCCTGGCTGGTCTCAACCAGCAGGGAGGTAACACGAGGCTGGCTCCAGAGGAGCACGAACACGTCTCTGCAGGAGGGATCTTTCCCGCAGCCCCTGAAGGAGGCGGTGGTAAGACCTCTCCTCAAGAAGCCTTCTCTGGACCCAGCTATTCTTAAAAACTATCGTCCAGTCTCCAACCTCCTTTTTCTAGGGAAGGTTGTTGAGAAGGTGGTGGCTCTTCAACTCCGATGGACCTTGGATGAAGCAGATTACCTAGACCCTTTTCAGTCTGGTTTCAGGCCTGGATACTGCACTGAAACCGCCTTGGTCGCACTGACCGATGATCTCTGGCGGGCATTCCTCTATCCTAGTGCTCCTTGACCTCTCAGCGGCCTTCGATACCATCGACCATGGTATCCTTCTGCGACGGCTGGAGGAGGTGGGAGTGGGAGGCACCGTTCTACGGTGGTTCTCCTCTTACCTCTCCAACAGGTCACAGTCGGTGTTGGTTGGGGGGCAGAGGCCGACCCCTAGGCCCCTTAAATATGGGGTGCCGCAGGGGTCGGTCTTGTCCCCCCTCCTATTTAATATCTACATGAAGCCACTGGGTGAGATCATTCGTCGGCACGGGATTAAATACCACCAGTACACGGACGACACACAGTTGTATCTTTCCGCCCCGTGCCAACTCCGGGTAGCAGTGGAAGTGATGTGCCAGTGCCTGGAAGCTGTTAGGGTCTGGATGGGAGTGAACAAACTCGCACTCAATCCTGACAAGACCGAGTGGCTGTGGATGTTGCCCCCTAAGGACAGCCCAGGTAGTCCGTCCCTAAGCCTAGGGGGAGAAAATTTGCTCCCCTCAGAGAGGGTCCGCAACTTAGGGGTCCTCCTGGATCCGCAGCTGATGTTAGAACATCACCTGTCAGCTGTGACCAGGGGGGCCTTTGCCCAGGTTCGCCTGGTGCACCAGTTGCGGCCCTATTTGGATCGGGAGGCACTGCAAACAGTCACTCACGCCCTCATCACCTCAAGACTTGACTACTGTAATGCGTTCTACATGGGGCTGCCCCTGAAAAGTGTTCGGAGACTACAATTAGTCCAGAATGCAGCCGCGCGAGGGATACTGGGTATACCAAGATTCACCCACACTACACCTATCCTCCGTGAGCTGCACTGGCTCCCTATCGGTCTCCGAGCACGATTCAAGGTGCTGGTTATTACTTTTAAAGCCCTTCATGGCCGAGGACCCGGATATCTGCGAGACCGTCTTCTGCCGCATACCTCCCAACGGCCGAAAAGATCGCACAGGGTGGGCCTTCTCCAGGTGCCGTCAGCCAGACAACGTCGGCTGGCGGCTCCCCGGGGGAGGGTCTTCTCTGTAGCCGCCCCGACCCTCTGGAATGAACTACCCCCAGAGATCCAGACCCTCCCCACTCTCATGGCCTTCCGAAAGGCTATCAAAACCTGGCTATTCTGGCCTGGGGCTGTTGACCTCTTGACCGAGGTCCAGCCCCGATTAGACTGGGTGCATGATGTGGTTTTTTAATTTGTTTTCCTCCGTTTTTTTTAACTCTTCACTTTTTAAAATTTATTTTCTGTAAGCCACCCGGAGTCCTTCGGGATTGGGCGGCCTATAAATTTATTAAATCAAATCAAATCAATTGTCCTCTGTTCGAAAATCTCAGGTGTTTCAGGAATCCCCCTCCCTCTGGTTCCATTGAGGATGACGTCCTACTTCTTAAATGAAGTTTGATTTCACTCCCCCTGCAGAAAAGCTGGTCCATTGTCCAAATCCATCCACCTGATGGGAAATTAAGCGGACAGCCCCTCTTTTGCTTCAAGGAATAATGTTGAGTAGAGACGTTTCCCTTTGGAAGAAGAGAAGCTGCCTTAGAGGCTTTGCTTCTGCAGCAATGCTGACCTCTCCGCCCGGCCACCCCTTGCCCAGCCCTACGCATGGCACACGGTGCCTGAGCCTGTGCCTTGCCAAGGGGTGGGGTGTAGAAGTGGGCTCCCTGCGTCTGTCAGGGGAACGCCTGGGCTTCAGGCCGCCTTCCAGGGCGCAGGAATGGTGAGGATGAGGCTTGGGAAAAGTCCCTTCAACCGCCTGCTGTGGGATCGGCTGTTTCTAGTCAAGGGGGTCTTTGAGGCAGAGCGGATGCCTTTTGGCCAGGGGAGGGGGAGGGGCCAGCTGTGCTTTCCAAAAGGGCCCCCACTCTGCTCCACCAGGAGGACCGGACCATGTCTTCTCCTGGGCTTGGAGCAGAGATCTGCAGCCTCGTGTGGTGCCTTGAGGTCTGGTTAAGTTTGGGAAACGTAGTTCTTGTATGCGGTTTGGGACTGGAAGCCTTACCTTAAACCAGTGGTTCCCAAACTTGGCAACTTTAAGACTTGTGGACTTCAACCCCCAGAATTCTCCAGCCAGCAGAGCTTAAAGTTTGGGAACCGCTGCCTTAAACCTTTGCTGGCTGGGGAATTCTGAAAGTTGGCCAGATGGAGAAACACTGGTTTAAGGTCATGTTCTTCAACCTGATGCTCCTCAGCCTTTGATGGGTAGCTGGCCTCCTGACCCATGGATCTCTTCCTTGGACACCTCCCACCCCAGAGGATCCATGGATGGGATCCCTGCCCCCCCCCCCAAGTCCCTTTGGATGGGCCCTTCCCCCCCTTTGAGAATTTGCTAGGAAACGGTGGACCCTCCTATGGGGAAGGACTTCTCACCAAGGATGATGATTCCCCCGACTCTGCACGGCTTCCCAGGGAGGAGGAAGAGCTGCAGGGTTCCTCTAGAGGCACCCCTGGACTTCCTCTGCCCCCCTTCACCTACGTCCCATATGCCTGGAGGGAGCCAATCCTGAGCCTCACCCCCACCCCCTAACCTGTCCTGCCCAGTTGGCCCAGAGGAGATGGTTCTTTGCCTCTCTGCTTCCAGCTCTGGTCCCTCTGACTTCTGCATCCCTCGGGGGTCCCCCCCAGCCCCCGCTTTTCTCCTGCCCTTGATCTCGTTTGCACTTGGAGAGAGGCGCCTTTTGAAAGCTCTTTCCTCAGGAACCCTGGCAGGAGGGAGACCCCCGGCTGCTGAGGGGCGCCCTGCCTCCTTCGTGGGGAGAGCAAGCCTGCCTTTCAACTGGGGGGGGGTGGGAAAGGAGGAGGGGGCACCAACTAAACCAGCCCACTGCTTGCTCCTGCCTGGTGCAGATGCTTAATGATTGAGGAGGGGTCTTTGCTCCAGTCGGACGCTCTTTCTCCATCCTTCTCGGAAAGCTCTCCCCTCCCCCAGCAGCCCCTCCCCTTTTTCAATTGTGCTGTTAACTTGGGGTGCTGTTGGGGGAGGGGTCTGCCAAGGGATGCTTTGTGCTCTGATGGCAACTGGGCAGTATTTGTATTTTTAAAACCAATATAGTCATCCAAACTACGGCTGTTGTGTTTCTTTCATTGGGAATGGAGGGGGGGTGTGGACTCTTTGGGGGGGGTGTTGGTGGGGAGGGTTGCTTGGCTTGAGGTCCCCCATCCCACGTGGGGCTCCCCAGGGAGGCAGGGATGGGGATCACTCATCACGCTGCCTCTGCACACACAACCACACCTGTTGGGCTGCCCTCCCAGGCTGGAGGAGGCGGAAGGAAGGTGGCCTCCAGAGGACGGGAGAGACCCCAGACCTGATACCGTCAGTAGGGAAACACCCCCCCACCCACACCCACCCCACTGCTGACTTTTCTTGCCACCCTTGTCAAGTGAATCACTGCAATTTTAAGTGAGCAACGTGGTTGTTAAGTGAGCCTGGCTTCCCCACTGAATTTGCTTGTCGGAAGGTCGCAAGAGGGGATCTCGTGACCCCGGGACAGTGCGACCGTCGTAAATATGAACCGGTTACCCAGCATCTGGAGTTTGATCGTGTGACCGTGCGATGCTGCAGTGGTCAGAAGCGGACAAACGGAAATGTCACTAAATGGTCGCTAAATGAACCGTTATAAGTCCAGGACTCATCCGATGGGAGAGGAGAGTCACTGAGCGTTGTGTAAAAGCAATTCAGTTCTTGGCTCTTTTCAACAACTTTGATGACTTCTGAGTTTCTTTGGTGCAGTAGATCAGCTTTGCTGGCTGAGGAACTCTGGGAGTTGAAGTCCAGAGGTCTTAAAGTTGCCAAGGTTGGAGGCCACCGCAGAAGATGACACAAAACATCCTCCCGACCTTTTTGCTTCTCAACAACATTTCAAGCTCTTTCTACACTTACAAAATCATCCTAATCATCCAAAATAAATAAAAACACACCAGATTCATATTTTCTTCCAGCTTCGAGCAAAAAGCCCAGCAGCGATTTCCAACTCGAAACCAAATTAGAGACATTCTTTAGTCAGTTTTGCCATTTTCCACACCTCCCACTGGACACCCAACTACACAAACGCCCGCGATTGTTAAAGAGATTGTTTGGACAAACGGGGTAGGATACAAAACGCCACGTGCCAATACAGAAAGCGGAGCATGCACAAAGCCCCCCCCGCCCCCCGCACGTGGGGAGGGAAAGGGGGCGGGGCAAAGGGTGGGGGGGCTCCATGGAGGGCAAGGAGCGCTGCTGCCCCCCCTCCCCTCCCGCCCGCCTTGCTCCCCATTTCAAGCAGCCTGAATGTTGGGAGGGTCTCCCGGGCGTTTCCCACAGGCGGCCACTAGAGGGCAGGCGCTGCCCGTGCTGCCTTCGGAGGGGCGCCGCAAAAGCTGCCTCCAAAGACCGAGGGAAAAGTGGGGGGGGGGAGTCCGGGAGGCCCCCAAATCTGGAAGCAGCTGCCGGGGGAATCCTGGGAGTTGAAGTCCACCGGACCTGCTGGCGTGGGGTGGAGCTGCCCAGGATGTAGGAGCGGGGCAGGAGGCTCTCCCCGAGGTTGGTGCCTCCACTGCAGTAGCTGCGCGTGATGGTCAAGCAGGAGGAGGAGGAGCCGGTGGACATGGTTCTGGTGCCCACATTCCTGCCCCCGGATGACTTCTCTGCCGGCTGCCCACATGTGCCACACAACACTGTGCGAGAACGCAGGTTGTACTCGCCCGGATCTCCGCTGGCACTGCAGTGGCTCTGGAGAAGGGAGGAAGAGGGGAAGAAGCAGAGCTTGGCGCCACCCGGACCGAGACCCCACCTGGGGCTGGAGATGCTGGATTCGGATCTGGGGGCTCCTTGGTGCCTTTTTAAAACACAGCCCAGTGTAGAATCCACGTTACATTTAACTATTCCAGAAATAAAAGATTACACTGGAATTGAGGCCAAACGCATTTCTCTCTTTACTGGTTAGATTTACAAGCCTGTTAAATGGAAGCAGGTTAACCAGCTGAAGGCTAAATTTGCAATGTGGTCTGAAGTGTCCAATGGACACAAAGGCAAAACTTCTGCTCTTCCCATTTCAGGTTCTGATTAAGAGGCCTTTGTTTTGTATTTCCTTTCAGTAGCCGTGAATGCTGGGGAAGATTCAACCCTGTGATTCCTCCTCATTTCCACCCACTCCACACAGAGGGGAAGTTTGCCCAGAGTCTGTGACACGGACGGCCTGTCAGTTTAGTTCATGAAATGAACAATAAATAAGGACTGGCTTTACTAAATTATTTGGCCCTTTTGTTTAAAACAAGGAGAGGCAGGCAAGTATTTCAGGGATCCTTGGTGCTGCCTGAGCTTCCTTGAAACGCCTGCAAGAAAACAAGCAAACTCGGGGAGCCCCCCAGGATCCCTCGTGTCAGCTCTGAGCTACAAAGATTCTCCTTTGTTGGTGTAAATATTTCAATTTCTACACCTGAGAATAATGAAAACAATGTTACAACTGAGGATGATTTCGGCTGTCTGCTTGCCTTCATTGTCACTGGGGGCCTCTGAACGGACTCTTAATCTCCGTTGCAGACTAACAGACGGAAGAAATCCTGGGCAGAACACGGTCACACAAAACCCCAAAATTTCTCCCGGGGGGGGGGTCCTGGCCCCACAGCCAGAGCCCTTTGCATTTGGGAAACCACCCCACCACCACCACCCCGGATGGCTGCCGAGTTGTTGCTTGTTCCCCATGGAAGCCAGCCCTCGGGGGCCCCTCCGCCTCCCCCAAAACTCACGTGGTGATGGTGGCCGTGGGCGCCATCCTCATCATCCTCTTCATCGTCATCATTGACAACAACCGTGCGCACCAGCTTCCGCATGGCCACCTCCTGCAGGGAGGAAGAAATGAAGGGGCTGTTTCTGGTCCAGTCCATCTCAGCGGGATTTGGGAGGGAAAGAGCCAGGAAAACAGGGGGGCAGAAGAGGGGCTCCCGCCTTCGACCCAGGACCCCCCCCCCATAGCCAAGCCCTGAGTCACCCCAGGAGGGGAAAGCGCCTTCCGTCCTGGCACCCCCAAGAAAAGGGCCAGGATGCCTCCATTGGCACCCCACCCACCCCCAACTCATTCATCCCTGGGGTCCCACGTGACACACACAAACACACACACACACACACACAAACACCACTGTAATTGTTTTTGCATGCTCTGAATTGCCTCCAAATTAAACGGGAATTGAGAGAGTCACCAAGGCTCCATATATGGATTTCCAGAATTGATTTAGGGGGGAGGGGCATTTTTAGGCAACAAAATTAGGGGGGAGCCTGAATCCCCCTGATGAGGGAAAGAGGAAACCCAGAGGGGCAAAGAGGAGCGTAGCCCCCCCCCCCCCCACACACACCCAGCCTTTTTACAGTTATGCAGCCAGAATAGTCCATTTTTTTTGTTAATTATAACTCCTCCTATATTTCTCACTCTTTTTCTAGCTCCATTTTTATTGTATTTATAAGCCACCCAGAGTTACTCTGGACAGGGGGGTTAATTCCGCAATCCAGAGATAGGTTAATTGAATTAATTAATTCAATAATGCCCTGTCCCCTTTCCAGCAACAAGGTTGACCCCTTTGCCCACCCACACGAGACGCCGTGGGGCTGTCCGCCCACCCAAATCCCAGAATCCCAGCCGCCTTACCTCCCCAGTGGAGGTCAGCAGTGCTGTGCGTAAGCTGTCGCCGGAACCCCAGGAGTTTTGGTTCTTCCAGACCATGTCCGTGGGGGGGTTGTGGGACACGCCTGCACCCGCAGCCCAGATCTTGCAGGGGAAGGAAGAGAAGAGTTTAATAGATTTAATAGATTTGTAATTTAATAGATTTGTCTCCCGTAAGACAGTGGTTCCCAAACTTGGCTTTGCTGGCTGGAGAATTCTGGGAGTTGAAATCCACAAGTCTTAAAGTTGCCAAGTTTGGGAACCACTGCGTTGACGAACCTTGCAGAGTACCTCCCCACGGCTGGCATGGGCACCAGAGGGACAGGGGGGCTCCCAACCGTTCCTGCCCACCAACCCCACCATTGCTGCTCACCGTGACCAGCTGGCCGGCCTTCAAGGTGAACTTGGGAGGGAACCTGGCGCTTGATCTGCCAATTTCCCAGCGACTGGTCCTAAGGGGGCATAAAGGGGGAGGCATGGCGGGCATCTCACGGGGCTTAGGTGGCCCAAGAGATGCCAGGCAGGCTGGGGGGGAGGAGGCGGCTGTGCCAACCAAAAGGAAGTTCTGAGGGTGGGAAAAGAAATAGAAGGCTGCAACCAGAGAGTGAGAGGCCAATTTACATTTGTCAAAGAAATCAGAAGTTTAATATTATTTTATCTTCTTTTTCTGCACTCCTGCCTTTCTCTTTTCTTCTCTCCTTTTTTCTTCTCTCTCTACTCCAGTAGTTCTGGTTAGTTTTTATCTGGCTTCTTCAAAAGTTTAATGAAGTTATATATAAAAAGCTTCTCCATTCCTCCTGACCAG
Organism: Thamnophis elegans; assembly: GCF_009769535.1. Lineage (NCBI taxonomy): Eukaryota > Metazoa > Chordata > Lepidosauria > Squamata > Natricidae > Thamnophis > Thamnophis elegans. The sequence goes on along the minus strand of NW_022473894.1, from coordinate 74,640 downwards.
GAGCCACAGAGTCTCCGCTGGGGGCCCCACAAAGCAGCTCTCTCTGAAGCAGGGAAGGCCGCCTGGAATCTGCCTTCGGCTCCAGCCAAACCTCCAACCATTGCACAGGTGACCATTGCAAACTCAAGGAGACTCTCCATGGCTCAGAGGGAGGGAAGCCACCGCCTTTCCCAGCTCCCAGGTGGCTGCGGGGGGGGGCACTCAGCTCTAAAAAATAGACATGAAGCCTCAACAAAACCTGCTTTGTGGGGTCCTGGGTGCCCTCTCAGCTTGGTGGTTTCTTGCAGATGTTTCCCGACCCAACTAGGTGACCTCATCAGACAAACACATCCCCTCTGGCAGGCAACGCCCAGATAAGCAGGGATTAACCCCAGACAAAGAAGCAGAAAACAATACTTCAATCAAGGAACCACCAAGGAGACAGACGCCCCCCTCCCCAGAATCCCTGGCAGGGCAGACTGCTGTTCATGAACAGAGACCAAAGCCCACTTCCATCCAGCACTGATGATGTTACCTAGTTGAGTCATGAGACGTCTGCAAGGAAACAGCTCAGCTCAGAGTTCAACTCTTGAGCTGCAGGGATTCTCTGCTATTAAACCCTAAATTCTTCCATTTATCTTGGGTGGGCAACACATTTAAATAAAAAAGCACCATCTTCAAACTAGATGAGAATTTGCTGTTCTCAGCTGCTGCGTCGCCTCCCTTTTCCATCCCATCCGACTCTTAGGGGGCCCCCTGAAAAAGAGGGTAGGCTGCATGACAGGATCTTGGGGGGGCCCCGCCCTACAAAGACATGGCTGCCTCTTGCAGCTCAAAGGTCAACTGGGTGACTTTACGCCCCCCCTAAGCCCCCCCTCCCCAGGAGCAGACGGCTTCCCCGGCCCTCCTTGCCCAGGACTTCTGGACCTCCGGCCACCAGCACCCACCTCGCTGGACTTGTTCCTCAGCCGGACAAACTTGCCCTCCAGGTCCACCTCCTCCACAGCCACGCGGCCGCTGGTGCGGGCATGCTGGGAGAAGGTGGTGCGGCTCTCGCCGTCCTCCAGCTTCCTTTTCTTGGTGGCGCTTTGTCCAGAGGAAGAGACCCGGATGCGGGAGCCGCTCTTCTGGGAGGAGGGGCTGGGGGAGAGGCGCAACCTGGGGGGAGAGAGAGAGAGGCCGGGGGCTGAGGCAGAGGCCGCTTCCCCAGGGATGCCCACAGCAGGCAGGAGGGCTGCAGTGCCCACCCTCGGTGCCAGGGGAAGCAGCGCTCGGGCCAAGCGGATCTTGCTGCCCGAAGGGTCTCTGCCCCACCCGTCCCAGAAGGGCCCCCAAACGCTCCCCCCAAAGGAGGGGCAGCCGGGAAAACCCCAGATCTGGACCCGAAGGCTTTCCGTCTCCTGGAACCTCAGTGAGGGGGGCGACCTTTTCCCAGCAGACTCTCCAGGTCGCCCCTGAAGGTCCCAGGCTGCCTGTGCTGGGGGGGGGGGGGCTGCCCAGCTTGGCAAAGCCCCCCCCCAGGCCAAGGTGGTCTGCCTAGCTTGCAAAGGGTGCCCAGGCGCCCACCTCTCCTCCTCGCCCTCCAGGAGTTTGCGGTAGGCGTTGATCTCCATGTCCAGGGCCAGCTTGATGTCCAGCAGCTCCTGGTACTCGTCCAGCTGCTGCTGCATACGGGCCCGCATCTCGGCCATCTCCCGCTCCTTCTCCGCGGCTGGTATCCCGCTCCCGGGCCAGGGAATCCTCCAGGTCCCGCAGCTTTGCCTCCTTGGCTGCCAGCTTGGGGGGGGGGGGAGGCAAGAGAGGGGTGGGGGCCTGGACGGGGGAGGGGGGGAGCAGACCCCTGCCCCAGATCCCCAATCCCTTTCCATCCCAACCCAAAAGGGTGGAGGGCAAGCAGGGTCTCCAACTGCGGCAGGGCTTGACCCTAAAGATTGCAGGGGGGGGCACTGGATGTCCTCCCCCAGGGTGGTCCCCAAGTCCAGGACCACCAGCACCCCCAAACCTTCTAAGGGGGGCCCAGAACCAGGTGCCACAAAGAGACGCCCTTCCTGCGGCCGGAGCTAAAGCGGCTGGAGGCCGAGCGGCCGTGGGAGCTGCCCCCCTCCCGCCCCTCCCCCCGCGGGGCCCCTACCTGCTTTTGCAGCTGGCTGAGCTGGGCGGAGAGGCTGTCGATGCGAATCCGTGTCTGCTGAAGCTCCTCGTGAGCCGTCCCAGCCAGGCTGCTGTTCCTCTCGGCCGACTGCTTGGCGTTTTCCAGCTGCAAAGGCCAGAAAGAGGCTTATGGCAAAGGGGCTAGACCTCAAGGCTGCTCAGACTGCTCTGCAGGGCAGGAGTGGGGACCCCTCCCCCTCCAAGGCTAAGAGCTTGGCCCCGTCCTGCCTCAGTGCCCCCACCCCCCACCCTCTCAAGGCTGCGGTGAGGGGGAGCAGGGGGGCCTTCCCTGGACTCCAGAGCACCTGAAAGGGAGGGGGCAGCAGAAGGATGGCGGCTTGGGGAGGATGGGAGCGGGAGTCCACCCCCCAGCCACCCCCGGGCGACCTACCTTGGCTGCATAGGTCGTCTCCAGCTCATCCTTGTAGAGCCTGACCTGGGCCTCGTGCTGCCCACGGAGGTCCTGCAGCGCATCGGCCAGCTTCTTCTCGAAGTCCCGCTGGCGCCCGTTGTCGATCTCCACCAGGCGCGTCTCGTGGCGGCGTTTGCTCTCACGGAGCTCCTGCCAGGGGCAGAGGGTGAGCAGGGCATCCCAGGACTGGCAGGGAGGCACAATCCCCCCCAACCGCAACCCCTTCCCCCCAACCCCCCCTGCAGCCCCCAGGATCCCCAGCTCCTCTGCAGGAGCTGGGCTGACTGCCTGGCCCAAGGCAGGGTGGCGAGTTCAAGTCTCCCAGCCCATGGAGAGGGACTCTGTTGCTTAGGTTCGGACGATTAGTGATTAGCTATTATTAGTGAAATGGCTTGAAATATTGGGAAATGTAAAGTGGGGGGGGGGATTCTTTGCCACTGTACAGGTAGTCCTCAACTTACGTCCACTGTTGAGCCCAACATTTCTGTTGCTAAGTGAAACATTTGTTAATAGCAATAGCAATAGCAATAGCAATAGTAGACTTATATACCGCTTCATAGGTCTTTCAGGCCTCTCTAAGCGGTTTACAGAGAAGTCAGCATATGCCCCCAACAATCTGGGTGAGCTTTCCCCCATTTTATGACTTTTCTTGCCACAGTCGCTAAATGAATCGCTTCAGTTGTTAACAACCTAGGTTGTTAAGTGAATCTGGCTTTGACTTTGTCTGTCAGCAGGTTGCAAAAGGGGATCAGGAAAGACCCTGGGGATGGAGGCCACCGTCATGCAGGGGAAGGACAGTCCCACACCACGTTTTTTCAGGGCCGTTGTAACTTTGAGCAGTCACTAAATGAACTGCTGTAACTCCAGGACTACCTGCATGAAAAAAGTTTGAAGTCTCCACTTTTTTCTCTCCGTCTCTTGTCTCTTCCTTCTCTAACTTCTGTTTTTTCTCTGTTTTTATTTTATAAGGAAACTTAACAATAAGCTTTATTTTAGAATGGGTGGGTCTTTTACCGGAGGGAGACCCCCAACTCAAGTAAGGGGGAATTCGTGACTACGAGAGCTATGGAGCAGCAGGGTCCCTTTCTAGACAGGGCAGGGTTGGGCTAGATGACCTCTAAGGGGACCTTCTGGATTCTGGGACTCACCTCACTGTAGATGTTTTTCTGGAATCCAGCTCCTCCTTCAGGCTCTGCAGCCTGTTCTCCGCATCCATCTGCCACAGCATTTCATCCTGAAGCTGCTTCTTGATGTCGGCCAAGGCTCCCTCCAACTGCAGGGGGACAAAGGAGGGACCCCCGTCACGCCCAGAAGGGAGAGCCCCACCCTCTTTTTTTGGAAAAGTTTTTTTTATTGTTTTAATTAAACAAAACAGAAAAAAAGAATCATCCTTCATTACATCTTGTAGAAAGCGTGTCGATTGGTTACAAATACGTTTTGTGCGTTTCTTCCACAATCATTACCTATACCATTCATATTGAATTGTATATTTTAAATCTTTATGCATTTTACTATCAATGTACCACAATTCTCATTTAACTACAATTATTTAAGTGTGCTTTAAAAAAGAGGGTTTTAGTTCAAGCCAAAAAATAAGGTGACAAAAAATAGAGTAAAAAAAAATCAATCCGTTTCACTTCAAGCGGAGAAACAGGAAACCTTACGGTCACTTCAATCCACAAAATATCGTTACAAAAAAACCCAAAAACTTTCCAAGGCAGTCCAATAAGAATTAAATTCGTCGCTTTATTCTTTTACTTAAAGGACTAATTTATCTTTTAAAAAAAGTTTCTTTGGCCAATCTTCTCAGAATAGAAAAACAAAAACCTCACCCGATGGACTCACTTTCACTTCCTTCTTTCCGGAGCCGTCTCCGACTTCGTCAGCTTAGGGCTGCCTGTTTGCCGCCAGCTTGAAGCGCATCCCTTGGGTCAATCAGAGACTTTGCGATGTCCCTGAGACCAGCAAGGCTTTGTCTTCCTGTTCATCGTCTCTACGGGATGGTTTAGGTCCAACTGGACCGTCCAGTGGCAAAAGTGTTAACAGCGGTCTTGGACTGTCGAGACCGCACGTTGTGTTGTCGTGACATTGGCTCCTCCGAGGACCACCTCCAACTGCAGGGGGACAAAGGACAGGACCCCTGTCACGCCCGGAAGGGAGAGCCTGTGAGCCTCAGCTGCTCCAAAGGAGCCCCATCCTCTTCAGGTACCTCTCCCCTAGTCAAGAACTGGGAGTTTAAGCCATCCATCCCGATTCAGCTTCTCCCACTGAAGGTCTCCTCAAGCCTCTTAAGAGTCTGCAGGGAGGGAAAAACGCCAGAGAGTCTGAAGCAGAAGGAAAGCCATAAGGCACCTGTCAGCAAATGACTACTAGCAGGAGACTGAGGATTTCTAGGTCCGGTCCTTAGGCACAGAAGCCCAGGGTGACTTTGGTCTAATCACCAGGAGACTGGGAGTTCTAGTCCCATCTTAGGCACAGAAGCTCCTGGGTGTCTTTGGTCCACCACCAGGAGACTGGGAGTTCTAGTCCGCCTTAGGCAACAGAAGCCCCTGGGTGACTTTGGTCCAACCCCAGGAGACTGGGAGTTCTAGTCCTGCCTTAGGCACAGAAGCCCCTGGGTGACTTTGGTCCAACCACCAGAGACTGGGAGTTCTAGTCCCACCTTAGGCACAGAGGCCCTGGGTGACTTGGTCCAATCCCAGGGAGACTGGGAGTTCTAGTCCTGCCTTAGGCACAGAGGTCCTGGGTGACTTTGGTCCAATCCCAGGGAGAACTGGGAGTTCTAGTCCTGCCTTAGGCACAGAAGCTCCGGGTTACTTTGGACCAATCACAAGGGGGACTGGGAGTTCTAGTCCTGCCTTAGGCACAGAAGTCCCTGGGTGACTTTGGTCCAATCACCAGGAGACTGGGAGTTCCTAGTCCCACCTTAGGCACAGAAGTCCCTGGGTGACTTTAGTCCAACCACCAGGAGACTGGGAGTTCTAGTCCACCTAGGCACAGAGGTCCCTGGGTGACTTTGGTCCAATCCCGGGAGAACTAGGAGTTCTAGTCCTGCTTAGGCACAGAAGCCCTGGGTGACTTTGGTCCAATCACCAGGAGACTGGGAGTTCTAGTCCCGCCTTTAGGCTACAGAAGTCCCTGGGTGACTTTGGTCCAACCACCAGGAGACTGGGAGGTTCTAGTCCCACCGTAGGCACAGAGGGCCTGGGTGACTTTGGGCCAATCCCAGGGAGACTGGGAGTTCTAGTCCTGCCTTAGGCAGCAGAAGCTCCGGGTACTTTGGACCAATCACAGGGGACTGGGAGTTCTAGTCCCGCCTTAGCATAAAATCCCCTGGGGGGACTTTGGTGTAATCACTAGGAGACTGGGAGTTCTAGTCCTGCCTTAGGTACAGAAGCCCCTGGGTGACTTTGGTCCAACCACCAGGAGACTGGGAGTTCTAGTCCCGCCTTAGGCATAAAAGCCCCTGGGGGACTTTGGTGTAATCACCAGGAGACTGGGAGTTCTAGTCCTGCCTTAGGTACAGAAGCCCCTGGGTGACTTTGGTCCAACCACCAGGAGACTGGGAGTTCTAGTCCCACCTTAGGCACAGAAGCCCCGGGTGACTTTGGTCCAATCCCAGGGAGACTGGGAGTTCTAGTCCTGCCTTAGGCACAGAAGCCCCGGTTACTTTGGACCAATCACAGGGGGACTGGGAGTTCTAGTCCTGCCTTAGGCACAGAAGTCCCTGGGTTACTTTGGACCACACAGGGGGACTGGGAGTTCTACTCCCGCCTTGGGCGTGAAAGCCGACCGTGTGGACTTTGGCACCGGCTCCAATTTGAGTTGTTCATAAAAATAATAAAGGCAGGATATAAATAAATAAACTATAGAAACAAACAAACAAATGGAAAATGCCCCTGGGCAGGGAGGAAGATCCCTGGCTGGGGATGATGGGAGCAAGAGTCCCCACAGCCAGATCCTCTGAAAGGCCGGTGAATGGAAGAGTCCATTTGCTGTCCAGCTGTCCATTCCTCCTCTCTGCCTTGGCAAATGGTGGGCTCCACCGCCCCCTGCTGGCCTCACCTGGTGCCTGCAGACGTGAATGTCAACTGGTAAAGCATTTACACAATGAGCTTCTCCAGCCCCCCAGCCAGTTTGGGGGAGCAAGTGGGAGGGTGGGGGGAGTGAAGGTAAAATGAAGCTGATCTTAAAATCCAGACTGTCCTGGAGCACAGCCCAGAGAGGGTGCAGGACGGACATAAAGTGGGGAAAGCAGAGGCAAGGAGGGACTAAATTCAGGACAGTCGATGGCACCTCTGTGGCCAGGAGCAGTCTACCTTTGAAGGGCCACAACTGAGCACAGTCAACAGCTCTGCTGGTCCTCACAGACCAAGGAAATCCTCAACCTTGGCAGCTGAATGATGGGTGGACTTCAACTCCCAGAATTCCCCCGTCAGCTGCCAAGCTGAAGAAATATTCTTCTGTATCTTCCTGCTGTTTTGGCCTCCTTCCGGCACAGCACACGTTAAAGCCACGATTACAGAAGCCACCCAAAGAGGAAGCATGGCCAAATTAAAAGCATCGCAGGAGCCCAGCCACCCATTGTCCGGGAGGGGGAAGAAACTCAAAGACCACCAGCCTGCCTTCTGTCCTGGAAGCCTAAAAAGGTCGACCAGCCTAGGAAGGACCTGGAAGGCTGGTGACCGGTCTCCTAGCACAGTGGTTCCCAAACTTGGCAGCTTTAAGACTTGTGGACTTCAACTCCCAGCTCTGCTGGCTGGAGAATTCTGGGAGTTGAAGTCCACAAGTCTTAAAGTTGCCAAGTTTGGGAACCGCTGTCCTAGCAGAAGCACCCTTCCCCTTCTGCACAAGAGACATTTACAGGCATCGTCTACCTGAGCCTACAAACTCACTCCTCCTGGCACGTTTTGGGACCGGGAGTCCAAAGATGGACGCGGGAGGGAGGCCAGAAGGAGAAAGAGGCCCCCCTCCCATCTCGAGGGCGGAGCAGAGGGACCCCCGGGGTTCTTCGCAGGTGTGCCTGGTCTACCTTGGCCAGCTGGCCTCTGAGGTCACGGACTTCAGCCTCCAGGTTGCGCTTCTCCCCCAAGGCGGTGCTGAGCGCAGCCTCCTTGGAGTTGAGCAGGGCCTCCACATCCTCCAGGCGGGCCTGGGCAGCGAGCAGGTCTCCTTCCTTCTTGGCGTTCCTGAAAGGGAAAGAAGCGGCGATGGGGTCAGGAGGAAAGAGCCTTCCCAGCAGCCCCCCCGGAAGGCAAGATGGACTTTGGCAGTTATTCACTTAAGAACTGTGGCAAGAAAGGTGGTATAGTGACCAAAGTGACAATGGCATTGAAAAAAGTGACCGATGACCATTTTTCACACTTAGCGACCATTTTCACACTTAGCGACCGTTGCAGCATCCTCATGGCCACGTGATCAAAATTTTGATGTTTGGCAACAGTTACAATTTATATTTGTAAATTGTAGTTTTGCTGAATTTTTTAAAAAAATTACAATACTATTTTGCGTTGTATGAAAAATTTTGTTGCTCCGTATAACATTTTTAATCAACCACCCCTCCCCCCCGGTCAAAGGTGTCCCCTCTTTACCAATCTGAAATCTGGTCACCTTACCCTTCAGAGGGGGTCCTGGGAGGGGAGCTGCTGCTGCTGCCAGGGGGCTTTGGACCCCCACCAAAAAGACCTGAGCAGGAAGAGGAATAGGTGACCGTGATTCGTTTTAGGTGGCCATGATGGGGGCTTTGGGCAGCAGGAGCTGGGCTGGGTGGGGAGGGCTGGGTCTTTCCTGACGGTTGCAGCCCCCCCCCAGCCCCCTCCCCTCCCTCCACTGTGACATCAGAGGTGACCCCACCAGGGTCACTAAGCAACGGCCACTGGGAGGGCAGCCACAGAGGTTGAGGCAGGATGACAGTTGGCAGAGGCTGGCAACCACAGTCCCTAAATCAGTGGTTCCCAAACTTGGCAACTTTAAGACTTGTGGACTTCAACTCCCAGAATTCTCCAGCCAGCTCTGCCCTAAAATGGTAGAAGATTTTGTTGAAACTCAAGATAGCAACTGAGAAACCATGAGATAAGGACCTCTACGGCAATTGTGGACACTGACAACTAAATGGGAGGTACTTGTAGAAGATAATACAACACTACAGCTTTGGTCAATGACTACAAATACAGAACATTTGGGAATATTTATAGGAAAGGTACGGAAATTAACTTGGACAAAAGATTAATTTGGAGAAATGAGAAGGAGGAGGAGAGTATGTGGGATTCCTTTTCAGGAAATTTACCCAATTAATTTGGAGAAATGAGGAGGAGGGAGGGGGGGGGGGGGGAGGGAGGAGGAGAGGAGGAGGAGGAGGAGGAGGAGGAGGAGGAGGAGGAGAGTATGTGGGGATTCCTTTTCAGGAAATTTACCCAAATTAATTTGGAGAAATGAGGAGGAGGAGGGGGAGGAGGAGGAGGAGGGGGGAGGAGGAGGAGGAGGAGGAGGAGGAGGAGGAGGAGAGTATGTGGGGATTCCTTTTCAGGAAATTTACCCAAATTAATTTGGAGAAATGAGGAGGAGGAGGAGGGGGAGGAGGAGGAGGAGGAGGGGAGGAGGAGGAGGAGGAGGAGGAGGAGGAGGGGAGTATGTGGGGATTCTTTTTCAGGAAAAGTACCCGAAATTAGTTTGCTGAAATAAGAAGCAGTTGGTGAGTATTTGCACCGCTTTAAAGAAAAAATTCTTTTGGACAAAGGAGATGATAACTATTTGTAGGTGTTTACTTCATAGAGGAACTGTTCCTTGGTTATGTTGGATAGAAGAACCAGGCGATGGTGGTAAAAGGTAAAAGAGGATAGGAACCTTCATGATTTGGGTACAAAGTAATGGTGAGTATTTGTACAACATAAAAGGGGAGAGGGACATCTATGATTTGGGGAAAAGGAGATGGTAAGTATTTGGACAACGTAAAAAAGCACAGGAACTTATATGATGTTGGGAAAAGACCAGAAGATGGTGAGTATTTGTACAACCTTTGGCCAATCACCAGGGAAGGATGACTTCCATTCTTCCAATATGTTTGGTGAGTTCCTGTCCTTCAATTGGCTGAGTGACTTTGTGCCAATCAGACGGAGAAGGTGAGTTCTATTCCTGCAATTCTCTCGTAAATGTCTTTTTATTTTTTTTCCATTTCATTTTTGTACAGTCACATATATACTGTGCATAACCGGGGCCATATAACATTAAACAATGAACACAGCCATTCCTCTTGTCAACAATACCCCCCAAAATAGAAACCCAATATACCTCTTTGACCCTCCATACACCCTTTCTTTCGCCCCCCTCCAACTTTCCATCTTCCCTCCATCCTTCCCCTGTACCCTACTTCCCCTCCCCCTCTACCACTCCTCTCTCCCAATCCACTCCCTCCCTTCCTTCTCACCCTCCCTCCAATCCTCTCTCCCGCCTTCTCTGCCCCTCTTTCTTCTATCCCGCTACTCCTCCCTTCGGTGTATTTCTACAATCTATTAATATATTCAGCTTGTCCTATTTTTACAGTGGAATTAAAGAGCAACAGTATACAAGTGCAATCGTGTTACTTTAAAATCTAGCACATACTATATATCCCCCCTCCCCCCTCCCCCCTAACACCCCACTTCCCCTCCCCCCCTCGACTTCCCAGAGCCCGTAAACGGTATAGATTTTTAACAAACACAGTCTAAAATATATTGAGACAAAGGAAATTTTAAAAAAAGAAGTTAATAACATCTCTGCATTGAACTCAGCTTCTTCCTGTTACACTAACTTTGAGCAGTTTAGATTATTCCTGCTGCCAAACTCCGGGAAGCGGCAGAAAGTTTTAAACTCCAGGATTCCCTCTGAACGTTTGAGAAATGCCAGAATAAAGGAATTAAGAAACTTCCTGATGCTTCACTTCTCTTTTCCGTTCCCTGTTTGTGCCCATCTCCTGCGTTGGCCGGATCTCTTCGGAGCGTCGGACGCTTCCTCCAGAAAGAAAGACAATCGTCCTGTCACCACAAACCTCCGGGATTTATTTTATTTTTATTCATCAGATGTAGAGGCCACCCATCTTACCACAGGGTAACTCTGGCTATTTTTAGCCTTGGGGGCAGAGGAAGGAGAACTCAGGTGCCCGAAGTAGCTTTCCCTGGATCAAAGGAAGCCTTGTGTAGAGTTGTAGAAGTGAATAAATGGGACATTTGGCCTGGAGCTGCCTGCCAATATTCGGATCTCAGCTCCCATCATCCCAGACAAAGTTGATTCATGATGTTGGTGGAAGGGGTCAGGAAGGAGGGCCCACGGGTGGGGCACAACACCCACCCACACGTCACACGGGCAGGTTGGTAAGCAAGGAAGGAGCAGAAGGTTGGAGGTTTTCACAGCTGGAGAAGCAACTTTGAGGGTGAAGACTCCTGCCTTGGTCAATGGGGTGGACTAGAGGAGCTCTGAGGAACCGTCCATCTCTACAATTCTATGAACCTGGGCAGGATGCGGGGGTGGGGAGTGGACTAGCCCTACAATTCTATGATTCTAGGAGCTTGAGCAGGGGGATGGACTAGAAGACCTCCCAGGTCCCTTCCAGCCCTACAATTCTATGATTCCAACTCACTGGTTTAAGAATTTCTTCTGATTGAACTTCAGCTCCAGGTGTGAAACCCTGAGGACGAAGCAGAACCTTTCAGAGTCCTCAACTTACGACCATTTACGTAACTAACTGTTCACTGTTATGGCAGCACTAACCAATATTGTGCTTTTTTTGAATTCTTTCCTTCTTTCTTTCTTCCTTCCCTTCTTTACTATTTTTTGTCAACCTGTGCTTATTTAATGCAAAATTCTGTGGTGGTTTTTTCAAGAGACCCCACTGAGAAATCTCTGCCAAATAGTTTTCAGTAGCCTGTCAGGTTGAAGCTGAAATTTCCTTGGGGCTGCGCTTGAAGATTGCTCCAATGGGCGAGAAATGCACCCGTCTGTGTGTGTTTGTGTGTGTGTCCGTGTGGGTTGGTGAACAAGAGCCACTTTAGTCATGTAAGCCCAATTCCAAGCAAACTGTGTTCGTCTCCAGGTTGTTTCTGGGTGAAAATGTAGTTGCTGTTTAAAAACACACTTGTCTTCTCCCCAATTGGGGTCTGAGCCTGGTGTGGAAGCCAATGATGGACCCAGACAGGAGGGGCAGGTTTTCTGATTGCTTTTTATTGGAGGACTCCAAGGAAAAATGTTCCTGGTCAAAAGGCCAAGAACAAAGGATTAAGAAAGCTTTATACATTTTCACTAAAGGAGAAGGCGGGACAAGGTGAAATAATAAGAAATATCCTCTAAAAAACACTTTAGCAATAATTCTACCATTTGTTCTATTGGTCTCTAGCTGTGCCATTCCTAAGCCTTGGCTAAGGAAGGCCCCAGGAGTTCTCTAACAGGTGTTTCATTGGCTGCCGGCCATCTCTATTCCTAACTTTTAGCTGAGCTCTGCAAGTTGTCTAATTCTTGTTACTGTTATCCACTTTCTAGCTACCCATAATTGCTGCAAGCTTTACACATGCATATTTCCTGTTGATAAGCATTCTTTGTTCTTGTGAGACAGACAGAGCCTCACACCCCAATTACAGTCTTCCTGCTTTACTTTCAAGTGTGTGCTATGACCTTGCTTTAGCCCCCAGCCCATCATCCTCCCCCCTTTGAATATGAAAATGATCTCATTTCCAAGGTTCACCCAACAGCAATATCCCTGTACTGGGAGACCTCCTGGTTTACTTACAGGTGGGGAGGCAAAGCAGAAGGCATTGTAATGCACAACAGGTGATTAAGAGAACAATGACTTTGCCTGCCAGGGTCATTATTAGGTCCTTAACCAGTGAAATCAGGCAACCCTCCTGTCAGTCAATGCCACTTCTCTTTCCATTCGTCCATGGGGAAGGGGGGGTGCAGTTCAGCTGTGGAATTCCAGGATTTCTCCAGAATCTGCACACAGCATTGTTGTCCAAGTAGTGCACACCCATCTCCTTAGGATGCCAATATCATATCTACAGCTATTCTATTCTGAACTGTCATTGTCCAAATGGCTTCTTGTTCTTTGGCTGCAGCAATAAAAAAACTCCTCAGTCGCCTTGGCTAGGATTTCCTCCACCGCTTGTATGTGATACAAAGCATTATTGAGGGACCAGAGCCCACGGAGCAAAGAAAGGGGTTCAGGTACTTTCTGAGTTGTTCAAGATTCCTGTGGTTTCCAGTCTTCCTTTCAGGTAAAGTGGGCATAACATAGGTACCCACCTATATGGGAAGAGCACAGATACATAACAAAATCATGTGGTCTCATCCCAAAGGTTGTTAAGTTTATTTGTCTTAATATCTTAGCCTTCATGCACACAGACTGCACCAATCAGCTAGTGGTAATAATTGGGTAACTCCTAGCGTGGGTAGCTACAAACACCTTTTGGGGAAATGTTCTAATTGAGAAAACACCTACGGGAGATGGCAGTTCTCCTCTCACACAACTATGGTTCCGGAGGCTTTGGTTCCAGAACAAGAACTTCAGTCCCAGTTCTGCTACTGAGAAAGTCACAGGCTGCGCAGTCCAGGAATCCGGACGGGCAGATCATGGGTATTTCTTCACTCTGGAAGTGATCAATCCAAGATGCCAGGCCTTCCACTTTTAGGGCTGTATGGGTGGTCTGAAGCCCTTGAAAGGGTCCCTTCCTCTGCTGATCCAAGGAGGTTGTTGGTCCCCGCGTCTTTACAAGCGTCCATGTCTGCAGGCTGAAACGGATGCCCTGGGTGATCTAGTCCTGCAGATAACAAATTTTGTTTTAAAGGAATCCTTAGAGGTGCATCTGGTAGAATAACTTTGCTCTCTACCTGCTACCCATCGTTCCCCTCCTTGCCTCCGATAAACTTGGCCCATGCCCTGTGCCCGGGTGTATAAGAGGCCGGGGAAGGGGGTATGGATGGAGACATGGGAATTCGGGTAGCTGTTCCATCTGAGTGTCGTAGGGCAGCTTCCTTAGCAGCCCTATCTGCAGCCCAGGTTCCCTTTCGCGTAAAGGGTGTCTTCCTTAGAATGCCCCTTGACATCTATGACTGCTGCTACTTTTGGCTGCCAGACTGCTTCCAACAATTCTAAAATTTGTGGACCATACTTAATAGTTGACCCCTTTGCATTTAACAATCCTGTTTCCTTCCATAAGCTCCATGGGTGTGCAAGGTTCCAAAGGCACATTTGCTATCTGTGTAAATATTTACTCTTAGTCCTACAGCCAGCTGTAAGGCTCTAGTTAAAGCTACCAGCTCAGCCAGCTGAGCAGAAGTCTTTACTGGTAGTGATTTGGCTTCTATAACTTCCCACAGTGGGACCACTGCGTATCCCGCCTTTCTCAGACCTTCCATCATAAAGCTGCTACCATCTGTAAACCATTCCAATCAGCATTTGGGAGAGCTAGCTAAGATTGGGTCTACTGGCATATACAGACTCCACCAGCTGTACGCAATCCTGATGCAATTCAGTATCCACCTGGGGCAAGAGTGTAGCTGGATTGAGGGTATCACACACCTCTAATTGTATGGCTGGGGAGTCAAGCAGGATAGTCTGATAATTGGCTTGGCGGCCCCCAGTCATCCGGCCCCCTTCGCTTCCATAATCTCCTGAACCCCATGTGGGACTTTGACTATTAGATGTTCAAGGCGATAACTCTCAACTCCCAGGCGCTTCGGTTTTCCTTTCTCCAGTGGTGAGATAAAGAGATGAAGGTGGTTGAAGGGGGTTTGGCATACCATGGTCCATTTTAATGGTTGGATAGGTTTTGGCTTATCCACCCCCTTGGTCTTTAGTAAGTTGGTGATCAGGAGGGCCATCTCAGGACAGGAGGGGATGCAAACCTGTGATGTAAAAACCCAATTATGAAATCCTCAAACACAGAGACAAGCCTGGTTCACAATTCAAAAAGGTTTATTTATAGAAAAATAAAAAGCGTTTGCAAAGGTGGCCTCCAAGTGTTCTCCCAAGTGGATGGAGTACAAGGAGAGGAAAGAATAGCATTCAAACAATACCTTTTATACACTCTACTCCTAAGAAACTCTCCCCCTCCTGCACATTCATTTATGTCGTTTCTTTCGTCATCTTATACTCTAAAGGGTCAACTTGAGAATTTCTTGAGAGGCATTGATCTCTTATTTGGTTTTTCTGGTGCCTTTTGTCTGAGCAGATGGCTTCCTATCTATCTTGTACGTAGGCGCCTATAAAGAGCTTGGAATAACAAAGGTTATCTTGTCCTGTTTACTGAACACATTTTGTGGTTAGGAAAAGCACAGTAACTTCTTATTGGGAGATATTTCCAATCTACTAAATACTGAGTGGCCCGATGGTCAATGTTCCCTCTAATTTTTTTTCAGTGTGAGCGGAAAAGTATAGTGTTTGAGCGGCACATTTTCATGCCTGAGCACCTGAATTTTTTTCACAGATGTCACCTAAGACAACAACGAAATCAGTATTATTTGAAACTCAAAGTTATGTTTATTCAAGGTACCCGCTTAATTAAAAGTGTTATATAATATCAGTATCACTTAACAACGGTCCTGCTTAGCAACCAAAATGTTGGCTTAGAAACTCTGGCATTGAAGCGTGCAAGTCTTAAAGCTGTCAAGTTACAAGACCCTTCCACCCGTAACCCTTTAGGAAAAAAACCCCAGGGGTCTTCAAACCTGACAGCTTTAAGCCTTGCTGACTTCAACTCCCAGAATTCCTCCTCCAGTCATGTTGCAGCAACGTCATCTGCGTGGATCTGCTCCATCTTCGTTTTTTTCACAGGAGGCAGGGCTGCTGCTGAAGATGCCAACGAGCTCCCGCCGCCACTAGAATATGCATTTGTTTAGCATGACATAGAATAGTCTTTCAACCAGAAGTATGGAATAAAAGAGAGACTGATAAATATTAAATAAAACCAAAAAGCAGCTATTTATTTGAGTTCTAGATAAACATTTAGTTCAGAAGAGATTAGAATAGAATAGAGAAAGAATAGAATATAGAGAATACAATAGAAATAGAATTGGAAGGGACCTTGGAGGTCTTCTAGTCCAACTCCCTGCTTAGGCAGGAAACCCTACACCACTTAAGACAAATGGCTATCCCACATCTTCTTAAAGACTTCCAGTGTTGGGGCATTCACAACTTCTGGAGGCAAGCTGTTCCGTTAATTGTTTTAACTGTTAGGAATTTTCTCCTTAGTTCTAAGTTTCTTCTCTCCTTGATTAGTTTCCACCCATTGCTTCTTGTCCTGCCCTCAGGTGCTTTGGAGAATAGCTTGACTCCCTCTTTTTTTGTGGCAACCCCTGAGATATTGGAAGACTGCTATCATGTCTCCCCAATTCCTTCTTTTCATTATACCCAGTTCTTGCAACCATTCTTCATATGTTTTAGCCTCCAGTCCCCTAATCGTAGAATAGAATGACAGAAGGGACCTTGGAGGTCTTCTAGTCCAACCCCCTGCCTAGGCAGGAAACCCTACACTACTTAAGACAAACGGTTATCCAAAATCTTCTTTAAAACTTCCAGTGTTGGAGCATCCCCAACTTCTGGAAGCAAGTTGGTCCATTGGTTAATTGTTCTCACTGTCAGGAAATTTATCCTTAGTTCTAGGTTGCTTCTCTCCTTGATTAGTTTCCATCCATTGCTTCTTGTCCAGCCTTCAGGTGCCTTGGAGAATAGTTTGAGTCCCTCTTCTTTGGAGCAACCCCTGAGATATTGGAAGACTGCTATCATGTCTCCCCTAGTCCTTCTTTTCATCAAACTGGACATACCCAGTTCCTACAACCGTTCTTTATATGTCAATATCATTTAGACAAAGTTGATCCCCCCCCTTTTTTTTTTTAAATATATATTTTATTATGTTTTCATTCTATACAATCACATATTCACTGTGCTTAATCAGGGCATATAACATTGAATAATAAACACGGCCCTCACTTATATAGAAAATGCCCTCTACAATACAAACCCAGTATACCACCTTGGCCTGCCATACACCCTCTTTCAACCCCCTCCAACTTTCATTCTTCCTTCTCACACACCCCTCTACGCCTACTTCCCCTCCCCTTCTTTCTAACCTTAACCCTATCACTCCCTCTCCATTCCCTCCCTCCCTTCTCCTCCTCCTCTCTCTCACCCTCTCCACCCTCCTTCTTCTTTCACTCGACTCTTTCCTTCGGTATCTATTACCTTCCAGTATATTCGGTTTGTTCTATTTTCGCACTAACATTGAAAAGCCACAGTATACAAATACAATCATGGAATTTAACACATATTGTATTTCCCCCCTCCCCCCTCCCCCTAAATCCCCACCTCCTTTCCCTCCCCCCGACTTCCCAAAGACCATACGTGGTATAATTTTTGAACAATCACAGTCTAAAATATCTCTACATTGAACTCAGCTTCTTACTGTTACTCAAATTTTAAACAATTTAAATTATTACTGATACTAAGCATAAGCTATCTGGAGTTTCTTAGTCCCATATTTACTTTTTATGTAATCAATCCACTTTTTCCAGTCTCGTTTATATCTCTCGTTTGAATGTTCTTTGAGATATGCTGAGATTTTGGCCATTTCGGCTAAGTTCATAACTTTCAAAGTCCATTCTTGAATTGTAGGTAAATCTTTCTTCTTCCAATACTGCGCCACCAAGAGTCTTGCTGCCGTTATTAAATACAGAACCAAATTAGTCTCTGCTGCTGTAAAATCAATACATATACCCAGTAAAAACAACTGGGGGGTAAATTTTATCCTTCTTTTAAAGATGTTTTGCAGGATCCACCATATTTTTATCCAAAATGCCTTGACATTACGACATGTCCACCATATATGAAAATATGTAGCATCACAAGAACCACATCTCCAACATTTAGGTTGAACGTTTGGATACATAGAGGCAAGCTTTTTAGGATCTAGGTGCCATCTATAAAACATCTTATAAAAATTTTCTTTCAAGTTTTGTGCTTGTGTAAATTTCACATTTCTTACCCAGATTCTTTCCCATGTTTCAAGCATTATTGGTTCCTCGATATTCTGAGCCCATTTTATCATACAATCCTTAATCAGTTCCGTTTCAGAATCCATCTGTACTAATACATTATATATCCTCTTTATATGCATTGAGCTTTGATCTCTTATTTGTTTAAACAAATTATCCTCAACTTTTACAAAGCCAATTTTTTGATCTGTTTTCCACCTAGCCTGTAGTTGACCATACTGAAACCACGTTTGAACTACCTTCTCTTCTTTAAGTACCTCTAAAGATTTTAGTTCCATCACCCCTCTTTCTGAGATAAGAAGTTGTCTATAGGTGGTTCTATCGTGTTTTTGTTCTACATTCATATTTTCAATTGCATGTCTAGGAATTGCCCACATGGGCACTTTATCATTTAATTTATGTTGATATTTTTTCCAAACCCGCAATAAAGCATTTCTTAAGATGTGATTTTTAAATTTCTTATCCGTTTTTTTTGTTAAATAACAGGTAAGCATGCCAACCATATAACAAGTCATATCCCTCGATATTCAAAATTCTGTCATTAGTTAGATGAATCCAATCACTAATTGCAGATAATGCCACTGCGTCATAGTATAATTTTAAGTTAGGTAATTTCAATCCTCCTCTTTCACGTGCATCTTGCATTATTTTCATCTTTACCCTCGGCTTCTTTCCTGCCCACACAAATTTGTTGATACCCTTCTGCCATTCTAAAAGATTCGCATCTCTTTTAAGTATTGGTAACATTTGAAAAAGAAATAAAAATTTTGGTAAAATATTCATTTTTACTGCCGCTATTCTACCCAGCAAGGACAAATGCAGTTTTTCCCACCTTTTCAACTCCAACTGTGTACTATGCCAAAGTGATTCATAATTATACTTGTATAATTTCCCATTTGAGATTAAAATATTAACTCCAAGATATTTAACTTTTTTAACTACCTCACATCTTAGCATCGCCCCCAGTTCTTCCTTCTGTTTGATAGTCATATTTATAGCTATTATTTTGGTTTTTCCTAGATTTATTTTAAATCCTGAGACTTGACCATATTGATTGATCGTATTCAATAATACCCTACTAGTTTCCTGCGGTTGTTCCAATATTATAACCAGATCATCCGCAAATGCACGGACTCTATATTCTTGCTGTCTAATTTTAATCCCTTTTAGACCGCCCAGGCCCCGTATCTTATTCAACAGTGTTTCCAAAGTTATAATAAACAATAATGGGGACAGAGGACAGCCCTGTCTTGTACCTTTTTCAATTTGAAAGGAGTCTGTCAGACTTCCATTGACAATGATCTGGGCTGTTTGCTGCTGATATATTGCACCAATTGACCGTAAAAAGCCATCTCCTATCTGCATTTTTTGCAATGTCTTCAGCAGGAATTGCCAATTAACTCGATCAAAGGCTTTCTCCGCATCCAAAAATATGAATGCGGCCGGGATTTGATTGTTCTTTCCCAGGTATTCTAAAGCGTTGATAATTAATCTAACGTTGTCCTTCATCTGTCTGCCCTGTATAAAACCAGTTTGATCGGTATGTATCAGTTGCTGAATTACCCCCATTAGCCTATTTGCTAATATTTTAGTAAAAATTTTATAATCTACATTGAGTAATGAAATAGGTCTGTAATTTTTTGGTTGGGTAAGGTCTTGGTCTTCTTTGGGTATCAACGATATGAACGCAGTCTTCCACGAAGGAGGCACTTTCCCTCCCGATTGAATTTTATTGAATAGTTCTCTGAGGGGTTCTACCATTTCTAACTGTAGATTTTTATAATAAACAGCTGTTAAACCATCTGTGCCTGGTGCTTTCCCTAACTTTAATTGTTTAATTGCCTGCAAAATTTCCCCAGAGGTTATAGGTTGATTCAGCTTATGCCTATGTTCTTCTCTAACTAGGGGGATTTTCTCTTTATCTAGGTATTTGTCTATATCTCCGTCCTTAATTTTATCCCCTTTATACAACTCTGTAAAAAATTCCCGAAATACCTTTTGAATCTCTTCCTGTTGAAACACTTCCTTCCCTCTGTAACACAATTTGGATACATTTCGAGCTTTCCTTTTTTTTCTAATCTGATAAGCCAACCACCTACCGGGTTTATTTGCATTGCAGAAAGTATTATGTTTAGCATATAATAAACTAGTAGCTACCTGGTCAGAGATCAGCATATCAAACTGAGATTTTAATATAGCAATTGTTTCCCTAATCTTTGTATCTCCTGGATTCAATGTTAATTCTGACTCTTTCCCTTTAATTTCCTCTTCCAATTCTTTTCGTTTTTGCCCTTGTTTGTGTCTATGTATTTTGTTTATATTCATTAATACTCCTCTCATATACGCTTTGCTTGCATCCCATACATATTCCAAAGATGTACCCTTGTTCATATTGAGAACAAAATATTCCGATAGCAATTTTTTACAATCATTAACATACTTTTCATATCTAAATAAGTTTTCATTCAACCTCCAGGACCTTCTTGCCTGGGCTACCCTTCCCAATTCCATCCAGACTGGATTATGGTCTGAAAGAACTCTCGCCATAATCTTTGTCTTCTTCACCCTACAAAGTAAATCATTTGTAATTAGTATAAAATCAATCCTTGAAAGAGATTGATGTCTATTGGAAAAAAAAGTAAAGTCATATTCTTCTGCATGCCTCTCGCGCCAAGCCTCTCGCAATTCAAAGTCGTCCAGCATGTCAAAAAAGGGTTTGGGTAACTTAGCTTGAAATTTGGTGTTCGGGCGAGCTGTCTTCTTATCTCTTTTGGTGTCGATCACGCCATTCCAGTCACCCAATAATATACAAGACTCAAAGTCCCACTGTACTAATTTAGCGTGGAGATTTCTATAAAATCCATCTTGTTGTTGATTAGGAGCATAAATTCCCAAAAGTAACGTCTTTTTCCCTTCTAAGATTAAATCTAATGCAATATATCTTCCAAAGGGATCTGCTTCAATTAGCTCAGCTTTAATATCTTTTCTTAAATATACTACTATGCCATTTTTCTTTTCCATGGCTGAGGTCGCAAAATGTTGGCCCAGTTTGGGGTTAAACAAATATTTTTGATCGGTTGATTTGATATGAGTTTCTTGCAAGCAAATTATGTCATTCTTAAACTGTTTGAGATAATGAAATATTTTCTTTCTTTTCTGTGGAGAGTTCAGTCCGTTAACATTCCATGTCAAAATCTTAGTTGTCATTTTTGGTTGCCTGAAGCTTTTTTAGAGCCTCCCGCAAGGCCTGTCTCACCTTTGGTTTAGCTCCTCCCACAGCTTCTGAGCTTGTTGCAGTAGCTCCTTGATCAGTGGCCAACGATTGTTGAGATTGTTGCATAGTAGCTTGTTTATCCGTTTGTCTGGTGGTCTTACGGTTGGATCTTTTTTCCTTGACTCCTTGCCCTTCCGGAAGAGGGAGATGATACATTTTATCTGATGGTTGTGTGGTTTGCTGTTTATCTTGTTCGTCTCGTGGTTTTTCACCATATCCCGAAGGTCCAGGGTATCCCATCTTCAGAATCTTATGATAGAAATCACGAGCTTTCCATACAGAGCTGAGACGATATCTTTGTTTGTCCATTGTAACTATAATACCGAATGGGGCATCCCATCTGTACTGTATCTGACGCTTTCTGAGCTCTTCCACCAGAAAAGCATAATCTCTTCTGGCTCTTAGCATCTGAGGTGGTATTTCTTTCAAAACAATCAGGTCCTGTCCACCAATTTGAAGCTTAGTATTGTAAGACTCTTGTAGTATCATATTTCTAGATTCTCTTGTAACAAAGTATATTACCACGTCTCGGGGAAGTTGCCTTTGTTTTGCCGCCCATGAGTTAACATGAAAAATCCTGTCAATCTGCCAATCAAAATTGGATCCCGGTTTTCCCACCAGACGGTCAAAAGCTTCAGAAAACATTTGCTTTAAGTTCTCCTGCTTTTCTTCACGCAGCCCCCTCACTCTTAATGCAAGCTCCATCTGCTTATACTGTATCATAATAATTTGTTTTTCAGCATTGTCAATTTTTTGTTCCACCACTTCAGTTTTGGATATCAGGTTAGTTTTAGCTTCATTGAGAGTTTCTAAATTATCTTCCATTCCAGAAATATATTCTGTTATCACATTTACAATTCCCATCATATTATCATTCATTTTAGTGACCCTGGTATCGAATTTGTCATATAGAACTTCCATCTCATTCCTTATTTCATCTTTGAAATCTTTAAGCATTTCTAGATTCTGTTCTCTGAATTCTTTAAACATTTCTAAGTTCTGTTCTCTGGATTCTTTGAACATTTCCAGAAAAAATTCTTTTGTTAGTACATCTCCACTAGGGGGCATAGATGGTGGGGGCTGCAACTTTGTACCAGGTATGGGAGACGCTTTCGGAGGTAATTTGACAGAGGTTGATTTGGATGCCATTATATTTTGGTTTTAATTATTTACTCTAAATTACTAATCCACTGTGCTATGTGGAGAAAAAGAAATTCCTCCCCCCCCCTTTTTTTCCTTCTTTTTTTTTTTCAAGGGGTTTTACGGAGGATTTCAAAAGAGAAAGTCCGTTTGGAATGTTTGGAATGTCTCTGTATCAACTACAAAGAGTCTTGAAAGCTTTAAGGGAGTAGCTCTATTTAAATTATAAGAGATTGTTTCTTTAATTCTGTAGCAGGAAGCCGGAGATAACAAATGCAGAAGCTGTAAACGCCATTTTGAAGACAATTAAACAAAAGAGGTTTTTATAACATTGAAGCTGGTATTTCAGATAGAAAAAGGTTTTAAAGTTCACAAGTTTGGTCTTTGCTCGTATTGATTTTTAATAGTCTCTTTTCTAAAGATTGTCCTGAGGGGGAGGGGTGCTGTCTAGTGCTGTGAATAACAGCTGCGAAGTTCAGGTCGGAGTTGAATGACTCAGCTTTGGGTTGATCCTCCCCCTCCGTCCACAGCTCACAAAAAAACAAACTGTGAACTTCAAAGAAGATTCTTACCAGCTGAGATTCCTCACTGCTTTTTTCTTGTCTGAAAAAAGAGTTATCTTCTTGATATTGAGTAGATAACGAACCTGAATTCTGGGGGCAGCCCTGTTAAGCTGCCGACGGCGACAGGCCACTCCCCGGAAGTCACAAAGTTGATCCCCTTATTCTCCACTCCAGAACCTTGGAGTTTGAAGTTCTTTGGTTCTCTTCTCCCACCCTCTGTGTTCCCACGAGGGGATTAGCATTACAGCTCAACTGCGCCCCTCCCACCCATAAAGACCAGGAGAGCATCGCTGCGCATAGCCAAATGCTACCATAGCAACTATGGCGTTGTCTGATGTCTTTCTTGCATGCTAAGATGGACTGACGGGGTGAAGCATAGCTTGCATTGTCCCTAGTGCGGATTCTTTTCCCAGCCTTGGTCACTTTACGAGGGGTGGACTTCAGTTCCCAGAATTCTTCAGCCAGGGAATTCTTCTTGTTCTACCCTCAGGTGCCTTGGAGAATAGTTTGACTTCCTCTTCTTTGTGGCAACCCCTGAGATATTGGAACACTGCTATCATGTCTCCCCTACTCCTTCTTTTCATTAAACTAGACATACCCAGTTCCTGCAACCGTTCTTCATATGTTTTAGTCTCCAGTCCCCTAATCATCTTTGTTGCTCTTCTCTGCACTCTTTCCAGAGTCTCCACATCTTTTCTACATCGTGGCGACCAAAACTGAATGCAGTATTCCAAGTGTGGCCTTACCAAGGCATTATAAAATGGTATTAACATTTCATGTGATCTTGATTCTATCCCTCTGTTTATGTAGCCTAGAACTGTGTTGGTTTTTTTGGCAGCTGCTGCACACGGCTGGCTCATATTTAAATGGTTGTCCACTAAGAGCCAAGGTGGCGCAGTGGTTAAATGCAGCACTGCAGGCTACTGCTAGATCAGCAGTTCAGCGGTTCAAATCTCACCGGCTCAGGGTTGACTCAGCCTTCCATCCTTCCGAGGTGGGTAAAATGAGGACCCGGATTGTTGGGGACAATATGCTGACTCTCTGTAAACCGCTTAGAGAGGGCTGAAAGCCCTATGAAGCGGTATATAAGTCTACTGCTATTGCTATTGGAATATTTTTTCAAATTATGTTAGAAGTTTGAAAAAAACAATAAAAATGATAAAAAAACTTAATATTTTTTTAAAAAAACATAATATTCTCCCCTCCAGAAAGCTTACTTGTTTAAATATAATTGATTTACTGAAATTCCTTGGGCTGTGGTCTATAACATAAATATTTTTAGCAGTGAGAAGCTTTGCTGGATTTGTATCTTTTACAGATTTCAACTGAAAGGACATATGCTTACCTATTATTTATTTTGTTAGGAATGTATTTGTTTGAATCGGTAGCTAGGATAAATAAAGCAAATCCTCTACTTGATTTTTGTCCTTCTATTTTGTTTTAAGCATCAAAAGCAATTGTCTACATCTACTATTCTGAACAATTACTGGACTGCCTTAAATTATCAATTTTTTTCCTAAGACTAGTCAGTAATAAAACTTGTGTTTTCTGTAATACAATGTTAAGGATGGATGGATGGATGGATGGATGGAGAGACAGACAGACAGACAGACGGACAGACATTGTGATCTCCTGAACCTAAAATATATTATCTATTTAGTTTTTGTTAGCCTCTGCTAACATCATTAGAATATAATCATATTCTTTCAGTTGTTTTTTTTAAAAAAAATGTTTGCTAGTGTAGGATAAAGCAAAATGGCAACCTGGAGGATTCTCTATGGAGATTCTTAGTCATCCAGGTCATGGTTGTCCCAGCTTCAGCTGAAAAAGCTTGGATGAGAGGCGAAATATCTTCAAAGAAAAACCAGAAAGTCCAGTTGCCTTTTGAAAGAAAACACCTTTGGGACAACCTGGAAGATTTGCATTTCTTTTACAACATTTCTACACCTACCCTGGTCTTGTCTTGGGAAAGAAAATGATAGGCAACTACATTCCAGCACTGTCTCCTGGCTCTGAAAAAGGATAAAATAAGTTGAAGCATAAGACAGTAACCTGGGAAAGTATCAGAGAGCAATCTTAGCAGATTGCTAAACAGATTGCTTCTAGACATTTATCTTTGGAGCTGTGGTGTCACAATGGGTGCAATGCAGGATTACAGGCTAGTTCTGCCCACCGCAGACCAATTCTGACCAGCTCAAGGTTGACTCAGCCTTCTGAAATTGGTAAAATGAGGATCCAGATTGCTAGGGCTGACTCTAAACTGCTTAGTGAGGACTGTAAAGCACTATAAAGTGGTATATAAGTCTAAATTAAAGTGACCAGATTTTCAGATTGGAAAAGAGGGACACCCTTGACCGGGGGGGGGGGGGGGGGTTGATTAAAAAAATTTTTTTTGTCAAAAGGTCACCCCAGGACACTGAAACCAGCATAAATACGAATCTGTTGCCAAACAAAATTTTGATCACGTGATCATGAGGATGCTGCAACGGTCGCTAAGTGTGAAAAATGGTCGCAACGGTCGCTAAGTGTGAAAAATGGTCGCAACGGTCGCTAAGTGTGAAAAATGGTCATCAGTCACTTTTTTCAATGCCATTGTAACTTTGGTCACTAAATGTTTTCCCCCTCCTCGAGACTCCTCACTTCTTCCTTCATTCCTCTTGCTGATCTACCTTCACCTTATCTGTCTTCTGCTCTTTCCCTCTCTTCCTTTCTTCCTCCCTCCTTCCATCCTCTTCTTTCCTCACTCACTCCCTTCCTCCTTTTTTCTCTTCCTTCCTCCTTCCATTCTTTATACGATATAAAATTCAATGAGGGTGAAACACACCAAATCTGGCAAAGCTGCCTTGCACCAACCTGGCCTGCCCATAGAATAGCAGCCACTTTGAGACACATAAACCTGGTCTGAACATATTGCATCACAAAGATTTGCAAAGATCACATTTGCAAAAAGGAACATTTCTTGTAGTAAATACATTTTATAAACAATTTAAAAGTAAAAATCCCCCCAAAATAATAAAAAGGTATTCTATAAATAAAAGAAATCCTTAAAAACCATTGTTAAGTATTACACCAGCAATAATTTATACTGTCACCATTTCAAACTATTCCACACAGAATAAATTGAAGTAAAATCATTTTAAACCATGAGGTTCCACAACGGTCACTAAGTGTGAAAATGGTCGCTAAGTGTGAAAAATGGTCATCAGTCACTTTTTTCAATGCCATTGTATCTTCCTGATTATTAAAGTGCAAATTCACTCAGTGTCAATCATGACTCCTGAGTCCATTTCAAAGTATTGTGCATAGAAATTTTAAAAATGGCTTGTTTCAATTTATTTTGGATAGAATCTTTTTTTAAATAGTCTAAGACAATTTAAAAAAAGAATCAACACAGAATACCACTATTTTAAAAAATCATATGCACAATAAATAACATATTATTTTAAAATACATTAAAAAAATAAAAGAAAAAACCCGGCTCACTTACCAGCAGGCAGGCAGTCAGCAGATCTTCGTAGCGATGGATGGAAGCACACAGGGAGCCTAGTATATACGCAACTGCAGTAACAATGACAATGATGAAGGATTGGATTGAGTTAAAGAATAAAAGAATTCTGCTCTTAGAAGGTCATGACCTGCAGGCAGGCTGGCATAATTTCTTATGGAATGACAAACATAAAACACAGGGATCTTCAAACCTGACAGCTTAAGACTGTGGACTTCAACTCCCAGAATTCCTCCGCCAGTCATATTGGCTCAGAAACTCTGGCAGTGAAGCATGCAAGTCTTAAAGCTGTCAAGTTACAAGATCCTTGCACCCCTAACCCTTTAGGGGAAAAAAACACAGGGATCTTCAAACCTGACAGCTTAAGACTGTGGACTTCAACTCCCAGAATTCCTCCTCCAGTCATGTGGCGGCGACATCATCTGCTCCATCTTCGGGTTTTTTCACAGGGGCAGGGCTGCCGCTGAAGATGCCGACGAGCCTCCCCCCCACCAGAATAACTCCTGCCGCCTCCCCCTCCAAGAGGACCACCACATTTGCTGCCCAGCGCTGCAGCCGAGGTGAAGCCGCCAAAGCTCCCGCAGGCGCCCCCGCCCATGGCAGCGGCGGCGGTGCCTGCCTCCCGCTCCGCTCGGAACACCTCACCTAAGCAGGGATGCTGGCGGGAGCTTTGGCGGCTTCACCTCAGCCGCAGCGTTGGGCGGCAAATCCGGCAGTGCTGTTGGGGGAGGAGGAGGCAGCAGAAGATATTCCGTTCGAGCAGAAAGCAGGGCAAGGGATGGGAGGAAAGGAAAGAGCCTGAAGCGCCCGAAGCGATGGGCTTTCGGAAGGCGGAAAATGGGAGGGGGGAGATACCGGCAGGTCAGGAGTCCAGGAGAGCCATCTCGGTGCTGCCGAGGGGGGGGGGACGCCAGGTGCTGGGCTGCCTCTGACTCGCCCTCTCCATGGCTCCCCAGGGCTGCAGCAAACCAAGCAACAAAGCGAGCTAGAAGGACCGCCGTTTTTTTAAAATATCTCTCCCAGTCTGGGGAAGTCCTTTGCGGGCGGCCAGTTCTAGCCGCCTGCAAAGGACTTTCCCACGTTTGCTTTCCCACACACACACACACACACACACAATCTCTCTCTCTCACACACACACACACACATTCTCCCACGCAGAGCGGGAAAGGCGGGACCAAAGCCTGGCCGCGAGCGAGGGAGCGCGCGGCGACCAGCAACGCCGGTGTTTTTCCCCCCCTCCTCCTCTCTCCGCCCCAGCAAGGGAGCACGCAGCGACCAGCAACGCCGGTGTTTTTCCCCCCCTCCTCCTCTCTCCGCCCCGAGCAAGGAAGGGAGCACGCGGCGACCAGCAACGCCGGTGTTTTTCCCCCCCCTCCTCCTCTCTCCGCCCCAGCAAGGGAGCACGCGGCGACCAGCAACGCCGGTGTTTTTCCCCCCCTCCTCCTCTCTCCGCCCCAACAAGGGAGCACGCGGCGACCAGCAACGCCGGTTTCCCCCCCCCTCCTCCTCTCTCCGCCCCGAGCAAGGAAGGGAGCGCGCGGCGAACAGTAACGCCGGTGTTTTTCCCCCCCCTCCTCCTCTCTCCGCCCCGAGCAAGGAAGGGAGCGCGCGGCGACCAGCAACGCCGGTGTTTCCCCCCCCTCCTCCTCTCTCCGCCCCGAGCAAGGAAGGGAGCGCGCGGCGACCAGCAACGCCGGTATTTTTTCCCCCCCCTCCTCCTCTCTCCGCCCCGAGCAAGGAAGGGAGCGCGTGGCGACCAGCAACGCCGGTGTTTTCCCCCCCCTCCTCCTCTCTCCGCCCCGAGCAAGGAAGGGAGCGCGCGGCGAACAGTCAATGCCGGTGTTTCCCCCCCCTCCTCCTCTCTCCGCCCCGAGCAAGGAAGGGAGCGCGCGGCGACCAGCAACGCCGGTGTTTTCCCCCCCCCCTCCTCCTCTCTCCGCCCCGAGCAAGGAAGGGAGAGCGCGCGCGACAGCAACGCCGGTGTTTTTTCCCCCCTCCTCCTCTCTCCGCCCAGCAAGGGAGCACGCGGCGACCAGCAATGCCGGTTTCCACCTCCTCCTCTCTCCGCCCCGAGCAAGGAAGGGAGCACGCGGCGACAGCAACGCCGGTATTTTTCCCCCCCCTCCTCTCTCTCCGCCCCGAGAAGGAGGAGCGCGCGGCGACCAGCAATGCGGTTTCCCCCCCTCCTCTCTCTCCGCCCCGAGCAAGGAAGGGAGCGCGCGGGCCAGCAACGCCGGTGTTTTTCCCCCTCATCCTTCTCTCAGCCGAGCAAGGAAGGGAGCACGCGGCGACAGCAACGCCGGTATTTTTCCCCCTCCTCCTCTCCGCCCAGCAAGGAGCACGCGGCGACAGCAATGCCGGTTTCCCCCCCTTCCTCTCTCCAGCCCCGAGCAAGGAAGGGAGCACGCGGCGACCAGCAACGCCGGTATTTCCCCTACTCTCCCCGATCCCCCCCTCCTCCTCTCTCCGCCCCGAGCAAGGAAGGAGCACGCGGCGACCAGCAACGCCGGTGTTTTTCCCCCCCCTCCTCCTCTCTCCGCCCCAGCAAGGGAGCACGCGGCGACCAGCAATGCCGGTTTCCCCCCCCTCCTCCTCTCTCCGCCCCGAGCAAGGAAGGGAGCACGCGGCGACCAGCAACGCCGGTATTTTCCCCCCCCTCCTCCTCTCTCCGCCCCGAGCAAGGAAGGGAGCGCGCGGCGACCAGCAATGCCGGTTTCCCCCCCCTCCTCCTCTCTCCGCCCCGAGCAAGGAAGGGAGCGCGCGGCGACCAGCAACGCCGGTGTTTTTCCCCCCCTCCTCCTCTCTCCGCCCCGAGCAAGGAAGGGAGCACGCGGCGACCAGCAACGCCGGTATTTTTCCCCCCCCTCCTCCTCTCTCCGCCCCAGCAAGGGAGCACGCGGCGACCAGCAATGCCGGTTTCCCCCCCCTCCTCCTCTCTCCGCCCCGAGCAAGGAAGGGAGCACGCGGCGACCAGCAACGCCGGTATTTTTCCCCCCCCTCCTCCTCTCTCCGCCCCGAGCAAGGAAGGGAGCGCGTGGCGACCAGCAACGCCGGTGTTTTTCCCCCCCCCTCCTCCTCTCTCCGCCCCGAGCAAGGAAGGGAGCGCGCGGCGACCAGCAATGCCGGTTTCCCCCCCCTCCTCCTCTCTCCGCCCCGAGCAAGGAAGGGAGCGCGCGGCGACCAGCAACGCCGGTGTTTTTCCCCCCCCCCTCCTCTCTCCGCCCCGAGCAAGGAAGGGAGCACGCGGCGACCAGCAACGCCGGTGTTTTTCCCCCCCCTCCTCCTCTCTCCGCCCCAGCAAGGGAGCACGCGGCGACCAGCAACGCCGGTGTTTTTCCCCCCCCTCCTCCTCTCTCCGCCCCAGCAAGGGAGCACGCGGCGACCAGCAATGCCGGTTTCCCCCCCCTCCTCCTCTCTCCGCCCCGAGCAAGGAAGGGAGCACGCGGCGACCAGCAACGCCGGTGTTTTTCCCCCCCCTCCTCCTCTCTCCGCCCCAGCAAGGGAGCACGCGGCGACCAGCAACGCCGGTTTCCCCCCCCTCCTCCTCTCTCCGCCCCGAGCAAGGAAGGGAGCACGCGGCGACCAGCAACGCCGGTGTTTTCCCCCCCTCCTCCTCTCTCCGCCCCGAGCAAGGAAGGGAGCACGCGGCGACCAGCAACGCCGGTTTTCCCCCCCCCCCCCCTCTCTCCGCCCCAGCAAGGAAGGGAGCACGCGGCGACCAGCAACGCCGGTGTTTTCCCCCCCTCCTCCTCTCTCCTTAAATAAAATTAAATTATAATAAAATTACAATAAAATTATCAGAATAAAATAATACATTATTTATTTATTTACTCACCACCAGTGAGTAAGCGCAGCAGCTGCAACCCCAACAAGAAAGAAAGACGAAATAAAAATGGAAACTCGCGCATGCGCCCTCAGCGAAGGAGTCCAGCCAATCAGTGAGCTGGTTGGCCAGCTCACTGATTGGCTGGAGTCCAGCCAATCAAATCAATGAGCGGCAGGCTGGGCTGGCTTAAATTTGTAGGTAGCATAGAACGAAACGATGAGCCAGCCCAGCAGCTGATGGGCGGGAGCTGCGCGCGCCAAAAAAAGCGTGCCTTTTTAAAAAGCGGGCGGGACGCGGGAATATGCATCAAAAGGCGGGGGTGTCCCGCCAAAAGCGGGACGTCTGGTCACCTTAGTCTAAATCCTAGTGCTATTATTATTTATAATGCCTTTATTATTTTTACAAATAAATCCAGGTGGTGAATATATCCAACACTTTCCTTCTCCTATTTTTCCCCACAGCAACAACCTTGTGAGATAGGTTGGGCCGAGAGTGACTGCCCAATAATCACCCAACTTGTTTTCATAGTCTCCTGCTTTCTAGCCCGATGCCTTGAACACTAGATCAAACTGACCATGGTTGATGTTTTGTGACATGTAATGCCATTATCATGTGCTTTCAAAATTTGGAATATTTACAGGATTGGAGAGTTCTGTAAATAAGATACATTTAGTTTGGGTAAATTTAAATTGAGTTTAGTTTGGATAAATTAACAATGTTTTACTCAAATTCAGGAAGCCTGTGATATGAATCGAGGTCTTCAAGTTAAAGTTGAAGAAAAGTTTCGAAGAGTCAAGGTATGTTAATTTAAAATTTATTCTAGAATTTTATTCTTTCTAATAGCTAAGCATTTCTGTTTTGTACATATATAAAATTGTTACAGAATTAAGATGAGATACAGCTATGGAATTTAGAAAGCTGTGTTTAGGTAACAAAGCTATTTCATCTGTGTAATATTAATATCACTTACTATGTAAATGCTACTTTTCTAGAAACAAGTTGCCTTCTAGCGCAAATTATTTTTGAATTCTTAAAAGAAAAAAAAATGGTGAATGGTGCCTTCTTTAATCATGAACCAGCAAAATGTATCGTTACCTTCCTGGCACAAATATCCACATCTTGCTTGGGGAATTCTGGGAGTTGAAGACTACATATCTTAAAGTTGTCAAGATTGAGAAATGCTTATCCATTCTATTTCTGTTGTAGAAAACAAAGTATTAGTATGAAATATTAGGAAGATTTTAGCTTTGGTTGATGTGCTATTCTTAGTCAAAACATTTTCCAGAGTACCCATGCTTGGTATTTTCAGTTGATATTTTCAGTACAAACGAATACTTACAAGAACTGGTGTTAAATCTCATAGAACTGACTTGGCTAACTACAGGTAATCCTCGACTTATGACCACAATTGAGCCCAAAGTTATGTTGTTAAATGAGAATTTTGTTAAGTGACGTTTGCCCCATTTTTTGACATTTCTTGCCACGTTAAGTGAATCACTGCAGACGTTAAGTTAGTCACATGATTGTTAAGTGAATCTGTCTTCCCCATTGACTTTGCAAAAGGGTTTGCAAAAAATGCGATCACATTACTCTGGGACACTGCAACCATCGTAAAATCAGTTGCTGAGTCTGAATTTTGGTCTTTTGACCATGGGGATGCTGCAAATGGTCATAAGTCTGAAAGTTTTTCTGTGCCGTCGTAACTGTAAATGGTCACCAAATGAAAAGTTGTAAGTCAAGGATTACCTTTACTTTTTGAACAGATACTGTATGAACCAGTGTCCAAGCATCTGAATTTTGATCATATGATGATGGGGATACTGCAAATATTGTAACTGTGAAAAACAGTCATAAGTCGCTTTTATCAGTGCAGTTATAACTTTGAACAGTCATTAAATGAACTGTTGCAAGACGAGGACTACCTGTATATTTCATATACATGTAATTAAAAAATGACCAAAATTTGGTTTGATTTGTAGCTGCAGATGGCTGCAGATCTTCGAAGAATGAAAGGTTCACAGGGAGAACATGACCAGCTGGACCCTTTGCCCAACATGCTTCAACAAAGAAATGGTGAAATAGAAGAAATGAAAGTGAAACCATTAGAAAAACCAATGGTATGTACATGACTAAATTATCAAATCCTTTATTGGCAGTTAGTGAAGGAATGATTTAGAACTAATCTGGAAAACATTACATAGTATAAGCCCATGCAGCAAAAAGAATCATGAAATAAGAGTGAGTGGCTTAACCATAAATACCTGAGATGTACAACTGAAGAAAATAGATCTCCCATAAAGGAATTTATGCCGAAAATAACATGGGGCCCATCTCTCTCTGACACACAGGGAATAGTGGAGAGTACGCCAAAAGTGAGGGATTCCCAGGCATATAGGTGATGGCAGCAAGAACTATGAAATCAAGGCAAGAGGCACAAGCAGGGTGTTTAAATGCAAAAGGTTTCAGGAAAGGAGTGTGTGAGGGAGCTCCCCAATGCATCATGGATATTCAGTGGCAAAATACCGTAATTAAATTATAATCATGCAATTTCTGTTTCTCAGTTTATAATGTGGTTTTAAGAATGAAATAGGAGCAATTTGCTTTAGAGAGCCCCAAAATTGGAATAAAAATGAAACGTGGCCATGCTTCTTCCAACGATTGTCAATCCTGAAGTGAATGTGGCTGAGGCCATCTTTGAAGCTTTAGGGTTGCCACAAGGAAGAAGAAGGGACAGGACAGGGGAAAATAACTAACTGGGGGCTTGTAGTCAAACCAAGAACATTCCAACACGTGACTGGGGGAGAGGAGGAGTGGAGTAACCAAGCAACTGGCCAGCACCTCTATTGGACAATATAACTGATGACTTGGGGGAAGGGTAACTTTTTAAATTTTATAATTAAAAAGTAATTAGATGAAAACCACAGGAACTTTCAGAGTTGGTTTTCACCAGTTGTGTCAATATGATGTATCCAATAAAATGTTCTTTGAGGAATCTACTTGCCTTGGAGTTCTGCTTTCTATGGGTGCATTACTTGGAACACTGACAGATACAGAAGAATGACTTTGGGTTGTTTTTACCCTTATCCCAAGCATTGTTCATCATGATTGTAGATGATACTGAAAGACTTGAGGAACTCCATTACTGAGGAATAGTACACACAATAGTTTGCTCTGTCAATCTCAGTTCCAGGAAGTACAATAAAGAAGGGAAGTGGTGTTACAACTTTGCATTTATATAAAGACAAGCTTTAATATTCATTGAGCAAGCCATTTTGGAATAAGAACCCAAAATGTGTTTTCATGGTTGTGTTTTCTAGGCTGATTTCACGAAGCATAAAAGCAATAAAATACCACAAATATCTATTTGGTGTGTAAGCTGTTAATTTCATTAATCATTTGATAATTTTCCTCTTGAAGATAGTTGAATTTATATATTCCCTTATACATATTTTTACCTCAGGCTATAGCATAATTTCATACATTGAATGGGATGATTTCCCCTATCTGAAGGTGGGCCCAAGCTGATCTTTCCTGGTCTTAGTCCAATACCTTAATCATACACCACTTTCAATGTTTTAATATTACTTCATGAGCCAGATTCAATGATATTTTTCAATGATAATTGAAGTTGTTCTCTTCCTTCAATTTTTTTCTTCTTCTGTATTCTCTCCTGAAAGCGACAGATTTTCGCTGGCTAGAAAAGTCACTATTGTTCTGTACTGAGAGCGTCATAAATCTTTTTGAATGGTTTTGGCTGCTAATTTTGCTTCATATATTACACGTTTTTAATCCTAATATCTTTATATGGGGATTAAGTGAAAAAGATGGAAGGAACTGAGACCTGCGATGTGAAGGTTGACTTTATGCAATTGTATGTTTTCTAATACTTACTTTTTGTTTCCTTATTTTTAGTAAAGAGAAAGAAAATTTGAAGAATGAATTATCTTTACAGCTGGTATCCTTCTGCGACGACTGCGGGAGATAGGGGTGGGGGGCACTGTTTTGCAGTGGTTCTCCTCCTATCTCTCGGACAGGTCGCAGTCGGTGTTGGTGGGGGGGCAGAGATCGTCCCTGAGGCCCCTAACTTATGGGGTGCCGCAGGGGTCGGTCCTATCCCCCCTACTATTTAACATTTACATGAAACCGCTGGGCGAGATCATCCGAAGGCACGGGATAAAATACCACCAATATGCGGACGATACACAGTTGTATCTGTCCGCCCCGTGCCAACTCAATGAAGCGGTGGACGTGATGAGCCGGGGTCTAGAAGCCGTTAAAGACTGGATGAGAGCAAACAAGCTGATACTCAACCCAGACAAGACCGAGTGGCTGTTGTGTTTCCCTCCCAAAAATTTGACCAACATACCATCACTCAGGCTGGGGGGACAAAACTTATACCCCTCAGAAAGGGCCCGCAACTTGGGAGTCCTCCTGGACCCACAGCTGACTTTTGACCACCATCTCTCAGCTGTGACCAGGGGGGCATTTGCCCAGGTTCGCCTGGTGCGCCAGTTGCGGCCCTACCTGAATCGGGAGGCCCTCACAACAGTCACTCGAGCCCTTGTGATCTCCAGGCTGGAATACTGTAATGTGCTCTACATGGGGCTGCCCTTGAAGAGCATCCGGAGACTTCAGCTAGTCCAGAATGCGGCCGCGCGAGTGATCGTGGGCGCACCACGGTTCGCCCACATAACACCGATCCTCCGTGAGCTGCACTGGCTACCTGTCGATCTCCGGGTGCACTTCAAGGTCCTACTCACCACCTATAAAGCGCTCCATGGTAGTGGATCTGGCTATTTGAGAGACCGCCTTCTGCCAATTACCTCCCTGCGTCCCATCAGATCGCATAGAGTTGGCCTCCTCCGTATTCCATCCACCAGTCAGTGCCGACTGGCGACTACTCGGAGGAGAGCCTTCTCTGTTACGGCTCCGACACTATGGAACAATCTCCCCGTGGAGATTCGTACCCTCACCACCGTCCAGGCCTTCCGCACAGCCCTCAAGAACTGGCTAGCCCGTCAGGCCTGGGGATAAGTCTACTTTCGCCCCTCCCGAATGCTGAGTGAATGTTGAGTTTTACTGTTTAATTTATTTTGTTCACATTTCTTTTGTATTGTCCTACACTCCCTTTCCTTTTTGATTGTAAGCCGCCCTGAGTCCCCTCAGGGAAAAGGGCGGCCTATAAATGTCCAATAAATGACAAATGACAAAATGACAATGGCCACACCGCCACCCCTTCTCCGGGCTCTCGGCTGATGCAGCACCTGAAATCCGGCTGGGCACATCTCAACGAGGGGGACTCCT
Organism: Thamnophis elegans; assembly: GCF_009769535.1. NCBI lineage: Eukaryota > Metazoa > Chordata > Lepidosauria > Squamata > Natricidae > Thamnophis > Thamnophis elegans. The sequence goes on along the minus strand of NW_022473894.1, from coordinate 39,474 downwards.
CCCTCCGTGCCCAGCCATGTTTCAGTAATACATGCCAGGTCTGCGCCCTCATCAGTTATCAAGTCCCGGATGAGGGGGGCCTTATGAACGACAGACCTGGCATTTAGCGACAGCAGCCTGAGACCAGGGTCCTGATTACTCGCGCCATCTGACCTTGGAGTGGGACTCCTAGGGCCGGAAGGAGGGATCTCTATGACACAGCGAGCCCTCCTTCCCCGATGATGGCCTGCCCTAAAGTCCCCGCCATATCTGCCTCTCCCTGTTATGACCGCGATGCTCCGACCCTCTCCCGTGGATATAGCTCCCCCAACCACCCCGATGGCCCCCGCATACCCCGCCAGGTCCTCCGAATCACTCATACCCAAACTCTCACACAAACAGTCCTCACTGAAAAAGTTAAAACACCAATACAACTATTTAATAATAAAAAGTGAGATCATTCATATCATCTCAAGCAATCCCATGCACTCAACATACCGATTAAAAGAGATATAGGAAAAAGTCGCGCAGGTTCACAGCGTCTGTAGGCCGAAGCCTCACCCCCCCTCTGTTTCTCACCAGTGGTCCGAGTAAAATTAAGCAAGCGCTGTCCAAGATAGGAATCCAGAGGTAGATGCACATAATAATAGTCAAAGCAACTGAGGTTGAGGCAGCAAGGTCAGCAGCCCAAATCACCCACCCAACCATGATAACCATGGTCCAGTTGGTGACAAACCACATACCACTCCTCCTCAGGCCCCAGCGCAGCATGGTTACTCAGCCAGGTCTGTGGTCAGATCTAAGTCCAATGCGAAGGTTAAATATTGCACACCCTCCTGGTCACACACCGTCTTATCGCTTCTCCCAATCCCACAGTGAAGGCTCCTCACTTCCTCTCCTCCAAAACTAGCGAGCCAGGGTCTAATCGTGGTCTTGCCGTCTTAGCGCTGTCCCTGCCACCACCGTTGCATTGAAAAAAAACGCCGGACTAAAGGGAGTTCAAAGTGCCACCGCCATTTTCTGCATCCAGCGTGGGGGGGGGGACTCTCCGGAGCGTGCAGGTGTCCAGGGGGCGCGTGGGCAACCCCCCTTCAGCGCTCCTCACTCCTTGCTCCTCACTTCACACTCCAAAAAAAAACCGGCAGCCAGGAGGTTTAGGCTTGCTGTAGCCGGCATAGAGTAAAAGCCCTCGTGCTGCCCCCGTTCGCCTGGGGGGGTGGGAAAGGCCATTCATGTGTAACTACGGTCGTCGTTCGCCGTTCGCACCACCCGGGCCGTCTGGAGGAGGGGGGAGCCACTCGTATACCTCTTCCCCACCACCTCACAGGGCTCAAAAACAGGGCTCAAAACAAAACGCAGCAGTTCTTTTGGCTGCGAGCCGCCCGTATTGTCTCCTTGGGAGGGGGAAAGCCCGTTCACAGTCTCTCGCTGCCACTCCAGACAGCCGCCGCTCGCAGTCTCTGGGGGGGGGAGGAAGGAGGGGAGCCGTTCGTATGCTTCTTCCCCACCACCTCCCAGGGCTCAAAACAAAGCACAGCAGTTCTTTCGGCTGCAAGCCGCCCGTATCATCTCTGTGGGGGGGGGGGAGGCCGTTCACAGTCTCTTGCTACCACTCGCTGCCACTCCAACAGTTGCTCTGTCTGGGGCTGTCAGGGGCTGTCCGGGAAGGCTTCTCATCAACAATCGCCGTTCCCTGTTCCTCTCAAGTTCCTCTTACCAGGCCTAGCTCTTCCGGCATCAAACTGCAGCAAAACTCGAATTATCAGCTGTTGTTTGTTCTTCTTCATGCCCGAGCGAAAAGCTTAAGCAGCCATCTTCCTCGCACATGCGCGTTATTTTTTTTTCTGGGAGTTGAAGTCCACAAGTCTTAAAGTTGCCAAGTTTGGGAACCACTGATTTAGGGGACTGTGGTTGCCAGCCTCTACCAACTGTCATCCTGCCTCAAACCTCTGTGGCTGCCCTCCCAGTGGCCGTTGCTTAGTGACCCCTGGTGGGGGCACCTCTGATGTCACAGTGGAGGGAGGGGAGGGGGCTGGGGGGGGGGCTGCAACCGTCAGGAAAGACCCAGCCCTCCCCACCCAGCCCAGCTCCCTGCTGCCCAAAGCCCCCATCAGGGCCACCTAAAACAATCACGGTCACCTATTCCTCTTCCTGCTCAGGTCTTTTTTGGTGGGGGGTCCAAAGCCCCCTGGCAGCAGCAGCAGCTCCCCTCCCAGGACCCCCCCTGAAGGGTAAGGTGACCAGATTTTCAGATTGGTAAAGAGGGACACCTTTGACCGGGGGGGGGAGGGGGGTTGATTAAAAATGTTATACGGAGCAACAAAATTTTTCATACAACGCAAAAATAGTATTGTAATTTTTTAAAAAAATTTCAGCAAAACTACAATTTACAAATATAAATTGTAACTGTTGCCAAACATCAAAATTTTGATCACGTGGCCATGAGGATGCTGCAACGGTCGCTAAGTGTGAAAATGGTCGCTAAGTGTGAAAAAATGGCCATCGGTCACTTTTTTCAATGCCATTGTCACTTTGGTCACTATACCACCTTTCTTGCCACAGTTCTTAAGTGAATAACTGCCAAAGTCCATCTTGCCTTCCGGGGGGGCTGCTGGGAAGGCTCTTTCCTCCTGACCCCATCGCCGCTTCTTTCCCTTTCAGGAAGGCCAAGAAGGAAGGAGACCTGCTCGCTGCCCAGGCCCGCCTGGAGGATGTGGAGGCCCTACTCAACTCCAAGGAGGCTGCGCTCCACACCGCCTTGGGGGAGAAGCGCAACCTGGAGGCTGAAGTCCGTGACCTCAGAGGCCAGCTGGCCAAGGTAGACCAGGCACACCTGCGAAGAACCCCGGGGGTCCCTCTGCTCCGCCCTCGAGATGGGAGGGGGCCTCTTTCTCCTTCTGGGCCTCCCTCCCGCGTCCATCTTTGGACTCCCGGTCCCAAAACGTGCCAGGAGGAGTGAGTTTGTAGGCTCAGGTAGACTATGCCTGTAAATGTCTCTTGTGCAGAAGGGGAAGGGTCCTTCTGCTAGGACAGCGGTTCCCAAACTTGGCAACTTTAAGACTTGTGGACTTCAACTCCCAGAATTCTCCAGCCAGCAGAGCTGGGAGTTGAAGTCCACAAGTCTTAAAGCTGCCAAGTTTGGGAACCACTGTGCTAGGAGACCGGTCACCAGCCTTCCAGGTCCTTCCTAGGCTGGTCGACCTTTTTAGGCTTCCAGGACAGAAGGCAGGCTGGTGGTCTTTGAGTTTCTTCCCCCTCCCGGACAATGGGTGGCTGGGCTCCTGCGATGCTTTTAATTTGGCCATGCTTCCTCTTTGGGTGGCTTCTGTAATCGTGGCTTTAACGTGTGCTGTGCCGGAAGGAGGCCAAAACAGCAGGAAGATACAGAAGAATATTTCTTCAGCTTGGCAGCTGACGGGGGAATTCTGGGAGTTGAAGTCCACCCATCATTCAGCTGCCAAGGTTGAGGATTTCCTTGGTCTGTGAGGACCAGCAGAGATGTTGACTGTGCTCAGTTGTGGCCCTTCAAAGGTAGACTGCTCCTGGCCACAGAGGTGCCATCGACTGTCCTGAATTTAGTCCCTCCTTGCCTCTGCTTTCCCCACTTTATGTCTGTCCTGCACCCTCTCTGGGCTGTGCTCCAAGACAGTCTGGATTTTAAGATCAGCTTCATTTTACCTTCACTCCCCCCACCCTCCCACTTGCTCCCCCAAACTGGCTGGGGGGGCTGGAGAAGCTCATTGTGTAAATGCTTTACCAGTTGACATTCACGTCTGCAGGCACCAGGTGAGGCCAGCAGGGGGCGGTGGAGCCCACCATTTGCCAAGGCAGAGAGGAGGAATGGACAGCTGGACAGCAAATGGACTCTTCCATTCACCGGCCTTTCAGAGGATCTGGCTGTGGGGACTCTTGCTCCCATCATCCCCAGCCAGGGGCATTTTCCATTTGTTTGTTTGTTTCTATAGTTTATTTATTTATATCCTGCCTTTATTATTTTTATGAACAACTCAAATTGGCCACAATACCAAATTACTCCTCCTTCCTGTTTTTCCCAGCACAACAACCCTGTGAGGTGGGCTGGGCTGAGAGAGAAGGAGCGGTGCCAAAGTCACACGGTCAGCTTTCACGCCCAAGGCGGGAGTAGAACTCCCAGTCCCCCTGTGATTGGTCCAAAGTAACCCGGGGCTTCTGTGCCTAAGATAGGACTAGAACTCCCAGTCTCCTGGTGATTACACCAAAGTCCCCCCAGGGACTTTTATGCCTAAGGCGGGACTAGAACTCCCAGTCCCCCTGTGATTGGACCAAAGTCACCCAGGGGCTTCTGTACCTAAGGCAGGACTAGAACTCCCAGTCTCCTGGTGATTACACCAAAGTCCCCCCAGGGGCTTTTATGCCTAAGGTGGGACTAGAACTCCCAGTCTCCTGGTGGTTGGACCAAAGTCACCCAGGGGCTTCTGTACCTAAGGCAGGACTAGAACTCCCAGTCTCCTGGTGATTACACCAAAGTCCCCCCAGGGGCTTTTATGCCTAAGGCGGGACTAGAACTCCCAGTCCCCCTGTGATTGGTCCAAAGTAACCCGGGGCTTCTGTGCCTAAGGCAGGACTAAAACTCCCAGTCTCCCTGGGATTGGACCAAAGTCACCCAGGGACTTCTGTGCCTAAGGCAGGACTAGAACTCCCAGTCCCCCTGTGATTGGACCAAAGTCACCCGGGGCTTCTGTGCCTAAGGTGGGACTAGAACTCCCAGTCTCCTGGTGATTACACCAAAGTCCCCCCAGGGGCTTTTATGCCTAAGGTGGGACTAGAACTCCCAGTCTCCTGGTGATTACACCAAAGTCCCCCCAGGGACTTTTATGCCTAAGGCGGGACTATAACTCCCAGTCTCCTGGTGGTTGGACCAACGTCACCCAGGGGCTTCTGTACCTAAGGCAGGACTAGAACTCCCAGTCTCCTGGTGATTACACCAAAGTCCCCCCAGGGGCTTTTATGCCTAAGGCGGGACTAGAACTCCCAGTCCCCCTGTGATTGGTCCAAAGTAACCCGGGGCTTCTGTGCCTAAGGCAGGACTAGAACTCCCAGTCCCCCTGTGATTGGACCAAAGTCACCCAGGGACCTCTGTGCCTAAGGTGGGACTAGAACTCCCAGTCTCCTGGTGGTTGGACCAAAGTCACCCAGGGACTTCTGTGCCTAAGGTGGGACTAGAAATCCCAGTCTCCTGGTGATTACACCAAAGTCCCCCCAGGGGCTTTTATGCCTAAGGCGGGACTAGAACTCCCAGTCTCCTGGTGATTGGACCAAAGTCACCCAGGGGCTTCTGTGCCTAAGGCGGGACTAGAACTCCCAGTCTCCTGGTGGTTGGACCAAAGACACCCAGGAGCTTCTGTGCCTAAGATGGGACTAGAACTCCCAGTCTCCTGGTGATTAGACCAAAGTCACCCTGGGCTTCTGTGCCTAAGGCCGGACTAGAACTCCCAGTCTCCTGCTAGTATTCATTTGCTGACAGGTGCCTTCTGGCTTTCCTTCTGCTTCAGACTCTCTGGCGTTTTTCCCTCCCTGCAGATTCTTAAGAGGCTTGAGGAGACCTTCAGTGGGAGAAGCTGAATCGGGATGGATGGCTTAAACTCCCAGTTCTTGACTAGGGGAGAGGTACCTGAAGAGGATGGTGCTCCTTTGGAGCAGCTGAGGCTACACAGGCTCTCCCTTCCGGGCGTGACAGGGGTCCTTCCTTTGTCCCCCTGCAGTTGGAGGTGTCCTCGGAGGAGCCAATGTCACGACAACACAACGTGCGGTCTCGACAGTCCAAGACCGCTGTTAACACTTTTGCCACTGGACGGTCCAGTTGGACCTAAACCATCCCGTAGAGACGATGAACAGGAAGACAAAGCCTTGCTGGTCTCAGGAACATCGCAAAGTCTCTGATTGACCCAAGGGATGCGCTTCAAGCTGGCAGCAAACAGGCAGCCCTAAGCTGACGAAGTCGGAGACGGCTCCGGAAAGAAGGAAGTGAAAGTGAGTCCATCGGGTGAGGTTTTTTGTTTTTCTATTCTGAGAAGATTGGCCAAAGAAACTTTTTTTAAAAGATAAATTAGTCCTTTAAGTAAAAGAATAAAGCGACAAATTTAATTCTTATTGGACTGCCTTGGAAAGTTTTTGGGTTTTTTTGTAACGATATTTTGTGGATTGAAGTGACTGTAAGGTTTCCTGTTTCTCCGCTTGAAGTGAACGGATTGATTTTTTTCCCTCTATTTTTTGTCACCTTATTTTTTGGCTTGAACTAAAACCCTCTTTTTTAAAGCACACTTAAATAATTGTAGTTAAATGAGAATTGTGGTACATTGATAGTAAAATGCATAAAGATTTAAAATATACAATTCAATATGAATGGTATAGGTAATGATTGTGGAAGAAACGCACAAAACGTATTTGTAACCAATCGACACGCTTTCTACAAGATGTAATGAAGGATGATTCTTTTTTTCTGTTTTTGTTTAATTAAAACAATAAAAAAAACTTTTCCAAAAAAAGAGGGTGGGGCTCTCCCTTCTGGGCGTGACGGGGGTCCCTCCTTTGTCCCCCTGCAGTTGGAGGGAGCCTTGGCCGACATCAAGAAGCAGCTTCAGGATGAAATGCTGTGGCAGATGGATGCGGAGAACAGGCTGCAGAGCCTGAAGGAGGAGCTGGATTCCAGAAAAACATCTACAGTGAGGTGAGTCCCAGAATCCAGAAGGTCCCCTTAGAGGTCATCTAGCCCAACCCTGCCCTGTCTAGAAAGGGGACCCTGCTGCTCCATAGCTCTCGTAGTCACAAATTCCCCCTTACTTTGAGTTGGGGGTTTCCCTCCGTAAAAGACCCACCCATTCTCAAATAAAGCTTATTGTTAAGTTTCCTTATAAAATAAAAACAGAGAAAAAACAGAAGTTAGAGAAGGAAGAGACAAGAGACGGAGAGAAAAAAGTGGAGACTTCAAACTTTTTTCATGCAGGTAGTCCTGGAGTTGCAGCAGTTCATTTAGTGACTGCTCAAAGTTACAACGGCCCTGAAAAACGTGGTGTGGGACTGTCCTTCCCCTGCATGACGGTGGCCTCCATCCCCAGGGTCCTTTCCTGATCCCCTTTTGCAACCTGCTGACAGACAAAGTCAAAGCCAGATTCACTTAACAACCTAGGTTGTTAACAACTGAAGCGATTCATTTAGCGACTGTGGCAAGAAAAGTCATAAAATGGGGCAAAGCTCACTTAACAAATGTTTCACTTAGCAACAGAAATGTTGGGCTCAACAGTGGACGTAAGTTGAGGACTACCTGTACAGTGGCAAAGAATCCCCCCCCCAGTTTACATTTCCCAATATTTCAAGCCATTTCACTAATAATAGCTAATCACTAATCGTCCGAACCTAAGCGACAGAGAGTCCCTCTCCATGGGCTGGGAGACTTGAACTCGCCACCCTGCCTTGGGCCAGGCAGTCAGCCCAGCTCCTGCAGCCTCTTCTCCCCACATCTGGGAACGGCCCCACAGAGGAGCTGGAGATCCTGGGGGCTGCAGGGGGGGCTGGGGGGGGAAGGGGTTGCGGTTGGGGGGGATTGTGCCTCCCTGCCAGTCCTGGGATGCCTTGCTCACCCTCTGCCCCCGGCAGGAGCTCCGTGAGAGCAAACGCCGCCACGAGACGCGCCTGGTGGAGACCGACAACGGGCGCCAGCGGGAGTTCGAGAACAAGCTGGCCGATGCGCTGCAGGACCTCCGTGGGCAGCACGAGGCCCAGGTCAGGCTCTACAAGGATGAGCTGGAGACGACCTATGCAGCCAAGGTAGGTCGCCCGGGGGTGGCTGGGGGGTGGACTCCCGCTCCCATCCTCCCCAAGCCGCCATCCTTCTGCTGCCCCCTCCCTTTCAGGTGCTCTGGAGTCCAGGGAAGGCCCCCCTGCTCCCCCTCACCGCAGCCTTGAGAGGGTGGGGGGTGGGGGCACTGAGGCAGGACAGGGCCAAGCTCTTAGCCTTGAAGGGGGAGGGGTCCCCACTCCTGCCCTGCAGAGCAGTCTGAGCAGCCTTGAGGTCTAGCCCCTTTGCCATAAGCCTCTTTCTGGCCTTTGCAGCTGGAAAACGCCAAGCAGTCGGCCGAGAGGAACAGCAGCCTGGCTGGGACGGCTCACGAGGAGCTTCAGCAGACACGGATTCGCATCGACAGCCTCTCCGCCCAGCTCAGCCAGCTGCAGAAGCAGGTAGGGGCCCCGCGGGGGGAGGGGCGGGAGGGGGGCAGCTCCCACGGCCGCTCGGCCTCCAGCCGCTTTAGCTCCGGCCGCAGGAAGGGCGTCTCTTTGTGGCACCTGGTTCTGGACCCCCTTAGAAGGTTTGGGGGTGCTGGTGGTCCTGGACTTACAACCATTTGTTAGTGACCGTTCAGTGTTACGGTGGCCCTGAAAAAAAGGTTTTTTTTTAAAGAAAAAGAATAAAAATATATATAATAATAAAAAATCAGCCGATGGGCAGAAGCGCCGTATGTGGAGGACTGGCTCTGGGGAGCAACGTCCCGTTGGCCACTTTACGGGGCCCCCTCCCGATGGGAGGCCTCCCCTCTTCCCTCCCTGGGGGAGGACATCCAGTGCCCCCCCTGCAATCTTTTTTTTTTTTTTTTTTTTTTTTCTGTGTATAAAATATTTTATTCAATTTTCACATTCCATTTGCAATCATTTATATACAGGGTATTTACTATAAGAAAAGAAAAAAAAAAGAAAAAGGGAATAAAACGAACAAATAAAAAGGAAACACAACTCATCATTCACAACCCCACCTAACCCTTGCATCCTCCATACACCCCATCTACCCCCTCCAACTTTCCTTTCTCCCTCTAACACTCCCCTCCTACTTCCCTTTCCCCTCAAGCCTTCCTTCTCCCCTTACTCCCCAGACACCCTCCTTACATACTCCTTACATTCCCCTTACTCCTTCCTTACTCCTCCCTCTTCCATCCCTCTACCTCCCTCCTTGGTGTATGCCTTTATTCGAGTGTTGTTTGATCTGATAAAAGTAAAGTGAACCAAGGAAAATAATAATAATAATAATAAAAAAAAAGAACCACCGTATATAAATACATTCTTGTTCTTATTAAAACTATATTAACACCCCCCACCCCACCCCCCACAATCCCCATCCCTAATCCTCCCGACTTCCCAGGGCCCACACCTGGCACTACCTTCTATCTAAAATATCTTGTATACATATGGATTAAAAAATAAAAGTAATATATCAAAAAAAAAAAAAAAAAAAAAAAAGGGAAAAGCAGAGAAAGAAAAAAAAAAAAAAGGAAAAAAAGAAAAGAGAAAAGAGAAAAAAGAAAAAAAGAGACCACTCTTTGTGTTGATCTCAGCCCCCCATCTTTATCTATGCTTAAATAGTATAAATCATTCTATCTATATTTTATTCTCATCTCTTACTTCTTTGGCTCTCCCGTTCCCTTCCTAAACCTCATGATCCCTTCCAATAAGATTTAAGCAACGTGGTTCATGCCATATATTCAAATATAACTTTACAGACAAGTAATCAAACTTTCCCTTCTAGTAAAATTTAAACAACGTAAGTGATCTTTCTTTACCCCTTTTTCAAACAGTAATTCAAAATAATCTAACCAGATTTCCCCTTCTTAGTAAAGTTAAGCAGCGTAGATCAGATATTACTTTACACAGGAATCAATTTCTATCTTAAGATAATTCCAACCGACTTCCCCTTCTAATAGAATTTAAATAACTTAGTTCATTCCACATGTATTTTACCCTCATCCCCCACTTGTCTGATATTTACCACTATCAAATTTATACTACCATTTGTTTAAAATATAACTCAGAGCGATTTGTAGCATAAATCATTCCACATATTCCAATAATACTTTCAGCAAGAATCAGTTAACCTTCTATTTTAAGGTAGTCGCTTCTAACAAAGTTTAAACAACATAAATCATTCCGCATTCTTTTTACAGTTATCTTAAAATAATCCCAAGCGGCTTCTTATTCTAATAAGCTTTAAACAACATAAATTTTGCCCTCTTCCCTTGCTTGTCTGGTATTTACCTCAAATAACGTAGTTCATTCCACATGCATTTTACCCTCATCTCTTGCTTGTCTAATATTTACCACTATCAAATTTATACTAGCGTTTATTTGAAATGTAACTCAAAACTATTACAACCAACTTTCCCTTCAAATAAAAGTTAAATAGCATGGATCATATTCAAATAATACTTTCAGCAGGAGTCAGTTAACCTTCTATTTTAAAATAGTCCCATCTAACAAAGTTTAAACAACATAAATCATTCCGCATTCTTTTAACCACTATCAAATTTATGCTAACGTTACTTTAGAATCTAGCTCAAAGTAGTTTCACCCAGCTTTCCCTTCTGATAAAAATTAGTCCACTTTTTCTACCGGAGAGAGGTCTCAAACCCCCATTCAGTCCTCAACTTTAGGAAGTCTTTTGAAGTATCTAAATTCTTGATCTGCGTTCTTCTGCTTCTCCGAGGGAGGAGGGGCTACCCCCTCCATCTTGCAGCCGCATGGCCAGCCGTTTGCTTTCTCCTTCCGCTTGTCTCTCCTCTCTTCCAAGCGCATCAGGAAATCCCGCCTTCAGAATCCTAATAGAAATCTTGAGCCTCTGAAACAGAATTAAGACGAAATCTTTGATTCTCAAATGTAACCGTGATGCCGGCAGGGGCCTCCCATCTGTATCGAATCTGTTGACTCCTAAGCTCTTTAGTTAAAAAGGTGTAGTCCCTTCTTGCTTTCAACATCTGGGAAGGTATATTTTTGAAGACAATCACGTCCTGGTCATCAACTCGGAGACTGTTATTATGAAACTTTTGCACAATCGCGTTTCTAGATTCTTTGGTAGAGAAATGTATAATTATATCCCTCGGGAGCTGTCGCTGTTCCGCTGTCAATGAGTTCTGGCGATAGATTTTCCGAATCTGCCAATCAAAGTTAAGTCCCGGGCTTCCCAGCGCATGGCTGAAGGCTTCAGCAAAGGTCTGTTTCAAATTCTCTTGCTCCTTTTCACGGAATCCCCTGACTCTTATTGAAAATGCCTTCCTATCAAAATTTAGCATCATAAGCTGTTCTTCGTTATTTCTAATTTTTTCTTGTAAAATTTGAATATTGGTAGTCAAATCAAAATTAGCCTTCTCCAGACTTTCCAATTTGTTCTCTATTTCAGCAGAGTAATCCGACAGGGCAGACACAGCTGCAAACGTATTCGCCTTCATTTGATTAACTTTAGATTTTAGATCATCATAAAGTTGCAATACAAATTCCTTAAGTTCTTGCTTAAAGGCATCAAAAATTTTAAAGAGATATTCCTGTGTTAAAACTTCTCCAGTAGAGGGCGTAGGAGACAAAGGCTGTATTTCCAAAAAAGATTCTTTAAATTCTTTAGACACATTTGTAGCAAGACGCTTCTTTGATCTGGGTGCCATAATAAATAAACAAGTAAGCAGCGCTTCGCTCCCCTCTATTTCCAAAGAAAAAGAGTTTATTTTGTTAAGGAGCGGTCTGCAGGAAGATAAGCCCGGCTAAGTACATCCAGTAATCATCCACGGAGAGAAATCGCCATTTTGTAGTCTATTTAAACAAAGAAGTCTTTAAGACGAATGGTGCTGGTATTTAAGATAGTAATAAAAGCATAAATCTCACAGGGGTGGTACCCTCCCGTATCAAATCTAGCTTGAAAAAAACTTTGTTTTGTCCTGGGGGGGGCTAGCCTGTCTGAGGCTGCCAAAAAAAAAAAAGGCAGCTGAGAAGAACTGGCCGGAGATAAAAGCTCCGCTTCGGCTGGATCTAATCTCTTCCACAGCCAAAAAAAGAAAAAGGCTGTGGCTTACGAATAGACCCTAGTCTACGGAGCTACCCTCCCTGCCCCTTTCTTAGCCAAAAAGGGGTGCTATCTATGATGTTATTTAGATATACAGACCAGATCTCTGAGGAGCTCGGTGGAGCCCTCCTCGGCAACAGGCCACGCCCCCAGGAAGCCTCCCCCCCCTGCAATCTTTAGGGTCAAGCCCTGCCGCAGTTGGAGACCCTGCTTGCCCTCCACCCTTTTGGGTTGGGATGGAAAGGGATTGGGGATCTGGGGCAGGGGTCTGCTCCCCCCCTCCCCCGTCCAGGCCCCCACCCCTCTCTTGCCTTCCCCCCCCCCCAAGCTGGCAGCCAAGGAGGCAAAGCTGCGGGACCTGGAGGATTCCCTGGCCTGGGAGCGGGATACCAGCCGCGGAGAAGGAGCGGGAGATGGCCCGGATCTCCGCTGGCACTGCAGTGGCTCTGGAGAAGGGAGGAAGAGGGGAAGAAGCAGAGCTAAGTTTGGATAAATTAACAATGTTTTACTCAAATTCAGGAAGAACGTAAGATGAATCGAGATTTTCAAGTTCAAGTTGAAGAACAGATCTGCGCATGTGCGAGATCCGAGATGGCTGCTAGGCGTTTTTCTCCGTGCTGATTTAAACGGAAAAACGCTGGAAACCCCAAGAAAACCGAGCCAATTTTTCTATGAAGAGCTCCTTAGGGATGTCCGAAGTCTGGGGGATCCGAAGGGGCCAGACCTCTGCGGGGGCTGCCATTCTCGGGCGCCCCCGACTCGCTCAAACATCATCGGAGGTCTGTGTGTTGCCTGACGGTAGAGGAAGTGAAGCCACGCTGGGAACGGCGATAGCGGATTTCGGCGTCTTTGGCGTTTTTCGCTGGCAGCGACTTTCCTCGGCGCTATTTAAAGGTTCTGGTGCCCTCGTCTTGCTAGCTGCACTCCCTGGGGGCTTTTTCTGGTTACCATCTCCCCGGAATGCAAGCGGACGGACGGAGGAATTACTGGAACTGGTGATAGCGCTCTGTGGGGGCTCTGCTCAGCCGCCATTATTCTGGAGAGAGAGCAGACGGATAAGAACACTGCTGACGGTGAGCGTGTTGGCTGTGGTTTTTAGGGGCTTTGCTGGACTATTGCTGCTTCGGAGGGAGAGTGGACGATCATTACTACTGGGACTGAGGAAGCTGGGCGGCTGGCTTTGCCTGGTGCCGCGGCAGTCCCTTCGGATGGCTCTCCCTCCAGTATGGCTTTGCCTTCGCCCCGTCTTTGCCCCCCTCTTCCGCTCTTGCCTGGTCAGGTGGCCCTATAGAAGTGACTCCATCTTTGCTTACCCCCGCTGTTGTGAGGCTTCCCCCTGTGTTCTCTGTTTGGCTCTGGACTATCGCTTACTGTGGCATTTTAACATCTGGCCTTTCTCTGCCATAGCCTCTGGACTCCTAGGCTTGTTGGCATATTTCCATCTGACTTGGACTATTGTCACTATTACTATCCTTTGTGACTGCCCTCGTGCCATCGCCCTAGACAGTGCCTGTACAAGAAAACCTTTTACCATCTTGGACTGCTCCGGCCGGTTGAACTTTTATAAATTTGCAGAAGAAGAGAGGGGTTATAAGACACCCCCCCATATATTCCACCCGAACTGTAACTGGTCTCCAGCTACTTCAACCTTGAACACTAAGAGCCAGCTCTGTTAACTGACCTCGCATTTTAAACCTGTAATTAACTGCGCAACTTATTTTATTTTCTTCCTTTTCTTTCATCTTTTTTTTCCTCTCTTTGTATGGGATATGCATGGGATATGTATGAGATGAATGAATGTCCCACTTTTTATTATTATACTGTTGTAATTTTCTGTGTTTTAACTTTTACGTGGGGACTGCTTGGGGGAGTGCATGGGTATGTATGATTCGGGGGACCTGGCGGGGGATGCGGGGGCCATGGGGGTGGTTGAGGGGACTAGAGACACGGGAGAGGGTCGGAGTATCACGGTCGTAACAGGGAGGGGCAGATATGGCGGGGACTTTAGGGCGGGCCATTACCGGGGAAGGAGGGTTCCCTACATTACAGAGATCCCTCCTTCCGGCCCTATGAGTCCCACTCCGAGACCAGATGGCGTAAGCAATCAGGACCCTGGACTCAGGCTGCTGTCGCTAAATGCCAGGTCTGTGGTACATAAAGCTCCTCTCGTCCGGGACTTAATTTTAGACGAGAGGGCAGACCTGGCATGTATTACTGAAACCTGGCTGGGCCCAGAGGGAGGAGTCCCCCTTGTAGAGCTGTGCCCAGAAGGATTTCAGGTGCTGCACCAGCCGAAAGCCCAGGGAAGGGGTGGGGGTGTGGCGATTGTTATCCGGGAGTCATTAGCTCCTCGTAGGGTCCCTGCTCCGGAGCTTGCCGGGTGTGAGTCCCTGCTGGTAAAGTTGGACCTCAAGGGTCAAGTGGGTCTGCTGGTAACGTACCTGCCTCCCAACAGCGTTGCAGCAGCCCTCCCCTCGCTCCTCGAGTCGGTAGCCGAGCTGGCAATTGAGTTCCCTAGGCTGATGGTCCTGGGGGACTTTAATTTGCCGTCGCTCGGCGAACACTCTGATGGGGCGCAGGAGCTCATGGCTTCCATGACAGCCATGGGCTTGACCCAAGTAATTCGGGGCCCAACCCATTCAGCGGGTCACATGCTCGACCTCGTATTCCTCTCGGAGCAGTGGATTTGTGATCTTGGTCTCAGGGGTAACGACATCATACCCCTGTCGTGGTCAGACCACTGCCTACTGAGGCTTGACTTCCGGAGGCCAAACCCCCACTGTAGGGAGGAGGAACCGACCAGGTGGTTCCGCCCCAGGCGACTTATGGAGCCGTCAAGGTTCCAGACGGAGCTTGGGGTTATTCCTGATACTTTCGCCCACAGTCCGGTAGAGACTCTGGTTGCTGCTTGGCACTCGGCAGCATCGGAGACCCTCTACCGGATTGCGCCACTACGGCCCCTCCGAGGCGGCGGATCCCGGAGACCTCCTTGGTTTACCGAGGAACTCCGGGAGATGAAGCGCCGGAGGAGACGCCTGGAGCACCTATGGAGGTCCGATAAGTCCGAATCGAACCGAGCAATAGTAACCACCTGCACCAAGGAATACACCAGGGCTCTTAGGGCAGCGAAAAGATCTTATATAGCCACCTTGGTTGCGTCCGCTGAGTCCCGCCCAGCCGCCCTGTTTAGGATAACCCGCTCCCTACTGAATAGTAGGTTATATAGAGATAATAATAGAGATCTTCAAGTTCAAGTTGAAGAACAGTTGCAAAGAGTCGAGGTATGTTAATTTAAAATTTATTCTAGAATTTTATTCTTTCTAATAGCTGCCCAGGATGTAGGAGCGGGGCAGGAGGCTCTCCCCGAGGTTGGTGCCTCCACTGAGATAGCTGCGCATGATGGTGAAGCTGGAGGAGGAGGAGCCGGTGGACATGGTGCTGGTGCCCACATTCGTGCCCCCGGATGACTTCTCTGCCGGCTGCCCACATGTGCCACACAACACTGTGCGAGAACGCAGGTTGTACTTGCCCCGATCTCCGCTGGCACTGCAGTGGCTCTGGAGAAGGGAGGAAGAGGGGAAGAAGCAGAGCTTGGCGCCACCCGGACCGAGACCCCACCTGGGGCTGGAGATGCTGGATTCGGATCTGGGGGCTCCTTGGTGCTCTGTGAACCTGGATGTTTCATTACCAAACTAGGTAACTTCATCAGCGCAGAAAAGCCCCAAGGCCAGAAAGCCCCAAGGCCCCCACAGTTCAACCCTGAACTAAAATTATTCTCTTCTACCAGATTCCTACTTGGCCCTTTTGACCCCCCCGGCTTCCTCCGGAGCCCGCGATGACTTTTTAAAACACAGCCCAGTGTAGAATCCACGTTACATTTAACTATTCCAGAAATAAAAGATTACACTGGAATTGAGGCTGAACGCATTTCTCTCTTTACTTGTTAGATTTACAAGCCTGTTAAACGGGAGCAGGTTAACCAGCTGAAGGCTAAATTTGCAAGGTGGTCTGAAGTGTCCAATGGACACAAAGGCAAAACTTCCGTTCTTCCCATTTCAGGTTTTGATTAAGAGGCCTTTGTTTTGTATTTTCTTTCAGTAGCCGTGAATGCTGGGGAAGATTCCACCCTGTGATTCCCGAGATCTCCTCATTTCCACCCAGTCCACACAGAGGGGAAGTTTGCCCAGAGTCTGTGACATGGATGGCCTGTCAATTTAGTTCATGAAATGAACAATAAATAAGGACTGGCTTTACTAAAATTATTTGGCCCTTTTGTTTAAAACAAGGAAAGGCAGGCAAGTATTTCAGGGATCCTTGGTGCTGCCGGAGCTTCCTTGAAACGCCTGCAAGAAAACAAGCAAACTCGGGGAGCCCCCCAGGATCCCTCGTGTCAGCTCTGAGCTACAAAGATTCTCCTTTGTTGGTGTAAATATTTCAATTTCTACACCTGAGAATAATGAAAACAATTGTTACAACTGAGGATGATTTCGGCTGTCTGCTTGCCTTCATTGTCACTGGGGGCCTCTGAACGGACTCTTAATCTCCATTGCAGACTAACAGACGGAAGAAATCCTGGGCACAACACGGTCACACTGGAGTAATAATATAATATAAAGTGTTTATATTTTACTGAAATAGTCCCCTAGGGGGAGCTATACCACGTGGTAATGGCGGAGAGAAGGAATATGTAAATACTTGAGAGGAGAACAATGAACTGTAAGAGGAGTGGCTATGAATTGAGCGGGAAAATGTGATTGCTTGATTGGCCAGAAGGATGCCAAGGGCTAATTGGTTAAAAATTGTATTCTCAAATAAGGTAAAAGATAGGGTAATTATTGTCTCTGATTGGTCTGTAACCACCCTCGTCAGGCTAGCTGACGAGGAGTAGGAGGAGTTAGGGAGGGTATAACTACTGTTTCACTTTCGAATTTGGTGTGGCTCTCCTTTGTGACTCAGGTGAAGTCAGGGTGAGACCCACCAACGCTTTGCAAACCGTTTTCAAATTAGCTCTGATTTTTGGATAATAAAAATGAACTTTATTCTTCTACTCCGAACCTCGTCTCTAGAATTCTTTTAAAATTCTACAAACAACACAAAACCCCAAAATTTCTCCCGGGGGGGTCCTGGCCCCACAGCCAGAGCCCTTTGCATTTGGGAAACACCCCACCACTACCACCACCCCGGATGGCTGCTGAGTTGTGCTTGTTCCCCATGGAAGGCAGCCCTCGGGGGCCCCTCCGCCAAACCTAATCAGGGTTCAGTCAACAAATTACTCTGAATTGTGCTGCCACTTGTTCTTCTTGTGTATGCTTATATAACATAGTAAACTGCGGTTTGCTTAACTAAAGGCTACTAAATAAACTCCATTTGATACAGATAACCATGAATCATGATTTAGAAAATCATCCTCGCTGGGGTTCATCCAAAAACTAAGCCATAAATAAGTAAGCCACATTGCCATTCAGCGTGCTATGTGTTCTATGCAAATTGTGGAAATCACTGGTCATAATTCTAAATAAACAATGGTGTTTAGGCTCTGAAATGTTGGGTCTGTGGTAAGCACCCTTTCTACCATCTTCTTTCCTTCCAGTAACAGTATGAAGAAGACCCAAGCACCACTTCCAGTTTCCAAGATTGATGATAAACTTGAGCAATACACTCAAGCCGTTGAGGTGAGTTTAAACTCACTGACTTTGACAAGCTTTTCAAAGAAGTACTTTCAGAGTCATCTTAAAAAATGTGTTACAGCAAGCCCATTCAAAAGCATAAGTCCATTGATTTTCACTCATTGGCAAGTTAACTGAGCACTACTGTCACCCATGCAAGATTTTAGCTTTTGATGTGTTTTTGCAGATGTCCTCCTTTCCATGGCAGCCAGAAAAGTAGAGTTGTATTATAATATTTTGTTTGGCAATTAATTCCCAATGGGCTAAAATCCACCTTCTTCTGGTATTCTAACCCATGATTAACCTGGCTGATGGCATTATCCTTTGTCTTATCTGATGTAACTGATTTATGACTATGAAATGAAGGCAATGTGTGTGCGCCACAGGTGTTTGAGCTTTCTTGCACTGTTTTTCTTTGCCTGGCCATTGATGAAAGATTAGAGCCATGGTGGTGCAGAGGTTAGAATGTAGTATTGCAGGTTACTCTGCCCACAGCAGAGTTTGATCCTGACTAACTCAAGATTGACTCAGCCTTCCATCCCTTGGAGAGCGGTAAAATGAGGACCCAGATTGTTAGGGGGGAATGTGCTGATATTGTAAACTACCCAGAGAGGGATGTAAATGTTGTGGTCTGCCAGCGGCCTGTGGAGCCGGCAGCAGAGTCGGACAGTGAGGAGGTTGGGGAGGAACATGGGCCAGTCCTCAAGTCTGGGGAAGGCTCGGACAAAGGCTCTGTGTTGAAGGCAGAGAGGGAACGAGGGCCATCTGATAGTGATGTCAGCCTCCGGAGCCTGACATCAGCAAGGCAGAGGAACAGTGGGAGCCTGTTCCCAGTGTGCACATGCACAGAGCTGCCAGAAGGCAAGAACAATTAAGAAAAAAGGGATGACTTGGGAGAAAGGCTTGGAGATGATTGCCCCCCCCCCATAAGACAAAAAAAGGAGCAAATGTACCTTTGCAGGAAGCAATTAGTTCATCTGGTAGGTTCAAGATCTGATAAGTTCCATATGACTCTTGCTAGGTTTGGCCTTGCAAAACTAATTGGCAATTAGGTCTCTGGCAGCATTTTAAGGGAGATAAAGGTGGGTGCTTATCAACGTTACCCAAAAAGACTATGGCAACTAGAGCAGACATCTGTCGGAATCTTCTGTTGGGCTGTGAATGATCATCAGTCACAGCCATATAAATAAAAGAGGGTTTGGGGGACTAAGATTGTGGTTTATGCTTTCTCAGGAAACCTAGGTCAGAACAGTAAAGCACCATGGGATGTTATATAACTCTAAGCACTATTGCTATTATATTGGCACAAAGGCTGTGAGGGATGGACATTTTCTGATCAGTTGCTAAATTGGATGGCTACCATAATGCTGATTCTCCCTAACGGATGCATCAACTCAGTGCTTCATAAAGAAACTTGACTATGAGAGAGAGGTTTTTTTGAAACTAGAAAGCCAGTTCACCCTTGTATTATTTTGCAGATCTCCAGCAAAACTCCGAAGCCAGTGCGCCAACCTTCCATTGACCTTCCTACCAATAGTGCCGCAGTGGCCAGCATAAAAAGCCTCTGGGAGACTGGTGAAATGGCTCAGGCATCTGCAAAATCAATGCCCTGCAAGGTAACTTTTTTTTAAAAAAAAAACACAAAGCTCCCCTCGTCCGGGACTTAATTGTTGACGAGAGGGCAGACCTGGCATGTATTACTGAAACCTGGCTGGGCACAGAAGGAGGAGTCCCCCTTGTAGAGATGTGCCCAGAGGGATTTCAGGTGCTTCATCAGCCGAGAGCCCAGGGAAGGGGTGGCGGTGTGGCTATTATTATCCGGGAGTCTCTGTTACCTCGTAGGGTCCCTGCTCCGGAGCTTGCCGGGTGTGAGTCCCTGCTGATAAAGTTGGACCTCAAGGGTCAAGTGGGTTTGCTGCTAACGTACCTGCCTCCCAACTGCGTTGCAGCATCCCTCCCCTCGCTCCTCGAGTCAGTAGCCGAGCTGGCAGTTGAGTTCCCCAGGCTTATAGTTCTGGGGGACTTTAACTTGCCATCGCTCGGTGAACGCTCTGATGGGGCGCAGGAGTTCATGGCTTCCATGACAGCCATGGGCTTGACCCAGGTAATTCGGGGCCCAACTCATACAGCGGGTCACATGCTCAACCTCGTATTCCTCTCGGAGCAGTGGATGCGTGATCTTGGTCTGAGGGGTAATGAGACCATACCCCTGTCGTGGTCAGACCACTGCCTACTGAGGCTTGACTTCCGGAGGCCAAACCCCCACCGTAGGGAGGAGGAACTGACCAGGTGGTTCCGCCCCAGGCGACTTATGGACCCCTTGAGGTTCCAGACGGAGCTTGGGGTAATTCCCGACACTCTCGCCCGCAGTTCGGCGGAGACTCTGGTTGCCGCCTGGCATTCGGCGGCGTCGGAGTCTCTTGACCGGATTGCGCCACTACGGCCCCTACGGCCCCTCCGGGTCAGTGGATTGGTTCACCGAGGAGCTCCGGGAGAAGAAGCGCCGGAGGAGACGCCTAGAGCACCTGTGGAGGTCCGATAAGTCCGAGGAGAACCGAGCACTTTTGACTACCTGCACCAAGGACTACATCCGGGGACTAAGAGTTGCCAAAAGAACGCATATCTCCGCCTTGGTAGCGTCTGCCGAGTCATGCCCAGCCGCCCTGTTTAGGATCACCCGCTCCCTCCTTAATAGGAGGGAGGCGGGAGACCCCTTGCAGGGTAGGGCTGAGGACTATGCCCAATTCTTGGCGGACAAAGTTGCTCGGTTTCGTTCGGACTTGGACTCCACCGCCGTAGATCCAGCCGAGACACAGGGGGATTACTTGGCAAACCATCTCTGGGTTGAGTTCCAGGACGTTGCCTCTGGGGACGTGGACAAGGCCATTCGAGCTGTAAGTGCCTCCACCTGCATTCTGGACCCGTGTCCCTCCTGGCTGGTTGCCAACAGCAGGGAGGTGACACATGGCTGGATCCAGGCGGTCGTGACCGCCTCCCTTCGGGAGGGGCACTTCCCCGCCGCACTTAAGACGGCGGTGGTGAGACCCCTCCTGAAGAAACCATCCTTGGATCCAGCCATTTTAAACAACTACCGCCCTGTCTCCAACCTCCCCTTTATTGGGAAGGTTGTTGAGAAGGTGGTGGCCTTCCAGCTTCAACGGGCCTTGGAGGAAGCTAGCTATCTTGACCCCTTCCAGTCCGGCTTCAGACCCGGTTACAGCACTGAAACCGCTTTGGTCGCATTGACCGATGATCTCTGGAGGGCCAGAGATGGAGGCCATGCGTCCATCCTGGTTCTCCTTGACCTCTCAGCGGCTTTCGATACCATCGACCATGGTATCCTTCTGCGACGACTGCGGGAGGTGGGGGTGGGAGGCACTGTTTTGCAGTGGTTCTCCTCCTACCTCTCGGACAGGTCGCAGTCGGTGTTGGTCGGGGGGCAGAGATCGTCCCTGAGGCCCCTAACATATGGGGTGCCGCAGGGTTCGGTCTTATCCCCCCTACTATTCAACATTTACATGAAACCGCTGGGCGAGATCATCCGGAGGCACGGGATAAAATACCACCAATATGCGGACGATACACAATTGTATCTGTCCGCCCCGTGCCAACTCAATGAAGCGGTGGACGTGATGAACCGGGGCCTTGAGGCCGTTAAGGACTGGATGAGCGCTAACAAACTGGTACTCAACCCGGACAAGACCGAGTGGCTGTTGTGTTTCCCTCCCAACAATTTGGCTGATATTCCAACACTCAGGCTGGCGGGTCAAATTTTACACCCCTCAGATAGGGTCCGTAATCTAGGAGTCCTCCTGGATCCACAGCTGACTTTTACCCATCAGTTGTCGGCTGTGACCAGGGGGGCATTTGCCCAGGTTCGCCTGGTCCGCCAGTTACGGCCCTACCTGAACCGGGAGGCTCTCACAACAGTCACTCGAGCCCTTGTGATCTCTAGGCTGGAATACTGCAATGGGCTCTACATGGGGTTGCCCTTGAAGTGCATCCGGCGACTGCAGTTAGTCCAGAATGCAGCCGCGCGAGTGATAGTGGGCGCACCGCGGTTCGCCCACATTACACCTATCCTCCGCGAGCTGCACTGGCTACCTGTCGATCTCCGGGTGCGCTTCAGGGTATTGATGACCACCTTTAAAGCACTCCATGGTAGTGGACCTGGGTACTTGAGAGACCGCCTTCTGCCGATTACCTCCCTTCGACCGATTAGATCGCACAGATTGGGCCTCCTCCGGATTCCATCCGCCAGTCAATGCCGACTGGCGACTACACGGAGGAGAGCCTTTTCTGTTGCAGCTCCGACCCTGTGGAACGATCTCCCCGTTGAGATTCGTACCCTCACCACCATCCAGACCTTCCGCGCAGCCCTTAAGACCTGGCTCTCCCAGCAGGCCTGGGGATAAGTTTCTAAATTACCCGCCCGAGTGTTGCTTGACTGTTGAATGCAAGTTGGTGTTTTATAATTTATCTTGTTTACTCACTGTTTGTCTTGTATTATTGCACCCCCCTCCCGTGATTGTAAGCCGCCCTGAGTCCCCTCAGGGAGAAGGGCGGCCTATAAATCGTAATAAATGTCTGAAAATGTCTGAAATGTCTGAAATGTGGTCAAATCCCTACCATTGGAAAGATACAATTTCTTCTACAGAGATTGATCTTGTGATGAAAATGATGTCCGGTTATAAATGTCATCAACCAAATGGAACCTATATGGACTCTAGATTTGACCTGACTTGCAAAACATAAAGACCTTTTCACAGAGGGCACTTCAAACATCTCTCATCACGTCTGTGTTCTTCCTAGGACATTGTGGCTGGAGACATTGTGAACATAAGAAGCCTTTGGGAGCAAAAGGAGAACCCCCAAACAGATGCAAATTCTAAGGTGAGGATTGCTGCTTCCTTTGGGAGAAATGCTATGATGAAGCTTAATTTTTTCTGTATAAGTGGCCATCCATGTTAAGCCTGGTGGGGCTTTGCTGGAAAAGGGCCCAGAAGTGATGCAAAATGAAACAACACAGCAGCTTAGTTTTACTCTTCCTTAATGTAGCTTTGAAAAGATGCTTCACGTAATGCATTGTCAAATTAAAGCACCCTTGAAGGACTTCTATAGCCACCCTGTGACTATTAAAAGAAAGATTTTTTCTCCCATTATTGTGGCTGTATGCAGTTGGCTCCTCCTCAGCTCATTGAATGCAAGCTCTCCTGTTCATGGTATTAAAGGAAAATTGTTCCACTATATCAAGTGAAATATGTATTTAATTCAGTGTTTTATTTTGCCAGAAGCATAGTAGCTGCCCGAGGAAGCTCACAACCGGTCAGGAGTGTGATAGCATCTTCCTGCTTGCGCTTCCCAACAAACGACATACAGAGGCACATTGCTTCTACCTATGGAGCTAAAAACAAATGTTCACATTGACTAATCCTGGGTCACGTATTCCTGCCCAGTTCCACACAAATCAGAATTCTATGTTCTTCATTGTCATCATCTGTTTGGTTGGTATAAATGTCTTTATCCAAAAAGGGGATGGAGAGGGATTGAACGCAGGGAAGGAAAATTTGCAAGTAAACTACCTCCAAGCTAGTTGTGCAAATATATTCTTAATTTTCTGTGAAAATAGATTGGATATAAATTTTAATTCCATGTTAGTGGCCAACTGTGTCCCCCCCACTCAACCTCAGAAGGTTGTATCTTTTTCAACCCAACACCTCAAAGGGTGGTTGTTGTGGGAAAATAGAAGAGGAGGAGTTTCAGGTATGTTTGCCGCTTGTTACTTGCAAAAATAATACAGGCAGGATACAATAAAATAATAATAATGAAATTCTCCCTTATATGGAACATATTGCACAGTAAAGAGGATCCAGGAATTTGGAATATGGTTTTGAGGAAGAGAGTCGAGATCGAAAACCATGGATGATTTAAATAAAGAAAAACCTCCGATGCTTTGTAAAGTATTAACACAAATATTTAAGGAGTGAAGAGTGGATGGGAAACAGAAGGGGGGATAGAGGACTCACCAAAATTCCCCTTTACAATGTATATTTATGTTCTCTTTTCCATATTGCTTTTTCTAACTTTATTCTTGACCCTGTTCTCATTTTATTTATTGCCTTTATTTATTTATTTTTTTTGGGGGGGGGGAATGTATGCAACTGCATATCTTACATAAATAATTGTGAATGACTGCAGACTGGTACCCATCCCTGGACTGGGAATTGGGGACTCCTGATTTAAAGTGTAGGAGCATCTGGAATAACAATTCAGCAGATTTGCTTGTTAACTTTTGAGCTATTTTTCTGCAGAGGTTTGAGGTGATTTTGGTTTTTGACATAGGATAGTGATGGTGAATTTTTTTTGGCACAGAGTGCCCAAACCGGACTGTGCATGCATGCACATGCATGTGTGCGCACTGGAAACCTGAACAACAGCTGGCCAGTGTGCATGCATGCACTTGCCAGCTGGTCTTTGGCCATGCCGGAGCACCGAAAACCTGAACACCAGCTGGCTGGGCATCCATGTCTGTTTTTGGGCTGGTTTGGGGACCATTTTTGTGGCTACTTTTAGCTCAAGACAGCCCAAAAATGCCCAAAAGATGGGCTGAAAATGGTCTGGAAAATGGCCTGTTTTTTGGCCTATTTTCTGGCGCTCTGGCACCCATGAAGACCAGTTAGCCGGCATGCCAGGAATCAGATCAGCTGGCGACAGCGCACAAGTCCACAGAGAGGACTCTGCATGCCACCTCTTGCATGCATGCCATAGATTTGCCATCACAGACATAGGTTCAGGTTTTTCTGGTATCAAATAATGAACTGTTGTTTAAACTTCCAGGCCAAAGAAAAAGGAACAGAAGCACAGTGCATGAAATCAGCCCATATTTGATGGCTAATGGTCAAACTTAGTTTTTTTCAAAGCACTTCAAAAACTGTAGGGTGGAAGAATAGTAAGGATTTGGGTTTTAACCACTGAAATTGCAATTTTTCATCCTCATTTTTAGGTCAAGATTCCTGGCAAGAAATATAAGTATGTGGCAACTGGACATGGACAGTACAAAAGGGTGCCAATAGAAGATGGGGCGAGGGCAAAATAGCTGTGCTGGTACCAAACTCACAGGTAAAGGTAGGCTGATGTACTAAATAGCATTTGCAAATTCTTTTTGCACATATAAAGTCAATAATAATTGACCAAGGGCTGACTGGCTTTGCTATCAGATTTCTATAAGCAGAAGCAGAGAGTGCTCCTTTATAAAGCGATTCCTTGTCATGTTCCTCCCTTACTAAGGTAATGGACAATTCAAACAGGGACCTTTATTGGTACAGTCACATTTTAAGCCCAAAGGCATACGGAATATTTAAGGAATGATTTAGGTGGTGTATTTTAAGGGATGTATGGGGGAGGCATGCATTTACTTAGAATAACATTTCTCAACTCTCTACTAGCAATGAGAATCCATTTTTTTTTCATAGAAACACTTTATTCATTCTACATATTCAATGTTTATAAAAATTGTTCTTGAGTCAGGATTTCATATGAACTGCCTTTTAAGCTGTGAAAAGAATTCTTTCCGTGTTGGTGTAATGGCAACCATCCTAGCACTTATTCATGATAAGTTCAGAAAAAACTTAAGAGCATCTTTTGCTTCCATCATATCACTGTTCCTTTTCTTACCGTATATCTGCTTCTCTCAGGAACCAAACATTTCTATTTCCTCATTGCTCAACATACCTTCCGTGTCTTTTATTATCATCTCAAAACAGGGTAGTAATGGAAACCAGCAATACCCATCCTTTCAAAGAACATTAAATTTATTTGCATGCGAGAAGTTTCACTAAAAGAACACTGCTGAGGGTGAGCGTGTTGGCTGTGTTTTCTAGGGGCTTTGCCGGACTATTGCTGCTTCGGAGGGAGAGTGGACGATCATTACTACTGGGACTGAGGAAGCTGGGCGGCTGGCTTTGCCTGGTGCCGCGGCACTCCCTTCGGATGGCTCTCCCTCCCGTATGGCTTTGCCTTCGCCCCGTCTTTGCCCCCCCCCCTCTTCCGCTCTTGCCTGGTCAGGTGGCCCTATAGAAGTGACTCCATCTTTGCTTACCCCCGCTGTTGTGAGGCTTCCCCCTGTGTTCTCTGTTTGGCGCTGGACTATCGCTTACTGTGGCATTTTAACATCTGGCCTTTCTCTGCCACAGCCTCTGGACTCCTAGGCTTGTTGGCATATTTCCATCTGACTTGGACTATTGTCACTATTACTATCCTTTGTGACTGCCCTCGTGCCATCGCCCTAGACAGTGCCTGTACAAGAAAACCTTTTACCATCTTGGACTGCTCCGGCCGGTTGAACTTTTATAAATTTGCAGAAGAAGAGAGGGGTTATAAGACACCCCCCCATATATTCCACCCGAACTGTAACTGGTCTCCAGCTACTTCAACCTTGAACACTAAGAGCCAGCTCTGTTAACTGACCTCGCATTTTAAACCTGTAATTAACTGCGCAACTTATTTTATTTTCTTCCTTTTCTTTCATCTTTTTTTCCCTCTCTTTGTATGGGATATGCATGGGATATGTATGAGATGAATGAATGTCCCACTTTTTATTATTATACTGTTGTAATTTTCTGTGTTTTAACTTTTACGTGGGGACTGCTTGGGGGAGTGCATGGGTATGTATGATTCGGAGGACCTGGCGGGGGATGCGGGGGCCATGGGGGTGGTTGAGGGGACTAGAGACACGGGAGAGGGTCAGAGTATCACGGTCGTAACAGGGAGGGGCAGATATGGCGGGGACTTTAGGGCGGGCCATTACCGGGGAAGGAGGGTTCCCTACATTACAGAGATCCCTCCTTCCGGCCCTATGAGTCCCACTCCGAGACCAGATGGCGTAAGCAATCAGGACCCTGGACTCAGGCTGCTGTCGCTAAATGCCAGGTCTGTGGTACATAAAGCTCCTCTCGTCCGGGACTTAATTTTAGACGAGAGGGCAGACTCTTCCATCTGCATGGACTTCAAATCCCAGAATTCTCAGCGGTAGCCATGATCGCAGGGAGATTGTGGGAATTGAAGTCCACTCACCAAGGGCCTCGCTTGGAAGAAAACGTCCCCTGCAGCTCCAGTCTCTTGCTAATTGTCTTCCCCATTTTCCCGTTTCAGTCAGACTCCAGTCAGTAAGTTCAATCACTGACAATTCTTCCGTGTCTCCACAGTCCTTCTTCTCTGCTCTTTCGTCACTGGGAGAGGTAAG